>NC_048599.1:7553077-7913077 GCF_003668045.3 Cricetulus griseus | reverse complement strand
ATTGAGCAGGCCTTTTTCTTCCATTTTGTTCGCATCAAGATGCTTGTAATATTCCAGTTTGGAGTGGGAGAGGTGGCTCGGAGTTAAGCAGTAGTACTGCTTTTACAGAGGACCCAAGTTGAGCTCTTAGCACACCTGTCAGATGGCTCACATCACGTATAACTCCAGCTCCAGCCGGTGGGTCTGGAGCCCTCTTATGGCCTCCACAGTCACTGCACTCACATGCATGTGCCCAATACAGACACGTAGGTATACACATAATTAAAAATAACATTTTTAATTGCAATGCAGTTATGCTTGCATAAAGAATGTCTTTAAACTCAGTTTTCCCTTTATTTCCTTCTAGAAAGAAAGCAATGGTCTTGTATCAGCACTTATTCCTGTGTTCATTCTTTTACTCTTTTCTGCTGTGCCTTTCTCATATATATATATATATATATGAAGTGAGTGTGGGGAGCTGAAGGGATTGAATTCACCACCATCAACCAGGCAGATGTATATGGAGTTGCTGAGTGTCTGTAGGATGCTTGTGATTATGATAGGGGGAGAGAAGGGATGTGTTAGCAAAAATGAAATCGCTAAGGCAGTAATCAAGTACTCAGTAGCCAAGGACTGCAGCCACTTGTAGGCTGAGCCAATAGCAGACTCATGCTGTGGGAGGAGAGAAATGACGTAGGTGCATCCACTGCTCTGTACTTGGGTTCCTGGATGCCTCAGAGACTTCCCTAGTGTCAGATAGGCCTTTCCACTATTTGAGTGGCTTCACACAATTTGCCTAAGCATCAGGCACAGTGTGGACATTCTCTAGGGCTCTACACTGGGAAATCCCTATTTTGACTTTCCCTAAAGGATTCTAGAAAGAAAGTGGTTTTAGAGTATTAATTCAGCAATTGCTTATTGAAGCCATGCTTCAACAGTACAAGAAAGCTGTTCAGGTACTGGCACGTCTTGTTTTGTTGTTTTGTTTTTGAGGTTCTGGCCCTTGTGAGCCTTCATTCTGATGAGTTGTAAAAAGCAAAGTATAAACCAAATACATGATACACTGGGAAGTTTAAGTGCAGTGAAGGAAAAGGAGCAGACAGAGGAAGAGAAGCACCTGGTTGAGGATGCTGTGCCAATAGGAGGGTCAGCCTCTGAGGTGGGACCAGAGCAGGAAGTGTGGTCCAGGCATGTGATGTCAGGGTGCAGAGGCAGAAAGCAGTTTCAGGTTCCTGCAAGAACCAAAAAGCCAGTGAGCCTGGGAATGAAAAGAGGCAAGGAGAAAGGGATGGAAGATGAAATCAGGCATCCACACAACAGATTCCCAGGACCTTGCAGCCAGTGTGCTGAGGCCAATAGTACTGTCAAGGCTCTAGAATCAATTGGAGGGTTCATGGTGCTAGAGGCAAGCACTGGTTTTCTAGTGGAACAGTCTTAGCATAAAGAGGAATTGAGCCTTGTCGGGTGTTAAGCAGCCCTGGTGCCAGCCACTCCTCCTGGCTGAACCTCTGGAGTCATTGTGATAACAGGTCTATATGTCTGCTCTCACACACCTGCTGATGTCTGTCACAGCACTATTGATGGCACAATTATTGACATCACTATGTGGTTTCACAGATCCACTCTGGTTATAAGATTTTGTTTTAGAGCCATGGCTTACAAATAGGTGTAGATGTAAAAAGTCCATATTATAAAGGGTTATGATGTTAGAAGCATGAGAGCTTGTGTGCTAATGATCTCGTAGGACACAGTAAATAGACGGAGGGTGGGAAAGCCACCATTCCCTGTTGTGTCACCTGTCAAAGATTACTAAGGAAGAGATGCTGTCTACACCACTTGGAATGCATTCTGATTTCATACCATGCCTGATGGTTCAGGATTTCAACCCTGGCTACTCCTGAGGCTGAGGTGAGAAGATAACAAATTTGAAGACTGCCTACACAGCTCAATGAGGGTATGTTTCAAAATAATAATCAAGGCTGAGGATGTAGGTCTGGAGATTGTTCAGTTTAGCATTGTGTCGTGGATTAGATATGCATTTATTTATCTGAAAATATAGAGAGGGAGAGGAATATACTATTATCAGTGGCTTCATAATAATATCCACCCATTTGGAGGACAAAATGATGTCCTAAGTGTTTATCTTGATTGGGTTTTTGATATTGGGTAATTTGAGCCCCCTCCAAGTAAAGAGTATTTGGGGCATTTCCATGGTGTTTTCTTGCTACTTTATCATTTTGTGCAAGGCCGATTTCACATATTTTGATTCCTACATTGGGTTTACTTTTCTGGCAGAGGTCTTTGGCTCCTAGTGATGTTCCTAAGGTCTGTGAGTCATGTTTTGAGACTCTCTGGCTCCATTACTTGTTGACTAGGTGTCATTGTTGAACACCATTGCCCTGTGAATATAAACCATAATTTATTTATGCACCCTGCCACTGGTGGACTGTTCAGGTACTGGCAAGTTGAGCTACTTCCACCATACTGCTGTTCTGAATAAAATGGCCATAAGCATTCTGTATCTGGACTAGTGTTAATGCACATTTCTGTGTTTCTGAAGCCCTGTTAGGAGGGAGGGTCCATATGATAGATGTATGTTAGGTTAATACTTCCAGAAATTTCCTCAGAGTGATGGCATTATTTCATATTCCTGTCATCAAACTATAGAAAAGTTCAAATTCTTCCCCATCATTGTGGATACTTAATATTTCCAACCTTGGAATTTTATGAGTCCTACATAGTATAAAGTGGAGTCTTGTTGTGGCATTAACTGGCATTTTCCCAGTAATACTTAATCCTGGCTTTATCAGTGGCTTCCACGGGTGAAAAGTCCACTCAGGATGGGTATCCACAGACACATTCTTTGCAGATGTGCAAATGCTAGGTTGTTAAAGTAGACTCAACTATAATCCTGACTTGTCAATCAACACTGAAGGAAGGTAGTATGTGAAATCCCTGGGAACCAGAGGGAAACCTATTCATGGTATATGTTTTCAAATAATTATATATTGGCCTTTTTTATTGACTTAGTAAATTAAGCTGATTTTCATTAAAAGTTAATTAATTTACTCTAGTTATGGGAAGTAATATTGGCCACTAGCCAATGCATATCATTCTTACCGAATTTCATTATGCTTAATATCCTGTTTAAGTATATTAGACTTTTAATTTATCTCATTTTTCTGATATTGCCAATGGAAAACTATTTGAACTTTAGGAAATAACATTCATGAAATTTTTGTTCTGCTCAAACACTTTGATATAAATATATCCACACATGCACACACACACACACACACACACACACACACACACACACACACACAGTGACCATATCTATCCTGAATGGCTTCTTTACAGTCTGAGCTGGGAGTGATAGTACATATCTTTTATCAAGACCACTCTAGAAGCAGATTCAGGTGGATCTCTGTGAGTTTGAGGCCAGCCTGTTCTACCTATACATAGCAAGTTACCAAACAGCGAGGCCTGTCTCAAAAAAGAAAGGAAGAATAACAGAAAGAAAGAAAGAAAGAAAGAAAGGAAGGAAGGAAGGAAGGAAGGAAGGAAGGTTAAAAAAGAAAGACTTGAAAAGAACGTCAAAAAATCCAAAAGTTGTATAATAAGCAAAATGTCTGGATGCAGCTTACTGTCAGCCTAAGATAACTAATGTAAATTGATGGTCACATAATAAGAAGCAGAACCCAGTTTGTGTGTCCTTGTGGGACATGCAATCTAGTTTTTGAATTTGTTGTGTGCTCTTAGAGATTTGTATTTTCATCAGTTCATTGTAAACCTTTCAAACCAGGTACTGTTCATACAATCCAAAGGCTGAAGGACAAAGCAAGGTCTCACATCAGACTTCAGCCAGCAACCATTCACCCACAAGCCATTCCAGACAATGAAAGAGCAATGTGCAAACAGTGTGTTATTACACTGGGTTCATACACACAAAACAAAAGCATTTTCATAATCCTCCTGGACTATGTGTCTTTTCTAATGTTGAAACTACTGTTAGCCAGCCTTCAGCATGGTATACTGTTTGAATAAAACAGCCCACCGTACAATTCCCAGCAGTTCACCGTTCTACATAATAATACCATTACAGCGGGCATGTGCTCCCATAAATCTACACTGGTGTAGCTACCTTGTCAGTCCGTGTTCCAGGAAGGTCGTGCCCAGAAGGCAAAGAGAAGGCTCCTTGCAGGCTAGGTTTTTGAGCATTTGGGGAGATGCTTTCATCAACATCTGAACACCCAGAAAAGAGGCTAGAGCTCAAGACAATAGGATGATGGCTTTGTTTTGTTTCGATAGAGTGCTTATTTTCCTTGCTATCCTTGTTCTCGCTGATAAGAGAGACTTGGGTTTTCGTAAAGTCTAAGAATGAACTTAGAATCAGCATGGTTCAGGGAGAGAACTGATGGGATTTACAGTGGGACTCGGGTAAACTTCAAAGAGGACTTCCCCAAGGGTCTACGGGGGTAGCATTTGGCCATTAGTTCAGATACACAGCTAGAGTGGGTTCTCTTTCCAACTGTGACTGTTCTTCTGACACTGCTAATGGACCCTTCACACCACGCATCAGAGAAGGAGACACCATCTTGTGTAGAGTACAGTGGACTGTCTTCCACATTTAGCCACCTCATCTCCCTTGATAGGTATATTGTGAATAAATTCGAGTAAAATATGTCTACATCCACCCATTCACTATTGTCTATGGCTCCTTTCACACTGAAAAGGGAAGAATCCCTCTTGAACACAAACCCTGAAGAGTAGACTGCAGAGTCTGTGTGAGTTATGCTTCAATTGCTGCAACAAATACATGATCAGTGTAGCCTAAGGCTCCTAGTTTGAGAGTAGCGTCCACTGAGGTGGGGAAGGCATGGTGGCAGGAGTGTGAGGATCGCAGTCTGGGAGCAGAGAGATGAATTCTGGAGTTCCATTTGCTTGCTCCTTTTATTTGGTCCTGGACCAACCCCAGCACATGGAAGGTTGATTCTCACATCCAGGATGATCTCTCCCCTCAGTAAAACCTCCCTGGAAACACCCTCATAAACACTCCCAGAGGTCTGTGTCTGAGGTGAATCTGATTCCCCTCAAGTTGTCAACCAACATGAACCATCTTCCACCTCAGTCATCTTCCACCTCAGGCTCTTGTATTCTTCAAAGTCCCTCTTCTTAGAAGATCCCCAAGTCTTCTAAGGAGGTGATTTGATGTAGATGCTCTATTTAGGGCTGAGCATTCTGAAGTCTCCTGTATTCTGCACCCTGGCCAGCTGTATGTCTGTTTCAAATAGAAGCTTCCCAGATGATGGGATGACAGATGCATTAATCTATGGATATAAGGATAAGTCATGAAAAGTTGGTTTAATACCAGCTATTACAGATAATGCTGCTAATGCCCTTGTAGTGTGAATGTGCATCTCTTGGTATGCCCAGAAGTGGTACTGCTGCGTTTTGAGGTAGGTGGATTTCCAGTTTTCTGAGAAACTGCCATACTGATCTGCAAAGTGGCTGTACAAGTTTGCACTCCCACCAGCAGTGACCCCAAGAGAGACATTCATGGATCTGCCTAGGAAAAGGGAAAAGATAAGATCTCCTGTGTAAATTGGGAGCATGGGGGCAGGGGGGCAATAGGAGGGGAGATAGGAGGAGGGGAGGGGAGTAGTGAAAAAATGTATAGCTCAATAAAAATAAAATTTTTGAAAGAAGGTTTAATACTATATCCATTTAGAAGTATAACAGTAGTAGGTTTCTCCCCTAGGGCCTTCAACATGTCTAGCCAGAGGATCTTAGCCAGATAATGGCACCAGATCTGATTTTCATCTTAGGGAGCAAAAATTAAATCCAATCAGAAAGTTGTAGGGGAAGCTATAGCCACACCTACTTAGGGGCTGGCTACAGGTGTGTCTGACCATGCTTTCGAGGTCATGGTCAGGGTGACGTAGAGTGAAACTTTCAGGGGCCTGCCTTTCTCTTTTGCTTTCACTTTTGTACTTGCTCTACAGACTGCTGCCATGCCGGCTGGCTAGGTCACTCTGTAAGTAAGGCTTTTCCCTATTAAACCCCCTTGTATTTCTACCTGATTCCATATTGGTAATTTCCCACTCTAGAAAGTGGTCAGTTACTCCCATGATTATTGTGCCACTACTGCACCAGTGGGCAGGCCTTGCCAGGAAAGTCATTACTGCGGCTCTCAGAGGCCACAGCTGGCTAAGACTGGCGATTATTTTCTCCTGTGGTAGTGTGCATAGCATCTTTCTCCGTGTTCTGTGACTCAAATATGTGTTTTCTTTGGCAATAGGGACAAGTTCTTTAGGGCAAGACTTAACTTCCATTTTGAGCTTTGTTATTATAGATAGTAGAATCATAATTTTAAGACATAAGGCTCCTGTATGTGTGCATGCATATGTGTTTTATATACATGCATATTCACATGTGTGGACACATGCATGCAGGTGTGTGTGTGTGTGTTTGTGTGTGTGTGTGTGTGTGTGTGTGTAGGGCCAAGGTTCATATCATCTGTTTACCTAGTGATAGATATTGCAGTTCAAGTTGATGGTCAGATAAGCAAAGCAGTTGCCCACCAGCTCTTCCCTCTACCTCAGACCATGGGTGATCCTTTGAGCTTCATGAATCCTCAGATTGCAATACTGTCTCCACCAAGCCTCAGACTGCAATCAAATCCTGGGATTAATGGTGAGTGATCCAAAGGACTGAGATCACCTTTGTGTGAGCTTTTTCTCTTTAGTACTGGGTCAATTTCATGTAACTCAGTGTGGCTTTGAAGTAACAGATCCATCTGTTTATCTCATGAGTCCTGGGATTAAAGGTGTGTTCTACCACAGCCTGGCTCTATGGATAGCTAGTATGGCTACTGGGATTAAAGGTGTGTGTCTCCATTGCCTGACTTCAATGGCTTTCAGCTAGCTTTGCTTTATGTACCCTCAAGCAAGCTTTAATAAATCATAAATAGTATATCACCACATACCTCTTTCATGCTCACCCATTAGGCAACTTTTCTATTTGAACTGGAATTCTTAGACTTACCTTATCTATGTATACAGCTTTGTTAATGACAACCTGTCTGCCAATACCTCCCAAGTCCTGGGATCATAGTGGACTCTCATGCCCACCCAGAATGTACTTGATGTTGTGGGAGTGAACTCTAGTCCTCAGGTCCTCATCTGCTTTGAAACAAGTGTTCTACCTACTGAGCAAGCTCCCCAACTTAAAGACAGACAGATAAAAACCCAAGCGTTTGCTATATAGTCAAAGCTAGCCTCGAAATCAGCAAACCTCTGCCTCAGCCTCCCAAGTGCTAGAATTACATATCTGTTTTACCACACTCTGCTCACACTAACGTCTTAGTTTTGGGCAACATAAAATTTCAGCCTCCTTACTCCTTATGGTGTCTTTTGTCAGATGGAATGCTGCACTGAGAATCAGGACAAGTGTGGTCAAGTCTAGAAAGTCAACTGTGTCTTTGAGTCAAGTTCACTCCTTTGCTGTTTTCTACTGATCACCGGGGGAATAGGTAATACATTCCTATTTGTCCCCAAGTGTCACGAGGCTATAAAATTATTATAGAAATATGAGCATGATCTTAAAACCTTACCACAGAACTGCAAGCTGCCATTTCCCTGGTGCTTCGCTGTTGGGAACCTGCATTCCTCACATCGGTATTGCTCTCACGGTGACAGCAGAGTGTTGGCATCGTAGTCGTGGAAATGCCAAACCCATGACTTACTTTCTGACTTCAAATACAATCACCGTTGATGTCTTCTTTAGATTGGCTCCAGCTTGTGTAGACAGACCAATAAATAGTTTATTCATTCTGAATCCTTCCTCTGGGACTCTCCTTTTGTACTGCAGCCTAACATCTCATTTCAAAGTGGGCAAGGAAAACATCATCTCCAGAAACACACTGCATTTTTTATGTACAGCTTAGAAACACTGCACCTGGTGCCAAAGAAACACATCTGTTTGTGCAACTGTCCAAACTTGCTCATGCTCTGATACCCAGAATGTGCTCCATATAGACAGAACCCACCTGATACTACCTGGTATTCCTGGCTTTTGAGAACCAGGCTGCATATCTTCTGGCCAGGCTGCATTCCTGGTTCCCCACACTGCTTCATTAACCCCCAGATCCTCTATTAATGTCCAATATGTACAATTTTTATACTTGCATTGCCAAGTCAGTTAGAATTATTGTTGCTTTGGTCTGCTATGTCAGGTACAAAGCCAGGCTAGGTACATGAGGACATTCAAGGCAGTGACATACTGCATGTATTCTTGTCTATCACCAACTCAGACAGAGGCAGAACAAAATTTTTCTAGTTATTTGGTTCAACTTTAAAAGCACAGTTTTCTCAGCCATGTTAGGAGTCAGCTCTGAGAGCATGTCATGTCATTGGATCCAGAATTCATCACTGAGACATGTCTTTGGATTCAGAAGCTAGAGCTCTACTTATATTTTGATCAAGAATGAAGAGAACAGAGGGTCTCTAGGGTGGGATTCAGTAAAAAGATAGAAATATGGACAATTTTGGAGTGTTAGAAGCAGTCGACAGCAATGCCTTAGCAAAACAAAATATCTGGCCTCTGGCATTAGTGTTGTGGATGCTGATGCTGCCACCACTTACTACTTAGCACATGCCCAGTAGATAGTTTCTTCTAATCAAAGAAAGTCACAGTTCACTAGGCTTCTCCAAAGAATTTCTTAAGGGCTTCCTTTGATGCTGTAATTATGAGCCCCATAGCCACTGATTTTTCATTGTTCCCAGTGTGGTTTCTGTGCATTTTTATTTTGGTTTCATATTACCTGTAGTTGGACAAATTCCCTGCTGTTATGAAATCTGCACAGTCATATGCAGAGTATTCACTGAGGGCATACACCCCTGTGTTTATCAGCAGGACCAAAGCTGTGGTTAAGATGGGAGAGACCTGTGCCTGCATCCACACCCTCTCATTCCTCCTGAGTCTCCGCCCCATTGCTTCAATGCACACATTTCACATAAGGCTGGCTGCTTTCTGTCTCCAAGCGTAGAGTTCACCTGAGCCCTCTGTTCAAGGTTCTCTTAGGTGCTAGTTTCTATTTAGAGGATTGTATCAGATGGGAAGTTCTTGGCAAAAAATTGAATAAATCTTACTTGAACAGTCTTGCACCAATCAAGGGCTACATTACCTCATGACCTTTGCAAAGTCCTCAAAAGATGTGATGTCATCAGGAAGTCCTGCCTTTGTGGTGTCATCAGAAGTCCCGCCTCTTTCTTTACCTTGTCCATCTCCATTTTCCACAGGAGTCTCCATTTCTCAGCAGTGCCTTCTGAATTTCTGCAGATACAGCTTGGAGCAGCTCCAGGTGCCCATGGAAGAAAAGTACATCAATCCCTGTGAGCAGAACATGGCACAGAAGAGGGACACGGCTCACAGAACTCCCTGAGCCGTGTCCCTTCATTCAACCATGTTGGTGCTCAGGGCACTTACTGAGGAGATAACCATTTGTTTATGTGTGTGTGTAGGAGGGGGGCATCCCCCATCATCCAGGGTATTGCTATAGTTTAATTCAGACGGTATGCGCTCCTCATCTAAGCTGTAAAGGACAGATGGGATATGCACAGCTTCCCAAAGTAAAACCTAATTGTCCTTACAGAAACAGAGCCCAGACCCAGAATACATAGAGATGGCAATTTCCTCCCCCCTCCCTCCTTTTCTTCCTTCCTTCTTCCATCCTTCCTTTCCTTCCTTCATCGTTCTTTCAGATAGTTTGCATTAGTAATTTTTCTATTTTAATTACTCTCTGAGAACTTCATAATTATGTTTTAATCATATTCTCTCTCTTCCCTTAACTCCTTCCACATTCCTCTACCTTCTTACCCAGGACATTTCATGTTCTTTCTTTCTCGATTAAACAATCAACCAAAACTGAGACAAACCACAAAAGAACTTGGAGTCCAATTTGTGATGGCCAACTACTCCTGAGCTTGTGCCTGACCTAAAGTGTGGTCAATATATCCAGTGTCACTGTATACATCAAAGAAAATTTATTTCCCCTCTTCAGGCAGCTTATTAATTGCAAATGGTTTCTTAGCTAGGAGTACATTTCATTCCAGTTAATGCCCTGTAGTGGCTTGCTTAACACACACACACTCACACACACACACACACATTACCATGGTCCAGAGTTTGGCTATTAGAATTTCTGATCTAAAAGTGTCATTTATTATTATAACAGGAGATACTTCATCTGTAGGATAATCACTTGCATCAGCCCAACACAGAGAGACTAAAAAATAAGCAAGAATATGGGCTTATTAATCTCAGAAACTTCCCAGATAATCAGAAAACCTCCACTATAACAGCTAACTCCTTCCATGACACCGTGTGGGAAGATGATGTCAAACCAGAGAGATGGACATGACTGAACATGGAAGCAGACCTGTGGCAGTTAGTTGGTGACACACTGCCTTGCTTACCTTTCAGACCCCTGGCAGTGAGACATGTCACTCTTAAGTGCTTATCTTTTCTGTTTATCATGAGCTACTTGTTCCCAAAAAGGAATCAACGAGGCACATACCTGTACTCTTCAGGATGTGCTCAGTGAGTTCTGAGAGACAAGTGCTTTCTGACTACTGGTCACACCACTCTGTTTTCACCATGCCATGTCCTCCTATTAGCACTTTATTTATTAAATGATCTCCACTTACTCCATTCGTGGGGACAGCCTATAATGGTCACTATCTATGGATTCAGTTAAACAATGTGCCAGAAAAGTCAGACTACTCATTATGACTACAGGTGCTTAAGAGACATCCTAACAAAGTGTTCTATGTCATTTCCAATCTGAGGAATCCTCTTCCAAAGGCCAATCTCTTTAATGCCAGCCTGGGAAGCAGAAAATCTTTTGAATGTCACTTCTAGCAGAATCTTCTGAAGTGCTGTATAATATGCAAGTGAAATAAAGCAAATGGGAAATTTTACATTAGCAGGGACAAAATTAATTTGTAAAATGTATAGTTTCAAACCTAAAATTACAAGAATACCCAGAGTAGGTTACCTGCTTTCCTCTTGACTCAAATTCACTAGTAATAAGATCTTGTCCCACTGGCTCTGACATCCATCTTACTAGGTACTGTGCCAGTATCCTTGGCTGCTTCACTGTGTGTTTCCTGTGAAAAGAGGCATTTCATCAGTGATGCAAGCAGGATGCTGAACCATGACATGATGCTACTGCACAGTCAACAATCCACCCCAGTTTTAATGATCTCAGTAGACTTAACACTGAACTGCTTTCTTTCTGGTTCAGAACCCACACAGAACCATGCCTTGGGCTTGGCTTTGGTTCTGTTTAGCCATCTTTCACTGCTGAATGTGGGTGTGTCTTTGTCATTTTTAACCTTGGAATTTTTGAAAAGTGGAGAGTCATTGTTTTGTAGGCCACCCCTTTGTTCTGCCTTTATTTCTGATTTTTTCTGTTAACTCTTCTCCGTGATGGGTTTTCTCACCTTTTTGTTTGCATCATGTTGGATCCCCATGACATAGAACCCTAGGTAATCACTTTCTCAATATGCAAGGGAAGAATTTCTAGGCTTTTCCACTGCTGTATGCTTGTTTGCTTTTCTGTTGATGACTAGCAAGTCATTTAGGGAGAGAATTTATTAGACAATGTATACAACCTCTCTGTAACAGCAATTTCCTTTTCTACTACTCCAAATAACCTGCGTTAGAAGAAAGACACAGCACTGTTAACCTGCTGACAAGTGAATAAATGGAAACCACAGAACAGGGGATCTTAGTACTGCCTGACTGTCATTTGTATGAAAGGAGGAGCAGTCTTGGACACAGAAACTCTTCAAGATGAAGGCACCTGCAAGGCAGTGAGCACCAAAGGTTGCCAGTCACCTCTAGACGCTGGAAAAGATAGCACTACAGCGTGACCTACACATTGATTTTACACGTTCAAAGTCTGGAACTGTAGAGAATAGGTTTCCATTGCTTCATGCCACCCAGTGAGTAGTCATTTGTGGTGGGAACTCCAGGAGACCAATGTAATCACTTCTGATGTGACACGAAGATCATTGAGGTCAATGGTGAAAGAGGAGACAATGGGCAGGTAGACCCAAATGCTAGAAATGAGTTTGTTAAACATAGTCAGAGCCTGAGTATATTTTGTACACACAGATGACTGCATTTGACATTGGATTTGACAGCCTAAGCCAGAAACCCACTTCAGAATGAAAGGGATGAGGCCAGCTGACACTGGGACACAGGCATAATCTAATGTATACAAACAATGTACTGAGAAACTGATGGTAAAAGAAGAGCAGTACAAGATGCCACAACTGCTTCCCAAATTACTGGGTTAATAGGGTTAACCAGTTACAATATGAAGACTGTAGGGACAGCAAGTTTACAGGGAAAAAATCACAAAACCAAGATTGAGGACCAAGGAAGTTTAAGAAATTTACCAACGCACAGGGGAGATTTGAACGAATAGTTAGATGAGCAAGCCTGAGTGTAGAGGGAAATATTAAAGGTTGACATACACACTTGGATGGTCACACCATTACATTGAAAGTCTCGTGTCTATGTGCGATCTAGGAACCTAAACAATGGAAAAAGGAGAATGTATGGATGCCTTCAAATTATCCTAATAATTTTCAGATTACCAGGCAGAGATAGGTGTGTGTGTGTGTGTGTGTGTGTGTGTGTGTGTGTGTGTGTGTGTGTGTGTGTGTGTTGAAAAGGAAAGCTTTGTGTCTCTGCATGTTTTAAGTTGTGTCCCTACCCTCAGCATCTAGGATGGAAGACATTTCAGGTTGACAAAGGAACATAGAAAAAATGTCAGTGTGTCTAAAGGTAGAAGTCTATCTTGAACATAAAGGCTGCAGATTGGGTGGATGAGTTGAAGGTGGGGCCCAAGAGGGATGAATATGAGACCCAACCACTCCCTGGCTGTGGTCAATGTCAACCTTCCTCTCATGGCTTCCTCTCACTGAATGACACATCAGAACTGCTCAGTGGAGAACTCTCGGGGATCAGGTCCTCTCTCCCATTTTCCCTTTTCCATCTGCCTCTCGGCTTGTTAAATCACTTTTACTTCACTTCACTTCACTAAGATCACAAGTCATTTCTGATTGATTCCTAATCAGAAAGACAGCATGATCCTCCAAGACATGCCTGTCTTTAATTGGCTCTTTTTGATGAATATAAATCTCACTGAAAATATATTAAAAATACAATACAGTAACAGCAGAGTAGCCATGGTTTCAATTACTTAAAAAGGTTCTTAACACTCCCAATTAGCTAATTGGATCTCTGTGTGATTGGGGGATAGTAGAGGTTAGGGCTTTGAAACTGCAGATACCAGAGGACCAGGGACAGCATCTAACGGGGCTTCAGACATGTGGCCGTCCTTACCATATGCTTTTTATTTAAAGAATGGTAATTTTGAAGAGAAGTGAGTGGAAAACAAGTGAAAAGGTGCTTCTTTTCTTTTTTCCCTTTTTAAAATTTAAATTAGAAACAAGCTTGCTTTACATGTCAATCCCAGTTGCCTCTCCCTCTCCTCCTCCCTTACCCTCCACTGACCCCCATCCCATCCCCTTTCTGCACCCCAGGGATGGTGAGGCCTTCCATGGGGATCTTAAAATCTTTCATATCATTTGGAGCAGGACCTGGACCTTCCACCCTCACCCCGTGTGTCTAGGCTGAGAGAGTATCCCTCTATGTGGAATGGGCTCCCAAAGTCCATTCCTTTACTAGGGACAAATACTGATTCACTACCACAGGCCCCATGGATTAACCAGATCTCCAAACTGACATCCTTGTTCAGGGAGTCTGGATCAGTGCTATGCTGGTTTCCCACTGATCAGTCTGGTGTTCATGAGCTCCCCTTGTTCAGGTCAGCTGTTTCTGTGGGTTTCTCCAGCCTGGTATGGACCCCTTTGCTCACCACTCCTCCCTCTCTGAAACTGGATTTCAGAGTTTGGCTCAGTGTTTAGCTGTGGGTGTCTGCTACTGCTTCCATCAGCCACTGGATGAAGGCTCTAGGATGGCATATAAGGTAGTCATCGATCTTATTATCCTAGAAGAGCATTTAAGTTAGCCTCTCCTCTGTTACTTAGACTGTTACTTGGTGTCATCCTTATAGATCTCCAGACATTTCCCTAGTGCTTGTTTTCTCTTTAAAGCTATAATGGCTCCCTCTCCGATGGTATCTCTTTTCTTGCTCTCCTCTATTCCTCCCCTGACTTGATCTTCCTGCTCTCTCATGGCCTCCTCCCCCCTCCTCTTCTCCCCTTCTTTTTCTCCTAACTTCCTCTCACCTCCACCCATGCTCCCAATTAGCTCAGGAGATCTTGTCACCTTCCCCTTCTCCAGGGGACCATGTATGTCACTGATTAGCCCCAAATAAACACACAGAGGCATCTGTTAATTATAACCTGTTGGCCAATCACTTAGGCTTCTTATTGGCTAGCTCTGCTTAATTATTAAACCATTTCTATTAATCTATGTATTGCCATGAGACTGTGGCTTACCCATAAACCAGCATGTTACTCCTTGGCCAGAATGGTGTCTCTTCACAGTCCCTCTCTGCCTTCCTCTCCACAACCTTCTCCTGGTCTAGTCTCTCCCCCGCTCTGCCCCTGCCCCGTGCTTCCTTCCTGGCAATTGGCAATCAGTGTTTTATTCATCCACAAATAAGAGAAACATATATACAGAAGGAGATCCCCCATCAACGTGGACATCGGGTGTCAAATGGTGCACAAACAAATATGCAAGCAACACACACACAGACACACACACACACACACACACACACACATACATACACACACATACATACACATACATACACATACATACACACACTCACACACATACATACACACACTCACACACACACATACACACACACACAGACACACACACACACAGACACACATACACACACATACATACACATACATACACATACATACACACACTCACACACATACATACACACACTCACACACATACATACACACACTCACACACACACATACACACACACACACACAGACACACACACACACACATACACACACACATACATACACACACTCACACACATACATACACACACTCACACACATACATACACACACACACACACACACACAAATATATCTAAAAACAAACGTAAATAAGATTGGGGTACAGCTTGTTCAGTACACAGTACCAAACTCAACCCCAGCAAAAGCAGATGAAGAAAGAAGGCAGAAAACAAAGAGATTTTATTCAAAATCATCTAATAAAACATTTAAAGTATTTTATTTTGATAGTATACACATATGTATTATTCAGGGCTTGGAGAGATTAAGAGCACTTGTTGCTGTTGAAATGGACCTGGATTCAGTTCACAGCACCCACATGGTACCTCACAACCATCTGTAGCTCCAGTTCCAGAGGGTCCACTGCCCTCTTCTGGCTTCTGTAGGTATTGTATGCTCATGGTACACATACATTAATTCACGCTGCAGGCAAACACACATAAAATATATATAGATATATAAAAAACATTCTATCCTAGCAAATCACTCATGTATAAAAAAATCAAAGATACACACATTTAGTTTTTAATGTTTTATCTAGTTAAAATTTAGTTCAGCAGAAGTTGTCTGAGATCTGCTCTTGTGGGTACATGCCTGCTTTAAATATCCAGGAATTGTCTTGCTTGCTCTAATCCAAGTAGGTTTGGGTATTTATAGGCACAATAAATTTGTTGAAGGAATAGACACATGAAATGAATAAATTTGCACTATAAATACTTTGAAGTGTCAACTGACTGATAACTTAGTAACACTTTTCATAGTTACCCTTTAAGCCTTTGTTAAATATTATTTATCAGAAAGGGTGAGAAGTCTATTAATGTAGTTAGAATTCAATTCCCTTGATGCCAGTAACAAAGAATTTATTTCATTTGGTAAATTATTTTGCCATTGTTAGGAACTTATTTTGAGAGCTGTCTCTCATTTCATTGTCTCCTGCCACTCCCCAATGACTCAGGTCTGTTACTCATATTCCCTAGGGACAGAAGTGTCTCTGATGCAATCAAAGAGCTTTACTGTCATGTTCCTGTTTTTACATTTTGACTTTCTTTGAAGGAAATTTTGTTCATTGTTTCAAAAGTTCATATTTTTCCAGAGCACAGCTTTCATAAAACATATTTTAATCATAAAGTAGTATATATATATATATGTTTTGCATATGATACTATGTCACATTTGTCTTTGTGGGCTTCATTTGTGAACCTGACACAACCTACAGTCATTTCACATAATCTTAATTGAGGAGTTTTCTCAATCAGATTGACTTGTGGCCATTGCTTTGATTGTTAGTGGATGTAGGAGGACCCAGAACACTGTTGGTGACACCAACCTTGGCACATGGTCTTGAGTTATCAAGAAAAGCTAGCTAAGCATAAGCCTGTAAGTGAGCCAGGGAGAACCAATTCCACCATGTTTTCTGCTTCAAGTTCTGCCTTGAGTCCCTCTTCTGACTGCCCTCAAAGATGGACTGTAGCCTAGAAGTGAAAGCCAATGAAACCCTTTCTTCTCCAACTTGCATTTGATCAAAGTGTCTCCTTACAACAGTGTTATTTAGCTTCTGAATTATAGTTGTGGCTACTACTTCCCTAAAAGTAGTGTGTGGCTCAAGGAGTGTTGGTGCAACTTAACTTAACATCTCCTAACCACATGTGTTTTGTGGAAGTTCCTAACCTTAGTATTGCATCTGTATCATAGGATGTGAAGGTTTTGAAAGAGGAACATACCTGTAGAAGAAAGTACAGAAAGGGGATAAAAAGAGACAGAGAAACAGTTGAAGAAAGGGAGGGGGGTTATATGGGCATTGGGTGTGTCAGGATTGTGACAGGGAAACCCACAGAGACAGTTGACCCAAACTTGTAAGAGCTTACAAACTGTAGACCAACGCTGGGGAGCCTGCATGAGACCGCACCAGGCCCTCTGCATGTGGGCAACAGTTTTGTAGCCTCATCTGTTTGTGGTACCCTGGCGGTAGGACCAGGATCTATCCCTAGTGTGTGAGCCGGTGTTCTGAAGCCCCTTCCCTATGGTGGGATGCCTTACTCTGCCTTGATGTGCTGGGGAGGGGTCTGGTGCTACTTCAACTCATGTGCTGACTTCCCATGGGAGGCTTTACCCTTTCTAAGAAGTGAGTGGGGATGGGCTGGGGGAAGGTGGGGGAGAAGAGGGAAGGGAGGGACAACTGTGGATGGTTTGTAAAATGAATAAAATTAACTTACATGAAAAAAGAGAGACATGAGGGGAACACAATTTTACCTGTTTCTTAGAGTATTTATTTTTATGTTTTATCTCAATACACATTAATTATACATAATAATGAACTTTACTATGACATTTTCATAAGTCGACATGATGTATTTTGACTGTATTCACCCACATTACATTGCTTTTGTTTAAATATTTTGAGAATTTCACACATGAATACTGCATTGGCATTGTTTCTACCTCTCCAACTAGTCCCATGTCTCCTTCCCTGATTCCCATTCAAATTCATGATGCACACACACACACACACACACACACACACACACACACACACACACACATACACACACACACACACACACAATCTACTGAGTCTACTTGATGTTGCTTATGAGTATATATTTGTACAGCTGACCACTTGAGATAAGATAACCAATTAGAAGCCTCATCCCTGGGTAAGACTGATTCTGTCCTCTTGGGAGGCACTGATTGCCTGTAGCTCTTCATCCGGAGGTGGGATCTTGTGAGATCTCACCCACCCATGCTGCCATCTCATATATTGTTGTTGGTGTACTGGTCTTCCTCCAGACAGACATATGGATGTGGGTTCACGGGTGCTGCTTCCCTGGCTTGTCTAGAAAACATAGACTTCCTGGCCCTCTGGCACTTTAAATCTTTTCGTTCCTTTTCCATGATGTCACCTGACGTTTGGGTATATGAAGTTGCATGGTAGATGTGCCGTTTGAAGTTAGGCACCACACAGTCAGTTTCTTTCTGCACTTTACCAGCTGTGGATCTCTGTAGTAGTCTCCGTTTGCTACATGAAGACACTGCTTTGCTGAAGGGTGGGAGCTACACTACTTTGGCTGGGCTGGTAGGCCAGCGGCATGGTCCCGCATGCAGCTGTTGCTATTGTAAGGGCCTAGCATGGCATTAGGGGACCTGCAGCAATCACCTGGCCTGACTGGTGTGCAAACTGCACTACCTAAGACTCCTGGGAGAGCCCATGTCACCTGTCTTGCTTCTTCCTCCTTTGCTGGTTCTTCCTTTCCCAATCAGTACCTTGTATACTTTTCTCTATTTTTTTCTTCCAAGTTCGTTTTTATTTCTACCTTCCATTTTTTTTTTTAAATCTCAGGAATTTCATTTGGGCTGCTGACAGCAGGAAGGGTAAGAGCCATTCCCAGGAATATGGTTATCTTTTCTAACTAGTCACTACAGCACTGAAGAAATTGTTTCTCCATATTTTATGATAAACCTGACTTAAATTAGCCTGAGAGACTAACAAGAAAAAACATATAAAAGTCTTATTATTTATTATTGTAAGTTGTATACATATTATAGAAATAAAAACCCAAAGATCCTCCTGTAGTCAAACACACACTGAATTTCACCAGACTGTGAAATGAGATTGATGGGGTTGGTCCTTCAGTTGAATGAAGAAGTGGCCGGTATAGTAAGGCCTCATTTGCACAGATTATTCAAGTGGATTTCTTACAGCTTTACCCTTCCATCCTTGATGATAGGAATATTTATTTCTTTGTGGTGTAGAGTTTCTTCTTCCACATGGGAACTTCATCTACTTTCAAAACAGAGTACAAGGGACCTTGAACCTTCTGTTTATGAAGTGAAGTAAAACTGACAATATCACAGTAGCATATTTGGGGTATGGAATATTCTTAAACCCTGAAAAATAGAGCTGCCGTATGTATTATATATTACATGTCACATACATATAAATGTAAGTATGCCATTATGTGATATTAGTAAATTTTATATGAATGATATCAGTATCAGTACTTATATGTTATAATATATGAAAGACACTGAATGCATAATAATGAACTTGTAACAAACTAATAGCAAGCAGTTTCCATAGTACTTTTAATTAAGTATGTGGGATAAATTACAAAATGTCTTAACCTATATATACCACTGCAACAGTCTAGGAAATGACTTCATAAAGTGTCTGCTATGAAAGATTAGGGAGCAGAGTTTGGGATCCCAGGATCCATGTAAAAACCCAGGAATGGTTGCACACACTGTAATGCCCATGTTCTAGTAACAGGCTCCCTGAGGCTTGCTGGCCAGGTAGTCCAGCCAAATCAGTTAACTATATGTTCAGTGAGCTATATGTTCAGTGAGTTACATGTTCAGTGAGCTATATGTATGTTCCGTGAGCTATAGGTTCCATGAGGTATAGGTTTTAATCTCAAAAAATAAGGTTGAGAGTGATGGGGGAATATATTCAAATCAGCCTCTGGCCCCCATACATGTGTGTACATACATGTGAGTGAGACATGGCTGAAGCAAAAGCACATGTTTATCAACCTGTCACACTGTATAATGAATACACACTAACAAAAGCTTTTGAAATGTGTGCCTGTACAATCAGATAGCAAAGGATGGCAATTTAATGATTTCTAATTTTGAGGTGTATGTGTGTGCACATACATGCTTGCAACACACATGTGCCGGTGCTTAAGGAAGCCAAAAGAGAGTGTCCGAAAGCCTGAGCTGCTGGCTGTGGGTTCTGGGAACCAAACCCTGGTCCTCTGTAAGAGGACACGAGCTCTTCACTGCTGAGCCATGTCTCCAGCCCAAGGATGGAATTAAATTTTGATATGTCTGTCTAAGCCAGTTTCCTAGCATGCAGAGGAGATAACTAGATGTGATATCTTAATTTGCTTTTAAAATATTTTGGGTCTAGCATTCTCTGGCTTACAAATAAGAAATATATGGCTATATAGGAGACACATCTTATTTCCTGCAGCTAGATTTAAGGTTGGCTTGGCAATATCTATTCATTTATGAAATCTGAATAATTTAAATTCCTTTTATTAGTTTTGAAGTTTCTACATAAATATCTTGTTTTTTTCCAGTTTTGGATACCTTCCAATTTAAAAAGACAAACATAAGAATATTAGGCTCTTTCCCTTAAAATTAAGAAAGTACATTAATTTAAGAAAAATATTTAGGCTTTGTTTTTAATAAATCAAGTTTGGAAACTATGGAAGTCAAAAAAAAGTTGGGCTACATTTTCTATCCACAATATCTGTTCATATAGCACTCACATACAAATGCGCATGGCATATTTATTTCCTACTCTGTTTTATTTATTTTTATTACTTATTTATTTATTCATTCAGAGATGAATTGTTTAGGTGCCATAACAGCCTTGCTCTGAGGGAATCAGTTTTTAGAGATGCCTTTAAGCTACAGATGACAAGGAAATAGAAGCTCCACAGACAGGAGAAATGGTCAAAGTTGAAGACCCACATCTGGGGAGATCCCATCTGAAAGGGAACAGAATCAAACATGGGATATGGTTATTAATGGTATATTTATTAAGAAGAAATACTCACATGAAAGGCCCATATCCAGATTGGCACTACGAGAAGTCCAGTCTCAGATGCACTCGGAAACCCGACCTGAATCCCTAAAGAGGGAGAGAGCCTCCTTCCCAGTTCTTTTATCCCATCCCTTCTGTGTACCTGTGACCACGCCAAAAGGGCGTGGTCAGCGCTACATGTTCATGGGATTACTCCCTACACCCGTCCTTGTTAACAGTTTCAGAGGTTTAGCCAATTATCATGATGGAAAAATGACAGCATTCAGGCAGGTAAGTAGAGAAGCAGATGAGAGCTAGCTACATCCTGATCAAATAGTGCCACTCCCTGGTGACTAAACATCCAAACATATGAGCCTATGGGAGCCATTCCTAATCAAACCACCCCAAACAGAATGTGTTATTGTTAATCCATCTCCCCAGCATCTACTTACCTTATTTTTATTGAGATTTATTTATTTATTTTATTTAATATGTACTGGTTGTTTGCCTTCATGTATGTCTATGACCCATGTGTATGCAATGCCCTTGGAGGCCAGATGAGGATATCAGTTCCTCTGGAATTGAGGTATAGTTTCTAGCTACCATGTGAGTGATAGGAATTGAGCCCGCCTCCTTTGGAAGAGCATTCAGAGCTTTCAATTGCAGACACATCTCTCAACCCCCTTACTGGTCTTATTGCTATGACAAAACATCCAACCAAGTTGACTGAGGGACAGAAGGCTTTTGTTAGCTCACAATTCAAGGGTACCATCCCTCATGGTAGGGATGCATGGTATCAGGAACATGAGGTGGCTGGCTGCATCCTGTCTATAGTCAGGAGGCAAAGAGAGATGAAGGCTGTTGCTGAGTTCACTTCTCTTTTGTATTCAGTCCAGTATCCAATCCCATGGAACAGTGCCACTCCCATCTATGGTTAGTCTTCTCAACTCAAGTTAACCTAATCTAGAAACCCATGCACAGACATGCCTAGAGGGTTATTTCCAACATGGCTCTAAATCCCTCTAGGCTTCTGATCAAGATCAACTATCACAAGAAGGAAGCCCTTTTATCTTGTGGTTTTGTCTCCCTAGGTCTAGACTTTGAATACTCCCATGTCTCAAGAGGAAGTATCCTGAGGGTAGAGTTTGACAGCAAGGCTGTGATTTTAAAAGTAAAACAGACACTCTTGTCATTGCTAGAGTAGTTCTCATGAAAGTTTCATGGCCCGACTTAGACTGTCCCTGAAACTAAGGGGCTATTTGTGACTCTAACTTTACAATATAATGGTGCCACTGCCACCATGAAGCTAATGTTGGCTGGGCTTTTGACAAGAGGACAAGATGGGATTCTAAATGAGAAACTTGGAAACTGCCAATCTCATATCTTCTTCTTATCCGTGTCATCATTTCTTTCTGGACAATATTTAATCATGAGACCTTTTGTCCTTAAATCATTTATTCAGTCACCCCACATTTAACATGTATTTATTGAATAAGCAATATGTGTTAGAAATTAATAATTCAACAATTATCCGTAGTCCATCATTATGTGTAAAACAAGGCTATTTTCCTATACCAAGTTTCATCTACTATACAGTGGTTATGCACACACCTATGAATATAAGTGAATGTCATACCAAGAGCTTAATCTAATAAAATTGTGAGGAAGTTTACGATGGGCCCAGAAAGAATAACAGCAAATAGGGAGAATTTTAGTTGCTCTTAAATAGGAGTCAACAGTAGCCATATCCACAAAGAGGAGCGACTCTCCTTCCCTCACTCCCATCCACTGTAACAGCTCCTTCACTGCACGCAGATCCCTAACCTCTCCTTTACTGGTATCAGAATTGGTCCTGTGTGGGTCTTATGTAGGTAAACCCACTGGGATGACAACCCCATATTGATGTGTACATGGATATCACTAATTAGATGAAGAAATAAAGGACATGATGTTGGGAGGGGGAAGGGTAGGAGGAATAGGAGGGAGGTAATGATAGAGGAATTCGATCAAAATATTGTATAAATATGAAATTTGCAAAGAATTAAAAGGATTAATCAACAAGTCAGATGCAAGGGAACAGAAATTATTTATTAAAGGGGAAAATTCAACATGCTGTATCAAAACACAGGGACCAAAGAAAAGCAGAGATACATCTCACTCTGGTTTGCTTTTCTGTTGCTGTGATAAACCACTCTGACAAAAAGCAATGTATGAGGAAAGGATTTCATTCATTTTACAATTCAAGACACAGTCCAGCAATTAGGGACGTCATGAAGAGACTCAAGCAAAACTTGAAGCAGAAGCCACAGAAGACTGATGTTTGCTAGCCCTTTTGTCCTCCCTTCCTCTCTCTCCCCTTCCCTCCCCCCTTCCCTCCTGCCTTCCCTCCATCCTTTCATCCCTTCCTCCCACTCTCCTTCCCTCCCTCTCTCCATCACTCCCTTTCTCTCTTCTCTCTCTGTCTTTATCCGGCTTGCTCAGCTAGCTTTCGTATACATCCAAGACAAAATTGTATGTGGAATAATGCTGCCCATATTAAGCTTCCGCCACATTAATCATTAACCAAAAAAAAAAAAAATGACACACAGGCCAACCTAATGAAGGAAATGCCTCAACTGAGATATACCTCAACTCTTCCTAGGAGAAGAGTTGTGTTGAGTTAATAATTAAAAAGTAACCACCAAAAGACGGGAGTCTAATTTGACTAGAAATGAGTACAGAATGCATGGAAACAATAGGAATATCAGGGTTGACCATGGTCAACTGAGAAATGATAAATTCATAGAGACCATTTACTTGGAAAAGGAATTAATAGCCAAGACCAAGGTGAAAGGCTAAAATGAGACCTCCATTGGATCCTCTGGCACTAAAGAAAATGGGTGTAAATATTCATCACGCAATGACAGTGAAGGCAGAGGTATCGTCATTACCCAAGATCCTTCCTGAAATTGACACTATTAAATATAAAGCAGATAATCCCCACTTACCTAGGAGTGGAAAGAAAATGGATACAATTGGACTGAGATAAGGGTATTTATTCCTACACTTAGATTTCATGTTAACAGTTCCTGGAGTGTGATGTGTAAAAAAAATGAATAGAATCTGATTGGAACAGAAAATTGGCCTTGGTTTGGGAATGTGGAGAGAATGGATTTTATTGTAAATAATGCAATTTCAAAATTTTTCAAAGGATACATTTATTTTATACATCTTTCATCATCTCCACTACCTACCCCAACATTACATTAGGATATCTTTTTAACCTCTCTCTCTCTCTCTCTCTCTCTCTCTCTCTCTCTCTCTCTCTCACACACACACACACACACACACACTCACACACACAAATATATATATAATAAGTAATATGATATTACTTAGGAGGGTAATTGACTTCCTTTCAAAGGGAAGTGTTTTATGCCGTTAAGAAAGCCACTCGACAACACCAACCTATTATTACTTCTGATTGAAATAATAACAAAGAACTTTACAAATACAAAGCCTGTGCTTTGACTGGAAGGGGAGGCAGGAAATCAGAGTGTTAATGTCTGCTATAGCTCCACAGGGTGGGCAGGCAGATGCAGGTAGGGAGTTATTTCCTCTAATAGCACCAATTCATTCCTTGAATCTATAGATACAGAAAATCATCACATAATAATTAGCTAAATAAGCCGTGGGAGGAACCAAAATGCTCACTGAGGTAATAGTTTTAGCACAGAGCTGGGACGAAGCTGTCAGTGTTAGACATGACTGTCAAGATAATTAGCCTTCACTAGCACTCACCTAGGCCACCCATCTGTTGGCTCTTCTAGGGATTGGACCGTGAGAGCAGACAAGGCACTTCTTATTCAAAGCATGAACAGTTTTTCCTTCCATGTTTGTGATTCAATGTGCGTTTTAGGGAAATTACTTCAGTAGAATTTCTGGAGAGTCTGCATGCATCATTTGGAGTCAATGGCAAAAGGAGTTTTGGGAAGGATTTGAGTCTGAGCATGACCCCTTTATTTAATGTCGGAAGGGTATATTACAGTGTGCCTTCACCCACTCAGCATCTGGAATCATATAGACTAAGATCTCCCAGAGCACAAATGTGCTTTGAAAGCTGACACAAAGAGAGTAGATTATTATTGCATGTATTTATTTCCCTTGTCATCTGTTTTTATCATAAACTACAAAGTTCAAGTCTTAGAGAATATAGTTACCAAGTTTGGTGGAATTTGGATTGTCTTCTACTACTGACCTGTTTACTTACAAATACTCATTCTTGAGCTTTCTTCTCTATGCAGCAGGGGCCACACCCTTTCAAAGCTTTGTCTTGGCGTGTGACTCCAGAGAACTGTGTAGAAAAGACGAAGACCAGTTTTTAAAGACTAGCAAGGAGGATTTAGAAAGAATTTTGAAGCAACAGCTCATGTTACAAACAGTTGGTTGTTTACAGTCACCTGAGATGATGATACAAGAGATTGTCACTTTAGCAACCTCTAGTAAAGTCTCTCTGTTCTCAGAGAAACCATCAAGGACACTAAATCATGATGTGCATGTCACTGGGGGAAAAGGGAAAGATACAGGGATATGCCTAAGAGCCACATGGGGATAACAATATGGTACCATGGCTAGAACTAAACAGAGGTCACGCTGACTCCAGAGTCTGAGTTCTTGCAGGGAGATTTTTGGCTTTAAGATTCCTTCAGAGTGGATGATATCCACCATCTGCCACTGGAAAATGCTAAGGATTTGACACAGTTTATATATAAGTTGCATAGATGTCTCTCTGTGCCAACTGCTTCCTTCCCCAAGAAGGAAGGCAAGAGACCAACTGATGAAACTTGAAAGGACCACAGCCTCCTCTGATCTGCAGCTGGTGATTGACAGTCTGGTCCCAAGTCTCTACAGTTGTCTCAAGGTCTCCATAGACAGCAGTAAAAGACAAGGACTGGAATCATTGCATCTCCCCAAAACATTCATTCTGAAATCTCTTTACTGTGGAAACTCTCCAGGCAGTGATTTTGACTTCAAAGTGCTCTATGGTGAAATGTGAGTTCCAAGAGCCCTTCTTTAGCAGGCTTTTTTCCTAGAGGGCTCTATCTTGTGCTATGTGTGGTACCTCAAGTGGAAGATTCGAGAACCCATCAATGGTTGTAAATATGAACTTTTCACCCAACAGGAGAATCTTTTTTTGTCTCACAGCAGTATAACTTAGAAAAAATGAATAACAAAGGTGGGCTGTTGATTGGGAATTTTCTAAGTTAACCCTTCAAGGACTTGCTGTTAATGATCTACTTCATCCAATCAGCCCCAGCTCTTAGCATCTGTCACCTACTAAAATGGCATCAGTGTATGCATAGATCAATGAACTGGCCCATTGAAGAAGACCTAATCCTCATGAACTGATCACTTTCTGCAGGTCTTGCTAGAGTTTGGACCACAACATTAGCCTTCTGACCACCAAAGGCTTATGCCTTATTATACAAACAGCATTTAGTCCAACTATAGGACTACAACATCTCAAGAATTCTGGAACTGGGTAATACCTCCTCTGAAATTAAAGGTAACTGTTGTCTGTGAGCTACTGTGAAATCAATGATAAAGTTACATGGTTTCATCACATGCTGAAGAAACATGGTACACATATATTCCCATTCCAAAAGGAATGACCAGCCTAGTCAACAGAGCAAGCTCCAGGACAGGCTCCAAAGCTACAGAGAAACCCTGTCTCAGAAATGTGAAAATAAAAACAGGAATGAGCAAAGAAAGGAGAGATGGGACCAAAGACTGAAATCATAAACACAACTAAGAAAAAATGCTGTCACTCCCTGTGTGGCAGCCTGGTTACACAATGACTCAGTAACTCCACAGGACTCAGTCAGCCCTGGCCAGGTGTTTACAACAATGTAGCATTTCCTTGGGCTGGCTATGCTCATTGTCAGTGACTTTTTTGGCAGATACCCCATGCTCCTGGCATACAGAATGTCCTGAGGTCTCAGCCAGGACTTTGGTGTTTTGTACTCATGGATAAAAGCAAGGACAATTTCATGAGTTTACATGTTATCTTTGTAGAGGGGTCCTGCTAACCTTTGTAACATTCCAGTTTCAGTATATGTGGTGATCATATGACCATGGTAAAATGAATCTAGTAGTCCAATAAGAGCTGAGCCTCCTGGCAGAATCAAAGGGATCTGGAGGTATTTCAAATGAATTTACATCTTATACACTTGAACCTGGGAAGGGTAGGTTTGGGTCCACCTGGATTTTTCTTTTTAATAGAGAATCTTTTATCTATTCTTTGACAATCTCATGTATATAAATACTGTATCTTAATTGTATGTATCTTCAATATCCCTCTCTCTCAGACATCTCCAACATGTCTCCTCCCTGTATTCTCTTCTGCAATGGCCATACCATGCTCATAAGGTAGCATTTCACATTGCTCCTTCTACACTCTGGCTCTTACATTGCTTCTGTACCCTCATTCACACTGTCCTTGGAGCCCTTTTTGATGAGTGACTGATATGGATGTCCCACTGAGATCTGAGCACTCAGTAGTTCTTCCTTCTCATTACTTACAACAGTTATGAGTCTCTGCAATAACTACTGACCATTCCAGAAGGAATGTTCTCTTTCCAAGGTAGAGGGCAGCACTACAACTATGTGTACAAACATAAATGTTTAGAAGTCAGTTTGACAACATCTCCATTTAGCAAGATAGCAATGTTAGGTTCTTCTGTCAGTCTTGTGACATTCCTAGCCATGGGATTTTGACCAGGTCTACAGTGCTAGAATGAGTCCCCTCCTATGGGACAGGTCCCCCCTCAATTCCAATTAAGAATGGTTGGTTACTTACTAAACCTTTATGCCACTATTGCACCACCAGGCAATGTTGCTTGCCGAGTTGGTATTAAGGCATGAAAAATTTTCTGCCGAGTAATAACATTAGTGCCTTTTTCTCTAGCAGCCATGTAGTACCTTCTTGCACCATGACAGCTATCTGGCAATGAGGAAAATTTTACGTAAGAACCAGTTTCATTTTTTTCTGAATCTTACAACAAAAGTTGGTTGTGTCTTCAGCAATAGTATTTTACCATCTAATTCTGATAGCCAACCAAGAGTTATGGTAATAGCCTGCATTGTTGTGGAGGCCTTTGGGGACTCCATAAAAACTCATAGGGGTATAGCCAACTTCTTAATCAGGTCAATTCTTGTTAGACAACCTGGTGTGATCTGCATGGCTTCTTTGCATGTACCATTCTTTTCATCAGTGAAAATGTCCTTCCATTTCTACAATGCTTCTTTCCTGTCCAAACTGAATGATTTTCAAAGCCTTCTGCTCTTCTTCCCAGATTTCTACTGTGAATCTAGCTGAGGGCAACCAGGACTGGCCATGCCTGAATGCTGGGCTGGGATCCCTTGAAACTTCCTCTACCAGATTAACTGGTTCATCACCTTTAACTTAATCCTTCTATAAAGCTGCAGGATATGGAGAAAATGCAGATATGTTCTTTGCCAGGATATAACAAGAAAGGCCTCAGGCTAAATTCTCAGTAAAGTCCTGACTTCCATTTGAAGGTGCCCAAACGGTCTTTACTGTCAACATTCCTACTAGAAGTCTGATCTCACATGCCACATACATATAATTCTAGGCTTTTTTTATAACCTTCTTCCCAAACATCAAAATTCCTCCTTAAACAGTTCAAAGGGCTTCTGAATCACTACCTACAGCAAAGACCATATGTGTCAATGACAAATTTCTGTGTAAGCCATCTTTCATCACTGTAGCAAGATACCTGAAATAAAAATTAAAAAAACCTGAAAAGGTAGACAAATTTCTTTGGGTTCACAGTCTCTCAGGAATCAATCAGTGGGCACCTGAGTCTTTGCCTTTAGGTCTATGGTGATTCAGAACATAACGGGAGTGACAACATAGGATATAGTCACTACTTAGCTCAAGGTGACCAGGAATCAGAAAGAAGAGACTGGGTGCAGAGCAAATGCTTCAAAGGCATGACCCCAATGACTTATTTTTTCCAACTAAGACCCTCCTTATAGCCTACTGAGGTATGAACTTTTGAGTAGATTGATCTCTTGATGATGTTAGCATCACCTCTCAACAGTGCCATCATCCGGTGACCAAGACTTTCACACAGGAAACTTGGGCTGGGGGATTTTTATTCAAACCACCCTGTGTCTACCATAGTTGGGACATTAAATATTCCCAAGGTATATGTCTTAAATGTTTAGCCCAAAGGGTGGCATTATTGTGAAATAGTATAACTTTTAGAAGGTTTAGCCTATTGGGAATCATTAGGCTGTTTAAAAAATGGTTGTCTTAATTATCTTTAACTGTAAACTTTCACAACCTAGAATCAGCTGAAGAGTGTCTCAATGGGGAGATTGTCTACTTTGGGTTGGCCTATGGAGGTGTCTATGTGGTATTGCCTACATGGGGTTGCCTTAATTCAACTAATTGATGTGGGAAACCTCAGGGTACTATGGGTAGTACCATCCCCTAAGTGTGTATCTTGAACTATATGAGCAGAGGAGCTGAAGAAAGCACAAGCAAGCTAGCATACACACATCCGTTTCTCCTATACTCTTGACTGTGAAACTGATGTGAGTAAATGCTCAAAACTGATTCCTTGGATTCTCTGACAGGATGGGTTGGAACCTGTAATTATGAGATGAAATAAATCTTTTGTCCCCTAAGTTTCTTTCTTTTGTCAGGAATTTTTGACCATAGCAACAGAAATGAAACAGAAAAATGCCCTTGAAGATGAATGTGAGACTTGAGTTCATTCTTTTCCATCTTTTGCTTCCTGGCAGAGAGAAGAACAGAATCGCTCTACCATGTGTATGGGCATGGTATGTAACCTTACCACAAATCCAATGCTAAAGGACCACAGAAGCACACATTGGAGCCTCTCAGATGATGAGTCTACACAAACATCTTCTCTTTGTGAATTAATAATCTCAAGTGTTATGGGATGGTGACATAAAACTGATGAACACAACACCCCATCTCACTTGAATAAGGCAACAGAGTCAAAGTAATGCATACAATCCACTGATCAGTCCTTCAAGGGGGAACTGCTTTCTTTTCATCCCATGACCTAAACTAGTGGTTCTCAACCTTCCTAATGTTGCAACCCTTTAATACAGTTCCTCATGTTGTGGTGACCTCCCCCAACCATAAAATTACTTTGTGGATACTTAAAAACTTTAATTTTGCTGCTGTTATGAATTATAATGTAAATATCTGATAGGCAAGACATATGATATGTGACCCCAAAGGGACCATGACCCATAGGTTGAGAACCACTGGTCTAAACTCTGTACCGTTGTAGAATATATATTTGAGTGTTTAACCCTGTGAATGATGTGACATGAAGGAACCTTGTCTCTGGTAGAGTGTCATATCACTTTTTATGCTTTTAACATGTATAAATTCATGTAGAGAAAAATAGTCCCTTGTGAAGGCTACTGTTATTTTGCATATCTAACATTCAGCTGAACATGTTTTCTAAGCAACTTAAAGTCTTGCCCCACATGACTCTATTTTGAGGACCTCTTTTCAATGTTCATGAATCATTAGAATTAGAGATGACCTCAGAGACATTAATGTGAGGTTCTTAATGAATGGATAGAGAAGTCCTGTAACTTCTTGTTGGGAGCTGAATCTCAGGGCTTGACATGAGATCCTAGGCCATGCTTGGCAGGCCACATAGTTAACCTTTACATAGCAGCTCCTTAGAACCTCAGCTCAAGAAAAGAAACAACTTAACCCAGTCCTCCACCCACAGGCTCAGTCACCTAAGCAACCCCTTCCTGGACCTCTTACTCATGAACTCTTTACCCTGCCAAACATCCTCTTTGTGGCTTCCTAATATCCTGCCTATACCAACACCTGGTGCACAAACAACCCATTCAGCCCCTCCCCATATCCTGAATATATAAGCTAGCCTGAGAAAAGTAAAGTTTGCCATTGATCAGAATCCTGTCTTGTGGTCCTTCTTTCTGCGTCTCTTGTCCCCATTCCCTATCCCTGACTCTCTTGCCCCGGTTGATGTCCTGCTGGTCAGGACAACTTCTGCCATTACACAAAATCCACTTCTTTTTAACCTTACACCTATTGTTATTTCCTTGTCCTAACTTGCATGAATCAGGTCTCCATCTGCCTAGGCTATCCTTCTCCCTCACAAAACCAACAACAAAGACAAACAGCAAAGCAACAGTAAAAAGGAACCCTCCAGGGAAAGAACAGTGGAAGGTATTTTAGTCAGTTCTACTATGAAACACAAACTGACAAACATGTGGCTAGCAAAGGTCAATAACCAATGATTTTCTCCAGTTAAGTTTTTGTTGGTTGGGCTGTTTAAATGGCTAAATGAGCTTGCCCCTAAGCCTGATGACCCAAGTTCAATTCCTAGTTTAAAGAAAACTGACTCCTGTAGGTAGTACTCCCAATACACACACAGATACACACACAGATACACACACACACACACACACACACACACACACACACACACAGAGAGAGAGAGAGACAGAGAGAGAGAGAGAGAGAGAAGTAAAAAGCAATAAATGTAATTAGAAAAATTATATTTGCATTTCTACTATAAAACTGAAGATTGCCCCACCAACTCTGTCAGCTATGGCCAGCCTTTCTCAGATGTCCCATTCTGCTGTTTCTTCATCTACAGTGATGCTGTCCCCCACAGGCTTCCCATGTAAATACTGGAGAAAGGCACAGAGTAACAACTACAGCTATCTATCTGTCTCTGGCCAGTAAGAGCAGATTATTTTCTCTCATGGGACCCCCACTATCAGAACTTTCAAGATACAAGTTTTTTCTTGTTTTCTCTGGAAATTTGAACATATCAAATGCACAGTGGAAGCAGTTGCTATAATCTCTATTCTTGTCAGCCACTCAAACAGCCTCATTATTTGGTAACCATAAACATGGTTTGAAGTACCTGCTCCTGCCAAGCTGACATCTTCCAGTTCTGGGGCTAAATGATTGAATGTCCAAGATTACAGTAGAAAGGGACAAGGAGGTGTTTCAGTTCTTGATGGTCCGTTAAAAGCCCCTGGCCTAAAACAGCTCTCTGTCTGAAAGACAGTACATTTCTTCCACTGCCAAAAATAAATTGGAAAGTCAGACAGGACTCGGGGCAGGAGAAGCATGCCTGGCACATGTAGTGAAGGCAAGGGCCTTGATTACTGGTGGCGATTCTTCAAAACAGGGAGGTCCCTGTTGGACCACAAGCAGGCTGGGAGCCTGGTAATCCTGCCATGTTGATATGGGAATTGATAAACCATTGTAGAAATTGCCTTTCCATTTTGAGTTCCTTAATTGCCAATTGAATCATGTTGGGTGTCAAGACCCTTATTGTCAATGTCACCTTTAACATGCCAGTGTCACAGGACTGGGGTTAGAAGTGGAATATTCTGCTTGGCTTCCCAAAGGCATGATGGCCTTAGCTGTGTGGCTTCATCTTCTTTATTTTGTATTGTTCTCAGTATAAAATGGCTTTTGAAATAACGCTTTGGGTAAGAAAGAGAAATGTGAACTTTCTCAATTGCCTTTCTTTCCTTCTTTTAAGTGTGCATGCGTGTGCATGTTCATGTATGCTGAGGCACATGTTCATGTATGTGCACAGATGCTTGTATGTGGGAATAAGTGTCTGTATGGAGGCCAGAGGTCAGCCTCAGCTGTATTTCCTCCGGCTGTTGTCCATCTTTGATCCTGGCTGGCCAGTGAGCCCCAGAGATCTGCCTTTCTCTGCCTCTCTAGCACAGGGACTTATTTTACACAGGTTCTGGGCATTGAACTCAAATCCCGATGCTTGCAAGATAAGCATTCTTCCTACTGAGCCATCTCTCTCCAGCCTTTCCAGTTCTTTCTCTTTGTAACTATTCAACGTAAACACAGACATCCCTTCATTGCACTAGTAGATATGGTGACTCAAGCCTTTCTAACAACACAAGTGGGTAGCAAATTAGCTGAGGAAACTCAGCGATGTGGTTCCAGGGTCAGCTGTGTCATTCTCCACTGGTATGAAGCAAAGAATCATGCTAGAAGCTCAGGAACATCTATAGTGTACGCAGACATGTTGAGCTGTGAGACTTCCAACTGTTGGAATGAGGTAACTTTGGAGAAGATGTGACAAAAGCAGAAATCACAGCTATTCATAAGCAAAATAAGCTTTTAAGTCAGCAGACATACTTATCTCAGATAGGTGGATAGATTGATTTGATAATTAGGTTTAATTGTCAACTAGACACAACCTAGAACCACCTCATGTTGGCAGAAGTTTCTGTCCCACCAGCAGCTCCCAAACACATACACTAAGACTTATATTAATTGCAAATGCTTGTCTGACAGCTCAGGCTTGTCACTAGCTAACTCGTATATTTTAAATTAACCCATATTTCTTAACTACCCTCTGCCATGTGGCTCATGGCTCATTACCTCATCTTCTAGGATGTCATTACTCTGGGTTGGATTGTGGGTACATCTGTGGGGAACTGTCTTGATAAAGTTAATTGGTGAGAGAAATCCAGCCAAGTGCAAGCAAGCGAGCAAGCAAACATAGGTGCTCTCATGGCTCTCTGCTCTTGACTGTGGAAGTGACAGGGCACTTTGAAGCTCTTGTCTTGACTTCCCCACAATGATGGACTGTAGCCTGAAATCATGAGCTGAAATAAATTGCCCTTTTCTTCTAAGTTGCTTTTTTGGTGTATTTCATCACAGAAATGGAAATCAAACTAAGAACAACAACAGAAAAATGGAAATTATATAAAGGTGACTAGCTGTGCAAATGACAGATGTGAGGAAATTGTTTGAGAGTATAAGGAAACAGATAAAGAGATCCCTGAAGAAAGCAATACTCACAAATATACTCAGATGTTTGCACATGATTCTGAAGTGGTCCCAGATGGCCCTGTATCAGCTGCAGATTCATAGTTGGCATGGAAATGTTAGTCTGACTTTCCGTTGCATCCTTTTCATTTCCTGGGTGAATTTGTTCAAGTTAAAGGTTCAAGCTTATATAAGAACTACCCAAGAGGTTTAGTATGCATATTTCAGGGTACCAGGTCAGTTGACTCAACTGCATTTTATTTTTAGTCCTAGTACCCTAAAGCCTTTGGAGATCATGGAAGTCCCAGCTGTGCATACTCAACATTTCATGGACCCTCTCTTCCCACTATGGGGTTTGCACACCTGTATCTACAGAGAGACATTAAGAACTTTCAATGGAGAAAACCATCACGACTAGCGTTACAATTCCTTCCTGTGAGTTCCACACAGTGAACTTTAATTTGGGGTGCACACTTCCTGCAGGGTGGTCACACCTACTGGCGGTGATTAGTAATGCCTGTCTTACAGGGTTCTAAGCCACTCCTCTGTAATCCTAATGAGTACTTACTTGCTGATTACACAGTCTTTCTTACCTTCTTTTCCATTCTCAGCCAGTCAAGCTTTCCCGTCCTTCTACTACCAGGAGCCAAGTGTTTATTCATCTTCCCATTTTCGTTTTTGCATTTTATTTCATGTTTGTTGCATATACTCCTGCATCTACATCATCTGGACTATTTTTATTAAGAAATGTTTTGTCAGATTTATCCTCAGTTTCACTGCTCTCTGCCCCACTTCTCCGTGGTTCTTTCACAGAAAACCCTTTGTGTTGAGCAAACAGACTCTAATCTGCACATCTCACTCCAAACTCCAACAGGGATGCCAGGTGAGCATCCTAACACCAGCCAGAAACAGCTGTTCAAGTGGTCCAGAGTATGCAGTTCTCTTGCCTTACGGGGCTCTGGTCCGGCAAACCGGGGGAACGAAGCCATGAGCACAAATGTTTGCCTTGCTGGCTGGAAGTCCTAAAAGCAGCTGCCTGCTGATTGATGATAACTTGCATAATGACACCATGCATTCAGATGCTGCCAGGCATGAGGAAGCCTGGGAGCTCCCCATGCCATCCCTTGCTGGTTGGCAGAATCCTTATCTTCCAGCATGCAGGCAACAAAGACAGCAAGAGCCAGGAAGTGTCTGATTCAAAGATGCCCATTATAACCCCAGCAATTTTAACACTGGGTGGGTGGGGGGAGGGCTTCCTGTACTCGCTAGCAAATTTACCAAGAAACCTATACACAGATACTCAGCATGCTCACTATACCCTTATAATAGAGATTCAGAGTTGGATGCGGTTAATAAATCCATGGTTTATGGATAAAATGGACTCAGATATAAAGCCGGTGGAACTACCTTCTAGAAAGAATTTCTTAAAGTGGATTTTCTTTCTAATGAGGCCAGATTTCATTCAAGCACAATACTTGGTGTACCGTCAGTCCATAGGACTTGCCCCAATGATGTTTAAAAGAATAACTTTGAATTAAAGTAGCCTGTCAAAATGACTACAAATATCAATGTCAGATGGAAGAATATATATAATGTTTGGATCAAATTCATGAGCACATTCCCTCCTCTCAGTTTCTCTCACCACCTCTTTCTCCTCACATCATGTGCCCTCCCCCTCTCCCTCTCCCCTCTCTTCCCATCCTCATGTCCCTCTTTTAATACTCACTGAGTCCACTTAGTGCTGTCTGGATGTGCATGAGTGTAGGACCATGAGTTACCAAACACGGGCAGCTGTTCAGGGTCTACATCCCTGAAAGAAACTAAACTGATCTTCACCCTTTCTGCAGCCATCAGTTGCCAGTAACTCATCTGATAATTAAGGAACCCCTGAGCCTCTCCTGTACTGATACTGAGGTTTGGCTGGTTTGGTTTTGTACAGGTCTTGTGTGTGCAGCCACAGCTCCTGTCAGTGAGTTCGTGTGTGCAACTGCACTCTCAGGTCCAGCAAACACTGTTTACACAGATATCTGCTTTCTCTGACTCTTGCACTCTTTCTGGGCCCCTTTCCAATATGCTCCGTAAGCCTTGACGAGAGGTGGGTGGGTGGGCTGTGACAGGGAGTGTAGATGCTCCATTGAGAGTTGAGGACTCCTCAGTTTCTTATTCTCTGCACATCAATCAATCAGTTGTAGGTGCCATTATATAACTCTGTATTTATGTCTCTCTGCTCAGGCACTTTCTTCCTGTGTGTTTATACATTCCACTGTACAATTCCTAGTTTCCCTATCTGCTCCATTTGCTTTTATTCTCCTATCCCATTCTTCATACAACAACAGTGTTTTCTAAACTCACAATAGATCTGCTCTCTTATCTCATTACTATTCCCTGATTGCCTCTAAAAGAATTGTCCAAACTCTGTTAAAATAGAGGGTCTATCAAAAATTCCTTCTTTCCAAATACAAATAAGCCTCCTTGCTAAAAGAAGCTGATGAGCTTCAACACATTTGAGTGTCTGTCCACAAGACCGGATTGTAAGACAACCATTTCTTCTGTATCTTCCACTATGGACTGTCTTTGGATCCACAGACAGCCACCTTTTTTCATTTTCTGCAGCATGTTAAATACGAAGGATGTTAACAGAAGCTCCTATAATAAAAGAAACAATTTGCTCATTTTTACTCAGTTATTTCTCAAATGGAGCCAAACTCAGACTGCATATTTGCAAACTCATCTCTGTTCCTTTGTTTCACGGGTTAACAATCTGGAGAACTTACTTGACTGTCTGTGCAAGAAGATCCTCCAACCCCCCTCCTTGTAGTGATATTTGTATAAACAAGGCTTCCCTGCACCCCCTCTTCTTGTCATACTCTGAAGGGACTCCCTCAGTTTTCTCATGGCATCCACTCATTAACTGTAGCAATATGCTTATCTCTGTGACTCTGGACAGGCCATCTTCCTCTTGTTTCTATTAGATAAAATTCTTGAACTGTCACTTAAAAAAAAAACCTCAGTTTTTTCAGATCAAGTTAGGAAAGTGGGTGATTACATAGATCAGGAGATCAGCAAGCAGAGTAGTAAATGACACAGTTGGTTATAACTCTGGAGTTCTCATTGGAAATGATTGCTCCCTTCTCCTGACCCATCAAGAGATAGTTGACAATGTCTGTAGAGCCCTGTGCTGCCACTATGTAGAAGAGGGTGTCAACTAGCATTTGTTGGGCAGTGATCAACTCAAGGCAGTTACTTAGTCCCCTCACAGTAAAGTAATGTTGAGCTAAAATTTCATTTGTGCTGTGAATAAAATGTCTTCATTACAATTATGTCACAGTCACTAGGAATTAGAGTGTTTTTTATCTCACTTCTATTGTCAATGCTTGATTTTTACTTTATTTAGTTAGGAAACCTGGCTACTGTCTATATTAGATTCATGCATCTGTGGGTCTATAACCTAATAATAGGTGACTTCCTTACCCAACTTAAATTATAAAACAATGCAAGAGAATTTATTTAAATCATCCAAATTTGATAATGTGCCCAATGTAAGACCACCCCTCACAGATGGTCCAATCATTCCAGGGTGGGCTGTGTCTTTTTCTTTGTGTATATGGAATAAGAGTTGGGAGTCTTAGTCAAAAGTAAGGCTTATCACACTTTTCTAGAAATTGACTTCTTTATATTAAATTTATAGACCATTTATCTCATACAAACACACTGTGATGCTTATTTCTGTGCATGTTAGGAAATGGAACATGGACTGGAAAGTTGGCTCTCTGGATAAATGCTCTTCCAAAAGACCCAGCCTCCATCCCTGGCACCCACAAGGCAGCTCACAGCCATCTGTAAGTTGGGTTCCAGGGAATTCATCCCTGTCTTCTGGTCTCCTCAGCTACTGCGAACAGTATGATGCACATGCATACATACAGGCAGGCATTGCACTCAAACCCACAAAATAAAAGTAGATCATTTTTAACGTTTAAGAACATGAAAAAGCCAGGCGTTGGTGGTGGACGCCTTTAATCCCAGCACTCGGGAGGCAGAGGAAGGTGGATCTCTGTGAGTTTGAGGCCAGCCTGGTCTCCAGAGCAAGTGCCAGGATAGGCTCCAAAGCTACACAGAGAAACCCTGTCTCGAAAAACCAAAAAAAAAAAAAAAATGAAAAAAATCATTGAACCAAAAGTTATAAGATGTTGAATGCTGATAAAAAGACAGCAAAGAAGGCCATTGAGATCCTCAATCTCTGACAAAAAAAATATTGTCATGTGTGGTCTAGACAGAGTAGAAAGCACACTGCTTTATGTTTAGTTTTAATTTTCATTTCCAAATATCAGCCATTGAGTTCTGAAACTCATTTGCTTACAGGAGTATCGCACCAACTGATTAAATATATCTCCTAGCTCTGGTCCCAGGAGTTGATTTAAAGCAGTGAAATATGCGCAGTTTGAAATGTTTGGTGTCAGGGCAACATTGAAATCCTCAGACCAATTAAGTCTAATTACTGAGTGAATGGTAATACTTTTCCTCAACAATGTGAAGGTTAAATTAAAATTCGTTTTCAAATTAGAAGGAAACACCTACTAACTGTCAATCATCCCAATATTTATTTGAAGCTGTGCTTTGGAAAAAAACACAGAGATAAAAAAGTATTATCTCCAAGTCAATCTTTTCTACTATTCTGAGTATTATATTTAGAGCTCACAAAATTCTCTTTTTTAAAAACCAGCAGGGCAGCCAACTTAAAGCAGACCCTTTTCAAGTTTATGAACAAGATCTAGCAAAAGGCTCCAAGGACACTTCAAATGATGGTGAATCAAGGCTTTAAAAGCTCAGGAATTTCTGATCAATTGCTGAGCACCTAATGCCAAATTTTGCTGTCCTCTGTAGCTTTATTAAAAACTGGTCATGTTGTTGCTGCTTGACACAAGATATTGGGAATGCTACAAAAGACAAAGAGATAGGTAAATACCCACCTACAGAGATTAGTGAAGGAGAAAAGTCTGACAAAAACAGTTAACAAAATGACCATTTTGTAGGGTATAAAAATGACTGAGATGTTAAATACAGAGAACTGGATATGAAGGCATTCTGGGTGTTTCCCACTGTGCTGCAGGAACACATCTACTGAGCTAACGTTTTATTCACTGATGGAACAAATGAAGGACTACACCACATGGAAACAAAAATGCAAGAAACAGCTAGTGTTGACTTCATCTGCTGATGCTCAGTTTTAGCCAACTACACTTTGAACAAACCCATACTTTATATAGTGACTTATATGATACCCATTGTAGAACACACTGTCTCATATTGTCGCCTATATGGTTGAAACCTCCAAAATTGCTATGCCCAGTGTGGCAATTAATATCTAGTACTGTCTTGGCAGGATGTAGAATCATCTAGAAGATACTTTCTACATTGAGTTTCTTGGGGTATGAAAACTGCCATGAATGTGGGTAATACCATTCCATAGGCATGAACTCTAGGCTATGTTAAACAGAAAAGGAGAGCTTGACACCAGCCTTCATCTCTGCTTCTTGACTACAGAAGCAACGGAAGCAGCTTTGTGTCTCACCTTTCTTTCTGCTCCTGTGATTTTTGTTGTATAGATTACATCCCCATGAGCTATAATCTAAAACAAACCATGAACTCCATCACAACAAACTTGCAGAACTAAGTGGGGAACCAGAAACACCACTGACTGGTTCATGCTATGAAATATCCAAATTGTTTGTTCTTTTGGTATGCCACTAAGTAAATGCTTTTACAAATATATTCAAGTTTATAATTAAATGGGATCACTTGCCACTGTGTTACTTGGCTTTCTATAACTGTGGCTGAAGTAACTAAGAGATGAGCCTCAATATAGGAATCATTCCTATTGGCTCACGGTTTCGGAGTTTTGCCTCCACTGTGATAGACACCACACAGTGTGGTAATGTAACACACATCATAGTGGCCAAGAAATAAAGAGAATACCCACCCAGGTAAGATTTCTTCTTTGTCCCATTTCCTTCTAGTTGGCCACTGGCCTATGAGGGAGGTGCCACCTACATGCAATACAGATCTTTTGAATCTAGTTAATACTTCTTGGAAATAGCCTTGCAATTATAGGCATTAGCTAATATCCTAGGTACATATCAAGCCAGTCAAATTGAGAGGTACAATTAGCCATCATCACCATTAACAGAGCATAGAATTTTATTTGACACAGGAAAAGGTAACTTGGGGATTTCTCCCACAGTCAAGTAGATTCCACAACTGAATTTCATGGATAAAGTTCCATGCCCAGGAGATCACCTTCTAAATGCTCATGTGCTTCCAAAACATAAAACAGCAGGCTACAATGTCAGCATAGACAATTAAATTTATCATGTTTTCAGTAAAAGAAACAAAACTTTGATGAACTAAATGAAATCATATTTTTAAAGGTATTTTTATTTTGATTCCTATTGCCATTTTCTCCTTATCCCCTGCACTGCTCTCCATCCAGACTCACTGTCATGCTGCTGTCTACAGATGTGTGCACTGGCAAAGAGTTCATGTCTATCCCTGTATGAACTGGTAGGCATGCCTATGCAGTGTGTGAGTGCCCGTGGAATGTTCTTACACCCTCTGTACTCACCCCCACATTCCAGCTAGATAGCATGCATTTCCAAGCATATGTGAAATTGCTTGCTTGTCTTCATAAAAAGAGAAATTTGAAACATTGATTTTACATCCAGGTCAATACTTGTATTTTCTTGGAAGTAAATTTCCAAACCAATCACATCAAGAAAGAAAAAAAATGTGAATTTAAGTCAGCATTCTCCACTATGGGACTAACACAACCCACCATTGTTTTCAAGCAACATCCCCTAAACCATAAACATAATCTAGGGGAGCGACTTTAATTAAATGGTGAATACTCAGATAAGCAATCCTTTGGTGTCATTCTGCCCACTTACCAGCTCTTATCTGTTCTTTGGCACTCGGTCATCTTCTTGCAGTTCTTTCTTTTACCTAAATATCAGTTTTCTTTTTTATTTAAAAATTAGTTTTGTAAATATGAGTATGTGTATATGAGGGTGTAATACATATATGTGGTATGTGTGCACAGTTGTGTAGATATGCAAATCCGAGTAAATGTGCATGTCTGTGAGCATACACAGAGGCCAGAGAAGGGCGTGGATTGGCTGTGCTATTCTGTCGCTGTCTGCCTTATTCTCTTGAGTCAAGGTCCCTCATTGAATCTGGAACTAGGCTAGTTGCCAGTAACACCTAAGCAATCCTATCTCCACTCCCTGCCATATAGAGGGCAAAGTACAGGAGCCATGTGTTGCTCACTTTATGGGAGTTGGGGATTTGAACTCAGGTCCTGCTTTCTGGCAATCAGCCTTACCTGCTGAGACATGTCCAGTGTTCAACATTGGTTTCTACCTTGGCAGCCTCTACTCTTCAGAAAGTGGGCAAAGCTACAGTTGAGCATTGATATTCTTAGCAAAGTACCCAAGCATATCGAGACTTCTCTATGTGAAGGCTAATTCACAAGTGTGTTTCCTGAATAACAGTAGTGTTATCTATTGTCTCCACGTTGAACCACCGTTCAGCAGCTTAGCGCTCCTGTCATCTTGTATCAGATATTGCTTTGTCTTGCACAGGTTTGCACTGTACCATTAGAGTTTTTTCAAACTCTATGCTTCCCCACCCATCAGATGCGAGAACACACTTGCAGCCTTCCATCTGATCTCTCTCTCCAGCTTCTAATCTAAAGATAGCAGTTCTTTTAGTGCCTTGTGTCCACTGAGGAATCATTGGTCCTCCAAGGAAAAGCATACCAACAGACAATTGTCAAAATGAAGCTGTCTTAACAAATGTGGAACTGAATATTTACTCAGAAGAGTAGCACCTGCTAAGCAAGAGGTCTGTGTGTCTTGTGTCCTACATGCACCAAGCACTCAGCACTGTGTCTGCCATACAGCTTGTAACTAGCCAAAAATACTGACATAAATGGAGGGTTGAAATGTCTTAAACAATGGCATTCCACTCATGAAAACACTAGACAGCTGTGAATATGCTTATCAAAATAAGTTAACTGAAGAAAGCCAAGTAGAATTATAAAATGTTATTTATTATTTGTTTTGTAGTATGATGAGTTATTTTCTGAAGGACATGCAAACATCATGACTGTATGGAGATGGAGACTCATCTGTTTTCACCGTTTTCATATGCTACATATAAGTTATGACATAATTTTTTTCTTTCACTCCATTTTTATTTAAATTAGAAACAAGATTATTTTACATGTCAATCTCCCTTACCTCTGCCTCACCTCCTCCCCTGCCCCACCTCCAACTAACACCCTACCCATCCCATACCCTTTCTGCTCTCCAGGGAGGATGAGGCCTTCCATAGGGGGTCTTCCAAGTCTGTCAGGTCCTTTGGGATAGGGCCTAGGCCCACACCCTTGTGTCTAGGTTCAGGGAGTATCCCTCCATGTGGGATGGGCTCCCAAAGTCTATTCCTATGCTAGGGATAAGCACTGATCTACTATTAAAGGCCCCATAGATTTCCAAGGTCTCCTAACTGACACCCACGTTCATGTGGTCTGGATCAGTCCTGTGCTGATTTCCCAGCTATCAGTCTGGGAGCCAAGAGCTCCCCCTTGTTCAGGTCAGCTCTTTCTATGGGTTTCGCCAGCCTGATCTTGACCCCTTTGCTCATCACTCCTCCTTCTCTGAAACTGGATTCCACTTCAGTTCAGTGTTTAGCTGTGGGTGTCTGCTTCCACTTCCACCAGCTGCTGGGTTAAGGCTATGGGACGGCATATAATTCAGTCATCAATCTCATTATCAGGGGAGGGTCTTTAAGGTAGACTCTTCTGTAGCTTAGGTGCTAGGGAAATGTCTGTAGATCTACAAAGATGACACCAAATGACTTAAATTTTATTAAACATAGTTTTATTGTACAATCACAGAGGCATAATGAAGTCTGGTAGATCTAGATCCCAAGATAAAGCCTCCCTCACTCTCCACACTGAACGACACTGAGGTCTAGACACAGTAGACTTCTGCCTTTAGATTATTTGTGGCTCTGTGTAAAAGGTACTCTGGAATTTGTGACTATGCAGAACTCCGTGCCTTGTACCCAAAGCATCATGGGTACCATGGCGGTCAGCAGGAAAGAATTTCTGGTCCTGTACAAATCAGAGTCTAGTTAGAAAAACAAGACTTCCACACACAAGACCATCAAAACAACAGGGAGCAGTGTATAAGGAGGTGCTCAGGTGTGAGCTCCACTTTCCTAAGAAGGAAACATCAAGGAGTCACCTGAGGCCAACTGTCAAGACTTAGACATAGAGGAGAAGGGAAAGAGCGTCTCTGAGAAATGAAAGGAAATATTGTCAATACCATCATGAGGACAGTGGGTGAGGACCTGTGGAGTCATCAAAGCAGATCTTGTCTCTGAAACTGAGAGATGAAGGGACCATCTCCCACCAGAGAGCAAACAGCCTCTGGGAAAGACAATCCTTTGCTAAGTGGCCATGTCCCAGACATAAGTAACAAAGCATGTGGTACCTTTGCCTGACAGTATCAAATGGCAGAGCCACAATCTGTAACAAAAAATAATTACTTATGGGCTGAATAGATAATTCAGTGCTTAAGAGCCCTAGATGCTCTTCAGAAGCACATGGGTTCAAGACCCAAACCACACATGGCATTTACAACCTGTAACTCCTGTTCCAGGGGATCTGAAGCCCTCTTCTGACTTTCACAGGTACCAGGCATGCAGTTTATACATAAATATAAATACAGACAAAACGCCCATACACATATAAAATAAAATAATTATCATAGTTGCACACAGACCCACTTTGTAATAGAGAGCTCAGGTCACTTCTCTAGTGTATTCTATTTCTCAGTGACCCACGTGACATATTCCGAAGAGACTCTGCAGGACAATTCCCAATGCAGGGGACATCAGTCAAGGTCTGTTGTCTGATGCTGAAGCTGGTGTGTTCCTGACACATTTTAGCCAATTTTGTCCAATTTCTACACAAATGAGGAGTCTCACTGTGGGAAAGCAGGTTCCACAGTGAAACATTTAGGATTCATATTTAGACTTCCTCCTTTTCTGTGTATAAAATGTTATACTCTACCATCTGAGTCTTGTTTGTCTTTATTTGTGAGATAGGGATATTGGTGGATGAGTGTGTCATGAATTGTGTTTGGCTCACCCCAATAAAATCTACTGAAATCCCATCCCTATGGGGCCTGGAAATCGTCCTACTAAGAAATGGGAGTTTGGGGGATGGAGAAAATGCACAGTTATTAGAGAACTTTAGATATTTGTAGAGGACCACGGTTCAGTTCCCAGCTCCAGCATAGCAATCTACATCCATAAGTAATTTAAGTTCCAGGTGATCTAATGCTCTCTCTGGCCTTCCCCAGCAGTGCACAATTATGGTGCTAGGCTATAAGGCAAACGAACGTGGACATAAAATTAAATCAGTCTTTAAGGAAGAGAGTGACGGGAGTCTTTGCAGATAAAGGTGAGGATGAGCCCTAACCCATTAAATAGCAACCATTTAGGATGGCATTCGTAGACGGACATGCATGTGGATCACACTTTATGATAACAAACACAAGTACTGGTGTTATGCTGTAACAAGCCAAGGCAAGCCAGAGCACAATGGCAAATCTCAGGAGCAAGAAGGAGCTCATTTAAGACCTTGATTTTGGAGTTCTAAACTTCACAGCATCGGACAATAAATTTCCATTGTTTTTGATCTCACAGTTTTGGGTACACCGTCACAATGGTCCTCAGAAATTAATGTGTCCTAAATGAACACACTGCTGTAAATTCAGTGAGAGCAGTAGTCAATTGATTGCTTTGTGCTATCCATATAATTCTATAGGTTTCCATAAGATATCACTATTGAAGGAGGCTGCTAATGAGCCCCAGACTCCTCTGTGCTTGTTTTGCAACTTTGTATTAATCTATAATTATTTCAAAATTTAAAAAAAATAGAACTCTGAAGAAAATCAATGAGACAATTCATGTAAAATGCTTTGTTTATCAAAGTAGTCAAGCAATATTTCTGGGATTATTTTTTAAATCAATAGGTTTATAGCCTGCTAGAGACTCCTGATTGACTTAAAAGGCTGAAGTTGTGTAATCATATGGGATATTGACTATAGATCAACTGTGAATTGCCTTGTCCTTTTGACCTTCAGATCTGAAACAGTGCATGCTGCTTCTCTAGGGACTGCTGAAGTAGCTGAAGCAGTGTTCTTTTCTGTGTCCTCTACTGAGTCTCAGGGATTTAGTCCCCCATGAAGTACATAGCGGGTTCCTTGGGGTTTACAGACTTCCTTGGATCCTGCCTGCTATGTTGAATCTCTCTCTCTCTCTCTCTCTCTCTCTCTCTCTCTCTCTCTCTCTCTCTCTCTCTCTGTCTATCTCTGTGTGTGATGGATTTCCCCACTTGTGCTTTGTTTCCTTATCACCATAGTAACATGTCAGCCATGATGAAACACCGGAGGTTTATGGACTTCCTTGGATCCTGCTTGCTGTGTTAAATACTTCTATGTGTGTGTGTTGGATTTCCCCACTTGTGATTAGTTTTCTTATCTCCATAGTAACAAGTTAGCCGTGATGAAACCAACATAGCCCCTGAGGGGCCATCTTTGAGAACTGGCATTCTCCCCACACAAACACTCTTAGGACTCACACCCTGTAAGGTAAGGTTTATAGAGATCAGTTTATAGGCAAATGCACAAAATATTTGTTTTTTTCTTTTTTGTTAACTTTTTGAGAATTACACACACACACACACACACACACACACACACACACACACACACACTTCTCTAATTTCCCTCCACATATCCCCATGTCCCTCTGCTAACTTCACGTCATCTTTAAAAAAAAAATAGTCCTCAACTTTCAATGAGTGCTGTCCATGTGTGCATGGATATGGGGTCAGTTGCTGGAGTATGGGCCACCTACCAGTGGCTATATCCCCAAAGAAGAATGAGTCTCCCTCTACCAGAAACTACCAACTCCCAGTAACTCTTCTAGTAGGGATAGGGAATCATGAACACCTCCTCCATCCATGCAGGACTTTTTGGCTGGCTTGATCATGTGCAAGTCTTGTACTGCCACAGATGCTGTGAATTTATGAATTCAATACTCAGGTAATGTTCTGAAGGTGACATTTCACAACAACACTCTCTGTCCTCTGGCCCTTACAGTATTTCTGCCTTCTCTTCATTGATGTTCCCAGAGCTTTGGCAGGGGAAACATAAACCCAGAACAAAGCTCATGACCTAGGGTATATCTTGCTATTGTTGTTTTAATGAATATTCATGTCAAACTTCTTTGTAAATATTTATGTTTATACCAATACACAGACTGTTCTCAACTTGGATCAGAGAAGGTTTTTGAGAGCAGCAATCAATGCAGAGACCTGTATGTGGGTCCATGTGCTAAGAATAAGAGACTGTAGGTGCTTAGCCATAAAAGGCACAAATGTACAAAGTTTGGGGGCTGTTATGTCTTAATACCAGCATCTAGAAAACAAATCCTATAGTCCTAAGTTTGTTTCTCTTAATGGTCCCAAGCTTCCTTTTGGCCTGAGTATTTCAGGGGTTGTAGAAAAAGGTCTGCCAATCATGGACACAGTATCTGTTTGCTGTAAGGAATAAAGGCAATCTGGGATCAGGACAGAGCAGGCAGGGAAGATACTCTAGTCACCCAAGGCTTTGTTTAGTCTTCATGTCATCTGATTAAAGAATATATCAAGGGTGACTGGGGAGATGGCTCAGTTGGTGAAGAACTTGACCTGCAAACATGAGAACATGAGTTTGCTTCCCAAATTCTCACATAAAAATCCAGGAACAGCAACACACTCTTGTAATCCCAGCAATAGAGGTAGAAGCCCAGAGCCTGCTGGCACAGCAATCCAGCTGAATTGGTGAGTTCCAGATTCCACAAGAACGCATATCTCAAAAACTAAGAAAGCGACTGAAGAGGACAACAGACATTGACCTTTGGTCTATACACACACAGACACACACAGACACACACACACACACACACACACACACACACACACACACACACACACCACTAATGTACACATAAACATACACAGAAAGAAATAATACATACAAAGCAAGTTTCCAATGAGAGCTGTCACTGTGAATATAATAGTCAAAGTGCCTGTTCCCATGAAACTTATTCCTAAACATAGAGAAAATAAGCAACCCAGAAAGCAAATAGGCACCAAGACATTCTAGAATGTGGATGCACAGATTAAGATATATGGGACTTGGTTAAATATAGGTTAATTTTATTCGGGGAGAAGTCTCTTACATAAGAAACCAATGACCAAATTTTCTGTAACCATTCTTCAGAAGAGAGGCATCTAGGCTGCTTCCAGTTTCTGGCTATTACAAATAGTGCTGCTATGAACACAGTTGAACAGATGTCCTTGTTGTATGAATGTGCTTCTTTTGGGTATATGCCTAAGAGTAGAATTGCTGGATCTTGTGGTAGACTGATTCCCATTTTTTGAGGAGTCACCATACTGATTTCCAAAGTGGCTGTATGAGTTGGCACTCCCACCAGCAGTGGAGGAGTGTTCCCCTTTCTCCACATCCTCTCCAGCATAAACTGTCATTGGTGTTTTTGATTTTGGCCATTCTGAAGGGAGTAAGACGTTATCTCAGAGTTGTTTTGATTTGCATTTCCCTGATGGCTAAGGATGTTGAACACTTTCTTATTTGTCTTTCAGCCATTTTAGATTCCTCTATCGAGAATTGTCTATTTAGTTCTGTACCTCACTTTTTAATTGGATTGTTTGGTGTTTTGGAGACTAGCTTCTTGCGTTCTTGTATATTTTGGAGATCAGCCCTCTGTCAGATGTGGGGTTGGTGAATATCTTTTCCCACTCAGTGGGCTGCTGTTTTGTCTTGCAGACTGTGTCCTTTGCCTTACAGAAGCTTCTCAGTTTTAGGAGGTCCCATTTATCAATTGTTGACCTCAGTGTCTGTGCTATGGGTCCAATGTTCAGGAAGTAGCCTCCTGTACCAATTAATTCAAGGGTATTTCCCATTTTGTCTTCTAATAGGTTCAGTATGGCTGGATTTATGTTGAAGTCTTTGATCCATTTTGACTTAAGTTTTATGTATGACGAATGTGGTACATTTACACAATGGAGTACTACTCAGCAGAAAACAAAAACAAAAACAAAAAAAAAAACAGTGGAATCTTGAAATTTCCAGGAAAATGGATGGAACTAGAAGAAACCATTCTGAGCGAGTAACCCAATCACAAAAAGACAAACATGATATGTACTCACTCATATGTGGATTTTAGACATAGAGCAAAGGATTACCAGCCTACAATCCACACTGCCAGAGAAGCTAGTAAACAAGGAGGACCCTAAGAGAGACATACATGGTCCCCTGGAGAAGGGGGAAAGGTCAAGATCTGCTGAGCAAATTGGGAGCATGGGGAGAGGGGGGAGGAAGCTAGGAGAATGAGAAGGAGAGAAGAGGAGGGGTGAGGAGGACATGAGGGAGCAGAAAGGCTGAGTCAGGAGAATAGAAGATAAAAGAAAGGAGATACCATAATAGAGGGAGACATTTTGGTTTACAGAGAAATCAGGCACTAGGGAAATGCCTGGAGATCTACAAAGATGACACCAGCTGACAATCTAAGCAACAGAGGAGAGGCTTCCTTAAATGCCCTCCCCTGATGATGAGATTGATGACTGACTTATATGCCACCTGATAGCCCTCATCCAGCAGCTGGTGGAAGTAGAAGCAGACACCCACAACTAATCACTGAACTGAACTGGAATCCAGATGCAGAGAAGGAAGAGTGAAGAGCAACGGGGTCCAGACCAAACTGGTGAAACCCACAGAAATAGCTGAACTGAACATCCGGGAACTCTTTCTTCCCCAGACTGATAGCTGGGAAACCAGCATGGGACTAATCCAGACCCCAGAACATGGGTTTCAGTGAAGAAACCTCAGAAATCTACAGGACCTCCTGTAGTAGTTCAGTACTTATCCCTAGCATAGGTGTGGACTTTAGGAGCCCATTCCACATAGAAGAATACTCCCTGAGCCAAGACACATGGGGGTGGGCCTAGGTCCTATCCCAAAGGTTATGATAGACTCTGATGACACCCTATGGAAGGCCTCACCATCCAGGGGCAGCAGAAAGGATGTGTGATAGGTAGGGTTTTAGTTGGGGAGAGGGGGTGGTAGGGGAGGATGGGTGGGAGAGGGAAGTGGGATTGTCATGTAAAACAATCTTGTTTCTCATTCAAAAGAGAAAAAAAAAGAAAAAGAAACTAATGACCTGCAAGTTCCTGCTTCAAGGATCCACACCCAGGCTGCTCCATGACCCAACTGGAACCAAGAGAGCAAGCTGATGTCCAGGACCCCAGACCTAGCCTTCCCCTGTCGCATCCACACCTGTGAAAACACCTCAAAGGGCATGGTCAGTGCAACAGGTGTGGGTGAGGTGGATATCTCACCACACTAGAAGGCACATGACAAGGAAAGGCCAAGTCAAGTGATCACTGATGGAGAACAACTGATGACAAGGCACACTCACCAAATAGTTGGCTGTAGAGCTGAGGTGGAACTAGCCAGGCTGATACGAAGAAGGCCAATAATACAGGCAGGAACCATGTGAGGACTAGAGAAGGAAATCTTCTGAATTAGGGGGATAAATAAAAGGGCCCGATGACTCACATTCTAGGAGCAAAGTTCATGGCATGTGATCAGTTCAGTGTCCAGGGTATTAGTCTATGGGAGTCTCAGGTGGAGATTTTTTTTTTATGCAGCAAAGGGCTTGGGGATGATTTTTAAGATGCAGGATACAGAAGTTAAAACATCAAAATTCCAGGAAGAAAATTCTCTCTGGGGTTATTTCAGCTTACAATCATCATAAAAGCATTTTTTAAGTATTCAGTTGCCTACTGGGTTCCAATAGGTCACTTACAAAAGTCCTAAGATGCAATGTTAAGAGGTGTGAACTTCAAACTGTCTAAGAGTAGCCATGAATGTCACTTGCTCTGTCATGTAGTATAGCATTCACAAGCTTCATGTATTTAAGTTCAGGTCTCCAAATGATGTTTTATATATGTTATAGTATGAAACCATAAACACACATTAAATATAATTTTGATATTATGACCATCACTATTACCAGCAACCTGGTAAACTCCCATAGAGATAAATTTGCTTATGATACTTGCAAGATCTAAGTTATTTTGGATATAATGGCCATGTTTAGCAATTGATAATGAGTTTTGCCAATGTTGGTCAAGTCTTTTTGTACAAAGTATTTGATTAAAAACATTTGCTAAATGCTTAATGAAAGAAAAGTGAGCAGATGAGTAGTCAATGTTTGGCAAATTACTAAGTTGAATTAAGTACATGTTGCTTTATTAATATTTCCTCTCATTACTGTGGTCAATTAGATGGCCAGAAAGAACTGAAGGAAGGTGGGTTTGCTTTGGTTGATGACTTGAGGAAATGTGGTCCATGGTGGGATGGTGGTAGGAGATGCTCCTAGCTGTGGCAGTATATGAGCAGTCAGGAATTAAAGAGATGAAGCTAAAGCAGCAGTTGGGTGATGAGCATCAGATTATCTGGACAAGGAGACACTTCCTCCATGAAGCTGGGATCTACCTTCCCAAGATCCCACAACTTCTAGTAACAGCACCACCAGCTAAAGAACGGAAGTTAAAACACATGAAGTTATGAGGAAAGTTGCCCATCCAAATCATGCTGGCAATATATGTCCTTTCATATTCATGCTCAGTCATATGCAGTATTTAAAAGGCTATTGGAGTTAAACCACAATTGTTTCTATTAGGTACGAAGATTGTGTAAATAAGAAGTTATGGAGTGAAAGGGATGCTGCCTTCACATGTCACACACATATTTATATCAACCTGGAGGAGACAGTGTCTTCTTGATAGAATGCATCTACTTATTCAGAACTGTGGCTGAGCTGTGCATAAAATTCCATACATATTTCATTTTATCCAGAAGCCAAGGCCCTGAGATGAAAAATGAAGGTGGGACTGTCATATTCAGAACCTGAACAGACGTTTTGAAACAGAGTCTGTCTGCAACAAGAATTAATGAGGCCAGAGGCAAAGGGACACAGCATTGGTTCCAAAGAATCTTCTGAAACAAAGGCCAGGTTCCTGCAAAGGCAATGATTGAGTAGTTGGAGAAAGAGAGCCACATGTTGCTCAACAAAACCTTCCACATAATAGGCAGCCATTAAAGTTTGCCAAATGGCCCAGACTATGGTCAGCATTCATAGACAAGCAGGGAGGTTTGTAGGTGAAGACGGCCAAAATGTCATATTATTGTGTAATGTTAAAAGAAAGTTGTTTCTTCAAGTGCAATACTCCTTCTCCAAATAATGTGTGAGTAAACCTTTTTCAAAGGATCTAATGATATCTGCCTCCTGTGGTTATTATCCTATCTGATAACATGCCTACGTATAGAGTAGGTCCTGAGTGTGCACTGGTTGATTCTGTTTGATTGTTTCATCACTACGTATTCAATAACTCAGTATCATCATGATATCCCTTGACAAAGAATGGATATGTGATTTTTAATTCCATCCATAGCAGAATAATATATGACATTTCAGTAATCTCCTCATAACACACATGTGTGAAGCAGTCAATCTAATACATTTACTAACCTAAGAAACGGAAAATCATGGAGTCATAATATTTGATGAAAGAGACACTCAACAAGATTGGAGGTTTCCTCTGGAAGTTACAAACTTAAAGAAGGTAGGTGTGTCTGTCCTAATGAATCCTTTCAATATTAAATCAAGGGCATGAGCCAAGGAAGCATAAGATGTATAAAATATGACTTTAAAAAAATGTAGCTATGGTGAGTGCCGTTGTGCACACTTTAGTTCCAGAACTCTGGAGGCAGAAGCAAGAGGATCTCTGCAAGGTTGAAACCAGCTTTGTCTACATAGTGAGTTCCAGGTCAGCTAGGGACACATGGTGAGATGCTATCAAAAGAAACAAACTGAAGAAATGTAGCTATACAATTTCAAAGCAGAAAAAAGGGTATATTTATTGTTTTTGTAGCTTTTTCTAAGACAGAGAAATATAACAAGGAAATTTAGCAAATTCCAAGAATAAATGTCAGTCTAGGAAAGAAATTGTACTCATGATATTTGCAACTTTTGTTTCCCTTTTATTTTAATTTAACTTAGCTTTTGATACAAGGTCTCACTCTGTATCTCAGGCTGGCCTGGGACTCACAATTAATTTAGCTAACCTTAAACTCATTGATGATACTTTTGCCTCAGCTACCTGAGTACAGGGATTATAGGAATGAGTCACCACATCCAGTTTTGCTTGCAGTTTAATATATATATATTAAACATATATATATGATACATTTTATAAATATATATTATATATATATATATATATATATATATATATATATATAGTAGCTTCAATACCAATTAACAATGAGGGGCAAATTTTATGAAAGATATGCAAGACCACTCTATTAGTTATTATAGCAAAATACATAAGACAATTAAGTTATACAGAGAAACATTTGCTTTTGGTTCACATTCAGATTTGGCCCATTACTTTAGACCTGTAGCAATGGAATGCATCATGGCTGGAGCCTATGGTAGAGAAAAACCATGCATCAAATAGCCAAAAAGGGGGAAAGAGAGGAAGTTGTCAATTCCCACAATTTCCTTCACATCAGATAGAGGCCTGAAAATCTCTACCAAGGACATTACCTCCCAACAGTGTCACTTTGACACCTTGCCTTTATAGTGAAAATTCATATTATAGCAAAACTTTATACAAACAACTACAAATTATTGGAAAAAAAGAAAGAATACACAACATCTATGATATATAAGACACAAAATTAAAGTATCAGTTCTATTATAAAAAGATTTTCTCCTAATTAATCTATGGACTTAATGCAATCCTAACACCAAAACCAGTGAGACTTCTGCTATTAATTTGACGTGGGACTCCTACAACAATTTATATAGGAAGGCAAGGGGTCATGATTTTAATTGTAGCCTCAAAGGCCTAATCTATTTCTAAATAGAGGAGGACTCTCCCTGCTCTGATCTGAATGCTTTGCAATACTACATAAACCAAGTCAGTATGGTTTTCACACAGCCAGGTGAGTGAATCAGTGGATTTAAACCTAGATTTAAAAAACAGATGTATATGTATATGGGCAACCAGGTGTTTAGACACAGATGATATGTTAGTCAGTGTTCTATTTCTGTGAAGAGACATCATGACCAAAGTGTCTCTTATAAAAGAAAATACCTAATTTGCGGCTTACTTACAGTTTCAAAGGTTTAGTCCATTACCGTCATGACAGAGAACATGGCAGCACTCACGATAATGGATCAGTAGTTGAGAGCCACACCTGATCCACGGGCCAAGAGAGGGAAAAGGGAGAATGGGCCTGGCATGGGCTTTTGACATTTCAAAGCCTACCAGCAGTTACACACTTCATCCGACAAGACCACACCTCCTAATCCTTCTAATCCTTTCAAAGAGTTTCATTCCCTGTTGTGAAAAGACTAAATTCCCAAATACATGGGCCTATGGGGGCCACTCTCATTCAAACCAGCACACTCCCCTCACCACCTCCCATAGGCTTATGGCCACTCATAATGCAAAATGAATTCATTCCAACTTTGAAAGTCCCCATAGTCTTACAGTCTTAAGACTGTTGTTTAAAACTCTGTTCTGAGACTCAGATCAATCTTTTAATTGTAATCCCTTATAAAATCAAAATAAAAAAGTAGATCATATACTTTCAACATAGAGTGGCACAGAATGCATACATTACCACTCCTAAAGGGAGGAAAGGGAGCAGAGTGAGGAAATATTTGACAAAAGTAACATTTAAAAACTCAGAGAGCAGACTCCAAGTTCTGCCTCTGTATGCCCAGTGTCAAAGAACTCTTCAAATCTCCAACTCCTCTCAGTTTGGTTGAGTTCAATACACTTCTCTCTCTTGAGCTGGTTCCATGCCCAGTCTACAGCTCCTCTTGGCAGGTATCATACAACTCTGGGATCTCCAACATCTTGATGACTTCAACACAATGGGCTCTCTGGGCCTCCATGCAGGGACACCTCTGACACATGCTTGGTCTCAGTGGCTTTCTTTAGTCATGGAAGGAGAGTCCACAATCCCTCCTTGTATCCTTGACTCTAAAGCCAGAACCAAGTGGCCAAAGCTGTCAAGTTCTTCAGTTTGCTAGTGCTGAAAAATGACACCCTCCTTAAATTATATCTGCATACACTTTATGCTTTCTGGTTTTGCTGTTTACCTTCACTGCTTAAGCATTTCTTTAATTTCCTTTTTACAAGTTGGAAGCTTAGCTGGGTGGGGTCTTACCCAGAAGTCACCATTCCCTTTATTTCATTTAGCATCAGGTTTTTCTTTAAACTTTTGTCTCCTTGAGCACAGGACTTGGCTCCATTATACTTCCCAATATTCCTTTTCTCCTTAAACTCTACATTTTATAATTGTTCTTGTCTAGATAGCTCCTTTTCATTATATATCTGCAGAAGACTGACCACTAATAACCACAAGAAATACTAGACAATACTAGTCTGTCTTACAATCTCTACCAAGGCCATTAATGCAAAACTCTTCATTTTATTTTCCAGCAGAATTTTCAGACAACAGCAGAAAGTAGCCACATTATTTAGCAAAACTATTATAAGAATGGTCTCTAGGTCACTTACTAATATTCTTCCCCTTTGAAAGCTTTTGATTGAGACATCATAACACATTCTCTCAGCAACACTCTCTTCTATGCTCCTACTAGCATGACCCATTAAGCCCCGATTAAATCACTCACTGTTTTCCTAATCGAAAGTCCCCAAATCCACGTTCCACCAACAAGCAGCATGGTCAGTCACAGCAATATCCCTTCCTGGTACCAAATTTTGTCTTAGTCACTGTTCTATTGCTGTAAAGAGATGCCATGACTAAGGCAATTCCTACAAAAGAAAGCATTTAATTGGAGGTTTGTTTACAGTTTCAGAAGTTTAGTGAATTTTTATCATGGAGGTGAGCATGGCGGCATTCAGGCAGACATGAGCTAGAGAAGTAGCTGATAGTTTCATCCTTACCTACAGGACAAAAATAGACTTGGCTTGGCATCAGTGAAACATTTTCTCCAATAAGGCCACACCTCCAATCTTTTCAAAGGGCTCCACTCCTTGTTGAATAAGCACTCAAATATATGAACCTATGTGGACCACTCTCATTAAAGCCACCACAGAAGCCAAAATATTTATATGAAGAGAGAAAAGACTGTTCAAAAAATAACACCAGAGCAATTAGATACCCACCTTAAAATGGTGACTTCTTTGTCCACATTCTCAGGAAAAAATTAAGTTATAATAAATGCAACTATCAAAGATGATAAAGCTTTACAAACAGTGGAAGGTAAAACATGTTCAAATCTATCTTGAGAAATATATTCTAAGATGTGTGAACAGTGAGCATACAATGAAGATATTCATAAACTTGACATGTGTTTATTAGATATTATTAATAAAATCCATTGACAGACCTAGAAAATATATGCAGAATACACAGATGAGTTTGATGACAGTGATAAACAGATAAGCAATACTAAATGCAGTCAACAGATATTTCACAAAGAGAGGCAGACAAAATAGCCAATCTGCACAGAATGAAAACAGCAACACTGATCATTGGAGAAATGCAAAATGAAGGTACAAGGATATTTCATAGCATAGTGTTGCAATGGCTAAAATGCGCATGCAGGAGTCTACACATGCATCCTCATAGATGCCACAAGCACTGGCAATGACACACAACAGAATATCACATACATTGATAGAAAGGATATAAAATCAGAGGACAAAGGCTTTCAAAACAGTTAGTTGTTTTCTTTTTATTTTATTTAATTTTGGGGATTTTTCAGAGTGTAAAAAGAAAAATCCAGTTGGAACTGACCTTTAAGTCTTATCCCCCAGGACTACATCTAATAGTAGAAGGAACTATACAAGCTGTCAAGGGAGAAAAGCAATCAATATTCCTACTGAGCTGGAAAGCTCACAAACCACAACAATGATGACACAGGCAAGATATCCCCAAGAGCACAATAGTGGCACTTATGTCTTGGGGTAACCAACATCCACTTAATTGGACTAAAGGCCTGCCCAGTAGGAGGGAATTCATGCCTGATACTATAACCTAGCCAATTACCCTTGGCTGCTGAGGTTGTAGACCCTAGAGGAAAACTACTACTGCAATTTTCCCAAATCAATATTTTATTTATAAAGCAGAATATATGTCTTGTAACCCAGCAGCATCTAGGGATTTACCTAAATAAATGCGTTACTTGAGGAACCCACTTTTTCTTAGAATTATTTCTAGAACGCTTGACCTGAGTTAGGTGCTCTTCCTCGATGACACTGACAGTCATAGGTTCACAACTTTATCACCTTAGCACTGTGCTTGGCTCTTCGCAGGTCTCTGTCCTCAGCATGAAATGTTGAAGCATCATGCAAGTGACACCCTCATCTAGTCTTCCTTTGCATATTTGTACTGAGTAGCATTTAATACATGTTGGCTACATTTATTAAATAGGTAGACTTGGATATTTTGTCAGCTGTACAAATATTCACACCAAGTGACTGCCCTACAATGCCCAGGAGCTACTGAAATAAACACAGAGAAAATAAGCAAATCTTCAAGTTTTAAGGTGGTAACTTGGTGTGGTAGGCGACAGACTCTTCTGTTCCCTACAAAGTCTTTATTGTTTTGTTCCAGATTCCTGAATTTGGCAGTGAACAACTAGACATCCTCTTAATTTTGATTTGTCTTGTGATCACATTCTTATTTGTAATTCCTTGTGTGTGCTCACTGCCTTCCTGAGTTTGATGAAACTATTCTCTCTTCTAACCTTATTATATAGATTATCACTGCTTTTGGCTAAAGGATGCCACCGAATTATTATATGAAGAGTTGTGATTTAGTGTTTATAATAGATTTCCTTACATTAAAAGGAAAAGGGATAAGATCTCCCTTAAATTCATTTACATTTCAAAAGAAATTTCCACATCTGTATGCAGAATAGTCATAATCATTTAATCTTTTTTCTGGTATATCAAAATCATTTTAATGCACACTTGAATTATTATTTCATCATGATTTGCCATTGGTGATACAAACACAACGCTAAATTATATTTGAAAATGCAGAGAGAATTGTTCCCTGATGGTCCCAAAAGCAGGGGAATTAGACTGTTAAATAAGTATAAAGATTTCTATATTATGGCAATATTTTATGAACTAATTTTCAAAACACTCAGTTGTCTCTAAAGCTTTTTATGAAACAAATGAGAATTGAAAGAACAGAGTTAGATGCAAACTGATACAGACTCTGGTTTGATTGAGAATAGAAGATATTTTAAAAGCAGAAGAGATTTTGTGGCAGTCTCCACATATTTAAACGGATGCATGGTAGCTTTTCTCGTTACATCCCTTTGGATTTCCTGTCTATTGAATAGAAAAATAAGAAACAATAGCTCGAGACAGCAAACAGCTTTTTCCTGCCTTTCTACCGTCCTCGAGGCCCTTTAATCACTTTCCTGCTAAGTACAGCCCCCAAATAAGTGAAGATTTTCAAATAGAAACCTCTTTGTTCAATTATCTTTATTGTATTCAGAATCTACCTACATCTGTGATGTCTGCATCTGAGTCCCAAGGAATTCTTTTATGTCCTTGGAAATCCACTTAATGATTCAATGCTTCTTTATCCATCCAACCACCAATTCATCCATCCACACAATAGTATTTCTTCCCTCCCTCCCTCCCTCCCTCCCTTCCTTCCTTCCTTCCTTCCTTCCTTCCTTCCTTCCTTCCTTTCTTCCTTCCTTCCTTCCATCTCTCCTTCCTTCCTTCAGTTTCCAGCATGACATGCCATTATGCTAACTGTTGTCTCTGACCCTTAATTTCCCCATAATGAGTCACAGTTCACACCTGGAGAGCACAGGTAGGGTGATGTTTCTCTCCATCTGTTGTTTTTCATGTTAAATTTAGATATCTCTGGCAGTGCCCAGATTTGATAATGATAGGTGAGGGTGTGTTAGATATGTGCTAACAGAAAGGCATTTTGTAATTCCTGCGTGCAATGAGTAATTTTCAACCCACTGCAATCATTCTTGGTTGCTATAGACCTTGACTACAAAACACTCTGCTGGAATTGCTCACAAAATAACCTTTTCAAGTGGTTTCTGTTTTCTTCTCTGGTATCCTTTAATGCATGATGCCCAGTGAGGTAGAACCTTAATTCGTATTTATTCATTATTTTTAAAACGAGGTCATTTGTGCAGGATAAATGTTCACTTGTTTCCAGTTCTGGAGATAGCATCATCCATTCATCTTGATCTGAGTATTTTTTGTTGCTGTTGTTTTCTTTTTACACCTAGAATATAGTCTATGGAGAATATGATTTTTTTACAGAAAATAATCAACACACATACAATTGGGATCAAAAGACATTGAGGTCTAGTGTGAGTCAAAACCCATCCTAGAGGTACAAGGGGACTCTTAGCCATTCAACTTTCAGATGGAGATGAAGAAACTGAGAGTCCAGATCACCATGGTCACTTCAGGGATCTGGGGTTCCTGCTTTTCTTTCCAGGTGGGCATCAGCTCTGGCCAGCAGATGTGAGCGGCTGACCCTCTGCCTAAACATAAAGTAGAGGCAGTGTAGCCCAACACTCTGACCCCTTCACAACTCTACTTGAAAATGAATCCCTTTCTCCTTCTAAGTTTAAAAGCCAAATCTGCACACTAAGAATATTCTTGCTGTTGGTGTGAAGGGAACGGTTTCACATTTTGCAAAATGACGCAACTCAGACAGGCGTTGCTTGGCACCTGATACCTGCAGGCTTCGGCACCTCTCCAAATTCAAAACCAGCTGCCACGTCCCATTTTTAAACTCACACAGACACCTTCCACTAATGAGGGTCATACTCATTCTTTTTATTCTTTACAAGGCATAATATTGTGGAAAGCAAGAGATTAAAGTAGATGAAGAAAGCCAGGGATGACCTGCCATGTGCAAGCTGGAAATAAAACGTTGTCATTTCACTTCTGGAATTAGAAATACAAGAGAGGAAACCAGGACCCTGCCTCTATGGATCTGTCATTTAAAGAGTCACGTTGACAATTTACAATTCCCATCACTTGCTGACCAGATTACCCTAGACTCGATGCTCCACCTGGGGCCCAGTTTCCTAAACTTTAAAAATTAGAATCTAATAACAGAGTTCTCTCTGCCCTGTCTTAAGATTAAAGGAGAAAATGTGGATTAAGCAGATGATTCAATTGGTAAAGTACTTGCCTTTCAAGCATAAGGACCCAAAACCCGCTTTAACACTGGACATCACAGCATATATGCCGACCATAATTCTGAGGAAGCAGACACAGCAGGATTCCAGGTGCTTATGGGTTTGCTAGTCTAGCTTAATCAGTCAGCTCCAGGTTAAGTGAGAGGCCCTGTCCCCAGGTGTAAGGTGAGGGGACTGGAGATGGCTCAGCGGCTAAAAGCAGTTACCACTCCTGAAGAAGGTACAGGTTCAGTTCCCAGAACCCACAAGGTCTCTCCCAACCAGTTCCAGGGGATGTGATGCTCTCCTGTGTAATTTGTAGGCACCAAACCCTTTCATGCACAGAGATAATACTCACACATATACAATTAAAAGTAAATCTTTCTTAGAAGACCTGTTTCCTTCATGTGATCCACCTACCTTTGGCTGTCCCAGTCTTTCTGCCTCCACTTCTGAGAAGTTTCCAGAGCCATGAATGGGGGAAACTGATGGAGACATCCATTTAGGATTCTCTGCTCATTATCTAGCTGTGGGTCTCTGCATTTATTCCTATGTATTGCAGGAGGAAGTTCCTCTGATGATGGCTGAGCAAGACACTGATCTATGAACATAGCAGAATGTATTTAAGAGGAAATTTACTATATTTGATTTTCCCCTAGCTCCCTGGACTAATGAGTAGTGGTTTCTTGGCCACCTCAGCAGTGTTAGGGATAAAGTCCATCCCATAGAGTAGGCCTTAAATCCTATCTGATTTTGGCTGGTTATTCCCATAAGCTTTGTGCCACCATTTCGCTAATGCTTCGTGGTCACCATTGTAGATCGAGGGGTTTTCAGCTGGACTGGAAACTGGTTTATTTTTCTCCCTTGGTAATGTCCAGAGTACCTTCCAGTACCATGAACGAACATCGGGACTGATGCATATATGAACTCGTAGAGACTGTGGCAGCATACACTGGGCCTACACAGGTCAGGGACCTGATGGGGTACCAGTGCCAAGATTGTGAGTGAACACAAGCCTGTATCCCTAACACAGAAACCCCAATTGATAACCACTTGAAAATGAAAAATGAGCTTTCTTCAATGGAGTCTTACTAGGATACAAGCCACTTTAAAGGCCAGACCCCAAACTGGGCCCAGCAGCTGATAGCCAACATAAAATGAACCCAATGTTATTTTGGGAAGTTTTTGTTGTTGTGTTTGTTTTTTGACTCATAATACTTTCCCTGGGAATTAATTTTTCTTTTCTTCTTTTGCATGCCATACAGGTATTCTGCTTATATATTATGGTTTCCAATGCTGTGTTTGATGGGATTTCTGTGTTCATCAATGTGTGTATCTTGGCTCTTCGTTGTCTGTTCATTTGTTTGGTCCTATTTGGGGTTGTTCATTTTATTTCATCTGATTTTATTATTTTTTAGATCCCCATTTGTTTTCTAATGAGAGACAGCATTAAGGACATGGGTGTGGGGTGTGGAGAGGCAGGAATGATCTAGGGGTAGCTGGAGGTAGGGAAACCAGAATAAGAATATATTGTATTTAAAACTGTGTTTTTGATTAAAAATAAATAAACCTTTCTAAAAATATCTTTTTAATTGGAATAGAATTATAGAATGTCCTCAGTGTTGACCTCTGCCTGGCCTCCCTGTGAATATACATCACATGCACATACAAGCAGAAAAGATTAAATGAGAAAATAAATAGAAGTACCAAAAAGTTCTTAAGTGCAGTGAGAAGCATCTTAGATCTTGTGCTGAAGTGTTTGCTAAGCATGCTCACAACCGTCCTCTGTGACCTCTGCCAGGAGGGTGATCGGACTGATGGAGGGACAAGCTGTTCAGCATCATGGTTAAAAGCTCTGTAGCCAATTGATTTAGGGCAAAACCCTGCCTCTCACATTTCTGGACACTTGATTCTGTACAAGTTTTTTCAACCTCTTCCTTGGCCTCATAGGTAGAATTTGTGCATAAATATTTGCAAAGTGTTTGAACAGTACCAGGCACACCTGAAGTACATCTGGGCATTACTTGTCTCTCATGTGGAAGGCAGTCCTGATTTTTGTTTATTCCCACTCTATTTTGTTTACCAAACTTAGATAACCCTAAGTAGGTGGATCCATGGAAAGCCAAGATTTCAGGGCAGAAAGGTGGCTTGGTCAATAGCTTACCTGGCAAACATAAAGACCTGAGTTCAAGCCCTAGAACCCAACTAGAGAAGTCAAGCATGGTGCTATGGGCTTGTGATCTCAGTGATGGAGACAGGGAGACTAGTCCCTGGGGATTGCTGGCCAGCCACCCTGGCCTACTTAGGGAATTCAAGGTCAGTGAGAGACTGTCTCAAAACAACAGCAAAAGGGTAGACTTCATTTGAAGAATAACATCTGAGGTCACTGTCTTCCACACACACATGCACACATATGTGTGCACACACAAGTTCACGGGTGTACACACACCCCTAAGAGGTCCAAGGATTCTGTCAGAAATGTCTCTCCCACATCTTCCCCCCAAATCCAAAGTGCCTGAAGGACATCTTGATGTAGAAAAATTTCATGGTGATTCAATATTTCACATATCTCCTGGGATGGTCTATAAAGAGCATGCATAGTTCAAATTATGGAAACCATATATACCTATTGTTTTATGCTTCATAGCAGCATTATTGTTCTATCTTTTGTTCAGCTGATCCCTGGGCATTTACTCTTTAGAAGTACAGAACAAAATAATAATAATAAAAAAAAACATTTGTAGTCTTTCGAGGGAAAGACTTTAGACATCTTGGCCTTATTTTGAACTGAGAACGTTTTTAAGTTTTAGAACTTTAAATTTATACTCTCTTTGTTAAACTTTAAGACAACATGGAGATAAAGTGAGTTCTTTGTAGAGTTTTACCTTCAAACCAGTTGCATATTACCAAATGTGACAATTAGAAAGCAACAGGAGATGGTGTCTGTCCTAGAATTTATACCAATTGTATAAAAGTTTGCATTATCAGATTATTTCTTCAAGACAAACAGAAGTCTTCTCAGGAGACCCACTCCCACTCATTCTGCAGCTGTGGGTGAGTATGTGATGAGGGTTAGTGATGCCAGGTTCCGTTTAGAATGTGGGGGGGGGGTGTGGGGCTGGCAGCCTGACTGGTCTGTAGGATGTTTTAATGCAGATTTAATTAGTTCCGTGAATATTTTCCATGCAGCACCTAATGGTGAAGCTCTGGTACTGCTTTGGAGATGGATGTAAATGAGCAGAACAGGTGGTGCTAATGAGAGGGAGCAAGACAAAGAACAGACATCAGGTAACTAACACCTGGATCAACAAAGTCCCTGATGGTTACATGGGGTAACATGATGGGGGGCAAGGGGAAGAGATGGCTGTGTTTGTGGCCACAGTTAGCAGTTAGTCTTTTCATAGAGAGGAGACTGCCCCCAAGGAGATGATATATTGATTTGAGAACTGAAACTTTGAAGAATGAATGTGAGAGAAGCATGTATAGGGAGAGGAAGAGAGGGCTGCAGACTGAAGGAACATCTGCAGAGACCCTTGCACATAGATGAGTAGGTGGGAGAATAGAGAAGATCAGCTGAAGTGTAGTAACACAGGACAGGGTGAGGAGGGCTGAGCTGCAAGAGGCGGGCTGGCTGAATCATGGAATTAATTAGAATCACTTAGATTAGAATCATGATACTTACAGCTGGCAATCGCACAATTAGTAAGTATCTGGTGTACAAGAGTTCACAGCAATGGTAGAAAGCAAATAAATGAAATGAAAAGATATAGATTGTGGGTCAGAGAAATTGCTCAGTGGCTGGAAGTTCTTGCTGCTCTCCCAGATAACCTAAATCCTTGTTCCTAGCTCCCACATTGGAAGCTTGCAACTGCCTATAACTCTAACTCCAGGAGATGGGACACCTTCCTCTAGTTTCCATGTTCAATCATGTACACACATATCACAGACACAGACACACACGCACGTGTACACACACACACACACACACACACACACACACACACACACACGAATACATAAATAAAAAATAAAAATAAATCTTAAATAAAGATACAGAATAACAACAGCAAACCACGCAAATGTCACTAGTCCCTAAAAATACATGAATTTTGAAATAATTTCAAAATTATATGAACAAGGTGAATGAGTATCCCATATAACTCTTGGCCTACAGGCCCCCTTTTCAGTTTTCTGATTCTCCTGCTAGTACCCTTTCAAGAAAAGGGAGGTGTGTCAGTGTCAAACATGACCAGAAGTCATTCATTTGTTCATTCTCAAATCCCCAATCTAAAGTAGAGGATGCATATTTCAAGGATTTTGCTTTACTTTATGTGTATGGCTGTTTTGTCATCATGTGTATCTATGCACTATCTACAAACCTGATGCCCCAGGTGGTCCAAAGATGGTGTCAGATCCCCTGGAACTGGAGTTATAGACGGTTGTAAACCAAGATGTGGGTTCTAGGGCTTGAACCTGGGTCCTCTGGAAGGCAAGCTGGTGTTCTTAACTCCTGAACCATTTATCCAGACCCAGAGTGTGTATGTTTAACCTACTCCCAGAGACACAACGCTTATCTTCTGTTTGGGTTAGACCCCGAGGCTTCTGATGCAGACTTTCCTATCATTGCCTATGTGACCCCAATTGCTCAATTCAGATGGTATCTCCCCGGTAGTTTTCCTGAAAGTTACCTAATCCACCACCTCACTTCACAAGAGGGACGGTGCAGCCCTGTAACTTCCCATCCCTCCCCACTTGCACCATGGCTGTGTCCTGCCTGTATTAATAATTGCTACTATTAGATTTAGGTTTTGTAAGTTGATAATTTACATGTGTTAGTTTGCATCCTTCGGTATAGAAGTCCCTGTTCCATATCATTCACATGTCTGTTTATATTAGTAGGGATTTGCATGTTTCTGACAAATGAATTGTGATCTTTATTGTTTCCTATTTTGAGGTTAGCCAACCGGAGCCGTCTCAAACTGCCTGTCATCCTTCTGATGTGTGTCCATCACTCTGTGATCCTGCATTTTAGCACACTGAAGTGCTCCAAGCTATCCTGTTCTTTTCCCAGATAAGGTATGAGAATCAGCCATTTCCTTGGTAAGACTTCTTTCTATTCAAGAGAGAATTGGTCTTTAGCAACCAAGACCTGGACACGGCTGCGCTCATCACTATTGGGTGTCAGTGACCTTAGGCTAGAAGTTGAGTGGAGGATCACATCAACGCCTCTGACTCTAGTCCATCATACCATGTTTATTTTTTAATATTAGTTCCTCTTCTTTTGAGTAGATAATAATCACATATGATTGCTATTTGCCACAGACTCACTAGAATAAAGGGGAAAGAAAAAGGAAAGATTGGAAGGCAATGTGAGTCTTCTTCTCCCTCTAGCACTTGGTACTGAACCCAGGGCTCTGTGCTTACTGGGTGAGAGCTGTACCATTGAGCAGCAGCTGTAACTGCTCTTCTCATTTTGATGAGTGCATTTAATAAACTCCCATTGAGATTCTGGTCAATTCATTTTCTTCTCAGAGCCACTATAGAGCCACATCCAGCATCTTTTCATTGAAAATTCCTACTCAACAAATGAGGTTTCTTCTGGGGAATTTTTGGACATTGCTGGTATTTCATCCTAAAATAGCCAATGCCTACATGAATCTTCAGTCTAGAAAGTTCTACACTAAGCATGCTGTTAATTGTGTAAGGCATAAGTACCACAGTAGTGGTTGTCAAAATAACTAGTTCATATTCTCAATGGAATCCAAAAGTTTGCGCCTATTATGGAAGCCAAGACAATGACTGCAACTTATCAGATGTTTCAGTGTGTGTCTTTGGAAAGGATGGGCAGACACCATCAGCTGTCAAGGAGGAGCCAGTATCCCCTCAGCCATAAGTACCAATCCCCAAAGGACCCAACTTGCAATCTATCTTAATTATGGATAGCAAACTTTACCTAAGAAATGATATAATTGCTCAATTTAATAGGATTTTCCTAAGGCCATAAACAAAATACATCTAACAAAAAATTTTCATGGAAATGCCAATATCCTTAGAAGTCTATGTTTTCATATTTTTTTATTTCAGAAACAAAATGAAAGTTCTACTACAGTGGATGAGAAGCACGTACCTAAGACACTGGCCGTGGCTCTACAACAAATCTAAAACGGTTGTTGTCTGGGTTGCCTTAAAGAGGAAATTTGGAGTTCCTGTGCAAGAATGCCTGCCTTGATGAGCAGTGTTTCTCAAGACATGTGTTTCTCAAGGCAAACTGACCCAGAAACCTATATATGGCAAGCCTTGCTATGAGTCCCTGGCTTATTTTTATTTTACTCAGAGAAGCCATCAATCCATCTATTCACATAGTCACCAGTCTTTAAATACTAGTATGTTTATATTTTTCCATCATATCACAGTGGATTGGAAAGACTAAAGAGAGCCACATATTTATTCGGAGATCTTTGTTGAACACTTACTGTGTTGTAGGAATTGTTTTGACACTAGGGACTAAAAATCTGAGTCGGATTTATGTTCTTATGAAGATGCTAGGAGCCTGACCTATAAATTAATTATTATTGTTCATAAATTATTAGATGTAGAATCCTAAGGAAACCATTTTCAGTTTGGTGATCATAAAAAAAAACTCTTAAGAAAGTGATTCTTGATCACAATAGCTCTGAGATGCTCAGTCTGGAAAACAATTGAGGAAGGCATAAACAATAACAACCCATTCGCTTTTGGCTCTGCTACCACATTAAATAGAAAATTCCACTGTAGGATTGCATAGATTTAATATAGAGGAGTGGGCAGATTAAGGAAGACTAGGGTTGGAAATGATCCCAGAGGGTCTCACAAGCCTTGGGGAAGCACCAAAGATCTTCAGCAGGCAAGAAATAGAAAGGCATTTTAGAAAACTGTATCATCATGACCAAGGCTGAACCCACAAATACAATCAGAAAACAAATGGCTGGAGGTGCTTAAAACAATAAAAACAAGAGTATCAGTGTGGACAAGCACAAGAATGGTGACAGAGAGGAGATTACTGTTTTCTTTTAAGTTCTTCAATGCGAATTTAATTCTTTTTTTTTACATTGACTATACTTATCCATTTTATTTCCTTCTTTTTGTCTTTTTTAAATTCTTTAATTACTACTCATATTTACATATCCATACCCCTATTCCTTCGCCCTCCCATCTGCCCATGATCCCCACCAATCCCCTCCAACCTATCCCCCAACTCCTCCCCAGGGATAGTGAGGCCCTCTACCAGGGACCTTCAAAGTCTGTCATAAATTTAGGGGAGGGCCTAGGCTCTCCTTACTGTATCTGGGCTGCAATAGTATCCCTCCATAGGGAGTGGGCTCCCAAAGTCCATTTGTGCTCTAGGGTTAAAGACTGGCTCCACTGTTATAGGTCTCATAGACTGTCTTGGCCTCCTAGCTGGCGCCCACATTTAGAGGGCTTGGTTCAGTCCAATGCTCTCACTATGTCAGGTCAACTGTTTCTGCAGGTTTCTGCAGCACTGTCTTGGCTTCTTTGCTCATCCCTCCTCCCTCTGCACAATTGGATTCCAGGGGTATGATTCAGTGCTTAGTTGCAGGTGCCTGTTTCTGCTTCAAACAGCTACTGGATGAAGGCTCTAGGAATAGTAACCAAGGTAGACGTCAATCTCCTTATAGGGGAAGGGCATCAGAGGCATCCTCTCCACCACTGCCTAGATTCTTAGTTGGGGTCATCCCTGTGGATCCTCTAACATTTCCCCTGTGCCAGACCGCTCTAAAAATCTGTATTGTCTCTCTCTAACAAGGCATCTCCTTTCTTGCCCTCCTCTATTCCTCCCCTGTCTCAGTCCTATTGTTCTTCTCCCCCCTCCCCTTCTTCCCTTCCCACCTCCTTCCTCTCCACCCACACCCTGTGCTCCCGCTTTGTTCAGAGGTTCTTGACCCCTCCCCTTCTTCTCTTGGTGTCCTCCTTGTTTCCTAGCTCCTCTGGCAGTGTGGATTGTAGACTGATAATCCTTTGTTCTATGTCTAAAAATCATATATGAGTGACTAAATACCATGTTTGACTTTTTGTGACTGGGTTACTTCACTCAGGATGGTTTCTTCTAGTTCCATCCATTTGCCTGCAAATTTCAAGATTCCATTATTTTGTTTTTCTGCTGAGTAGCACTCCATTGTGCAAATGTACCACATTTTCTCTATACATTCTTCAGTTGAGGGGCATCATTGGAAAGAAAGAAGTCAAAATTTCACTATTTGCAGATGATATGATAGTTTATATATGTGAACTGAAAAACTCTATCAAACTGATAAACACCTTCAGCAAAGTGGCAGGAATCAAGATTAACTCAAAAAGTCAGTAGCCCTACTATATACAGATGATAAATGCACTAAGAAAGAAGTCATAGAAACATCACCCTTTACAACAGCAACTAATAATATAAAATATCTTGGGATAACACTAACCAAAAGCAAGAAAGACCTATATAGTAAGAACTTTTAGTCTTTAAAGAAAGAAACTAAAGAAGATACCAGAAAATAGAAAGATCTCCCATGCTCTTGGATAGATAGGATCAACATAGTAAAAATGACAATCTTTCCAAAAGCAATCTACAGATTCAATGCAATTCCCACCAAAACCCAACACAATTCTTCACAGGCCTTGAAAGAACAGTACTCAACTTAATATGGAAAAACAAAAAACCCAGGTTAGCCAAAACAACCCTGTATAATAAAGGAACTTCTGGAGGCATCACCTTCCCTGACTTCAAGCTCTATTACAGAGCCATAGTCCTGAAAACAGCATGGTATTGGCACAAAAATAGACAGGTTAATCAATGGAATCGAGTTGAAAACCCTGGTGTTAACCCACACACCTGCAAACACCTGATTTTTGAAAAAGAACCTAAGGCTATCCTATGGAAAAAATAAAGCATCTTCAACAAATGGTGTTGGCATAACTGGATTCAGACATGTAGAAGACTGCAGATAGATCCATATCTATTGCCATGCACAAAACTTAAATCCCAATGGATCAAGGACATCAACATAAATTCAGCCACACTGAACCTCCTAGAAGAGAAGGTAGGTGGTACCCTCAAACAAATTGGTACAGGAAACCGCTTTCTGAACATAACACCAGTAGCACAAACATTGAGATCGACAATTAATAAATGGGACCTCCTGAAACTGAGAAGCTTCTGTAAGGCAGAGGACATAGTCAGCAAGACAAAATGCCAGCCCACAGAATGGGAAAAGATATTCACCAATCCCACATCTGACAGAGGGCTGATTACCAAAATATACAATGAACTCAAGAAGCTAGCCACCAAAACACCAAACAATGCAATTAAAAAGTGGAGTGCAGAACTAAATAGAGAATTCTCAACAGAGGAGTATAAAATGGATGAAAGATACTTGAGAAAGTGCCCAACATCCTTAACCATCAGAGAAATGCAGCTGAAAACCACTCTGAGGTACCGTCATATTCCTGTCAGAATGGCTAAAATCAATAACACCAGTGACAGTCTATGCTGGAGAGGATGTGGAGTAAGAGGAACTCTCTTCCATTGCTGGTGAAGTGCAAACTTGTACAGCCACTTTGGAAACCAGTATGGCGGTTTCTCAGGAAAATGGGAATCAGTCAACCTCAAGATGTAGCAATTCCTCTCTTGGGCATATACACAAAGAATTCACATTCATACAATAAGGACATATGTTCAACTATGTTCATAGCAGCATTATTTGTAATAGCCAGAACATGAGAATCTAATTCTTAATTGAGCTGCAGTTTGATGGCTTAGATTGCTTTTTTAAATAGATGAGCTTTTATAATAAATGACTTCTGGCTATGATATCCTGTTTGTTTCTCACTGTGTCAAAAATTTTAAGAAGATTCCAGTTTGATTGTATTCCATTATTAGAAATGACTCCAATTTAATTTGGACTGGTTTGTTGAGGTGCAGTGTTAAATCTCTGTCCTAAAACATTGCCTCCCTCCCATAATTTCATTTAGCAATTACCCTCTCCAGGAAATGGTGACCCAAATGTCAAGCCAGCACAAGGATTGCTCTATGAATTTGCAGGCTATAATGCCCTTTCTCTGACTCATAACTTCCTTTGATTTTTGTCTTCTTGTTGAAGGCACACAGTGACATGCAAACATTTAAAGTTATTGAGAAAGTATAGTACACCAGAGAGATCCATATTTTGTATATAAAGAAGACAGTATCTAGAGTCTGAAGCATGCCCCTTACCCATGGTCCTTCCAAGTTAAATAAATAGAAGTGAGTAGAGCAAAAAAAAAAAAATGATTGAGAAAAGGAAACCGTCCATCTTATCCAAGGAACCTCTTCATGGAACTGAGCCTTTAACACATGCAGTGAACACATACATATGTGTTAAAACATGTCAGCACCTGCACAGAGTACTTTCAGGATAACCAGCAGAGGATCCACCACAATTCACTAACATCACACAGCTTGAGGAAGAGGATTTGAAGATACCTGTTTTGAAGCCATAGTGTTTGCAGTAGAACTAGTTAGAGAGCTCGCTGTGATAGATGGATTTCTAATAACCACCACCTCATTTTATTTACTTTGAGCCATAAAATAAAAGGCTCTACTGGGTTCTATCCATCTAGAAGGATTAGCACAGCCTCATCCTTGCCTTGTTCTCTTTAACTTATGCTATAGATTTCGAGAATTAAAGCCAGTGCTCTGGTTCTGGATGGACAACAAAGGTACCCTGAACTTTCTAAACTCATATTTTCTCTACATCACCCATCTCAGAGGTCATGAGGTTACTTACACATAAAGTGGAATCCTATATGGACATATGCTCTATGAGTGCATATAAGGCCCTGTTTTCAGATCTGCCGTTCATAGATAAATTTCTTTGAATATTTAAAGTGAACAGCTTGGAGACACAACTAGAGGCAGAGATATTACATGTGAAAGTGACACCCAAGGACCCCCGATATACATATCACTTTACAACAGCCTTTTGGTGAAAACCAGTCACATAATCAACTCATTGGTTCTGGATGTAGCATCCCATAACTGGACAGAATTTAAACAAGAAATGAATACGAGTGAGTCTTGGACCCTCTCCATTTGCATCATTTCAGCAACAGCTGCAGGAGAACTGTTGCTAAGGTAACCACTTTATAGGTGAAATAAAGGATCTGGTAGATCATATAGAGCTGGGTTTGCCATGAGAGTTCCGGTATGTCATTCATATATGCTCATGAGCTACTGATTGTGAAGTAGCAATAGCCATACCATCCTTCTAAGTCAGAGTGACAGGCACAACAAGGAACATGAAGGTGGCATTCTCAAAGGCTAGGTCATGATCTCTGGGGAATTGTAGGAAGTGTCCTACCAGATCCCTAAAGAATGCAAAGACCCAAGAAGCTATAGAACCCCTTTTCAGTTGTAAGTTGTGAGCCCAGTGTTCAAGGTCTTGATTCGTAGGGCAGAATGGAAAATAAGGACTTACACAGTCTTTTCCAGTGGAGCCCCAAGCCAAGCATCTTCTGATGCTATTTCAGGGTGATACAGTCTCAGCTTCTGGGTTGTGAAGAGTTGGGTTGTCCTAGCTCCATAATCACATGAAACTCCTTTCATCTTCTGCAGTCGTTCTGGAATAATGAATAATCTGTGGCATTAAGACAGAATGTAATTCAAGGATGAGGTCTCCATGGATCATCCTAATGTGTTCGATTGTGTCTCCAATGGGAGTGAGTCTGATTGCTGCTCATCTGCAGTACTATTGACCAAGGAATATAGACCATTCAGTTAGCTTTTCCCAGTGCCATTGCATTGAAAACAACTTACTCAAAGGTTTCACAACTTGTCCAAAGAAACAAGAACTCCCTTTGCTGGAAAATTCCAAGAATGCATCCACGAGGTAAACATGCCTTCACATAACGTTTTTTATCTATGTTAAAGAATAAACATATGCTGTTTGTCTTAGGTTCGTTTCCTATTGCTGTGCTCAAATACTCTGGCTAAAATAATTTAAGAGATATAAGGGCCTATATTAGCTCACAGTTCAAGGCACAGTCCATTGTGGGAAATTCAAAGCATCAAGCTTGAAGCAGCCAACCATATCACATCCTGAGTCAGAAGAAAGCAATGAATGCATGCATGCCTGGATTATCATTCTCTCCACTCATACAGCCCAGCATCCAATGCTTAGGGAATGATGTCACCCACAGTGGACATATCTTCCCATACCAATTGATGCCTCTTATATACTAAGAGGCCCATCTCTTCTGTAATTCCAGATTTTTGTCAAGTTGACAGCTGACATTAACTATCTACCACTGAGATCAACTCCAACCTAGAGAGTTCTGTCCAATTAAGAAATATGTGTTAAAAATGATATGGAACAGAGCAACTGGGGGAGATGCTGAATTAGAACAACATATGTGTGCAACATGTGACTTTGTATACTAACTTTAAAATTAGTTTTTAAAACTAATGAAAGAAAGACAATAGCAGATGAAAGAAAATCTTTCTCTGGGTAGTAATTTTGAAACTGTCATCAAACCTGAACATTTTCCATCATGCTATCTACTCCACAGTGAATCATACAATGAAAATCTCTGCTAGTGGCAACTTTAGGACTCAGGAAAGCACACAATTTCCACAAATCCATATTTAAACTGAATACACACCCTTTTAAATATAGATTTTGTTCTTCTGAGTCAGCCATAAAACAAAGGCAAGCAACATCACACAGATCTGAGAGTTTTACTTCTGCCTCTAGCAGAATAGCTTCTGTCAGAACTCCCTCTTACTATTTCAGAACACAATTATCATGTATGAAAAAATATACTTGGAAATCACAAATGAGTGACCAAGATAGCTAGAACATAAATAGTGCCTGGTATTGTTAAATATTCATTGGGTGGATTTTTCTCCTTCCTCTGAGTTTCTATGTGAGAACTATGCAAGACACTCTGACCTTTCAGAAATAGCAAGAGGAACTGTTCCTGGTCAGTAATCAACTCCACAATCATTGGAATAATACCATGGAGCTAGGTATATATGATCCAGCTGTGACATCTTTTCTCTCTGGGTTTCTCTGTTTGGCTACATCTCTGTTTCTATGTTGCAAACACCTTTGGTAGAGGACAAGGCCCACTTGTACCCACTGTAACCACCTCAGAACATAAGAGGGTGTCTCTTAGTATCTGTACTACAAGTCTCCTCTAGTCTTGAGTCCCTGTGAGCTATCTCAAGCTTAGGCAAGGAACCTTGTGGTTTAGCCACGGCTTCCAACTGGAGTGAATCTCTCCAAACAGAAGCCTGTTAGTATAAACCTAATAAAGGAGCTGGGATTCTGATTTCCGACTGTCTTTACTCTTTTTTTTTTCTTTGCAGTCAATGTAGAACTCAGAGGGGAGGAAATGAATCATGAACCATTATCTCTCAAGTCTCAATGTACACACCAAATCAATAATAATTGGTGCTGTAGTGCCACAGGGAGAAATTCCAGCCTAAATGGTCCCCCTCCTCTGCCTTGCATTTCCAACTTCAGTGACATGCCCTGGGAATCTGAGTTATCCTGCAGAGTTCATTTCAACTATTCTTATTGGTTTATTTCAACTGGCCATATCCTGCCCCTGGTGATGCTGTGACATAAAAACCTTCAAGTCATGGAGATGAAAGCTAGGTGTGAGCTTTAACCCATGGTATCTGCCCTCAAAACCCCTTCCTTACTCTTTGCTACAAATGCCTCCATTCTGGTCTTACTCTGCATCCACCCATTTGCTATCTGTTATAAGATTACCCTAGTGATTTACTGAAATGACCAGGACTGTTACACCATGTAGTTAACTGGTAATAGTGAGTTTGCTGTTATGAAGTGTTAAACTTATGAGGCTCATGGCACTGCCTGCTACTAAACCCAATCTAGTCCCCCTGTGGTGACTTAAATGAGAAACATTCCACATATGCTCAGATAGTTGAACACTTGGTCCCTAGGTGGTGGCACTGTTTTTTTTGGGGGGGGAGACTTAATAAGTTCAGCCTTGTTGGAGGGAATATGACAGGGGTGGGATGGAGAATTTATAGCCTCACATTAACTCTAGTTCTCTTTGTGCTTCAGTCTTGCCTTTGAAGATGCAAGCTCTCAGCTTCCTGCTTCTGCCACCATGCCTGCTGCTTGCTACCATATTTTCCCACCATGATAGCTTTCTGTCCTAATGGAGCGTTAAGCCTAGTGGTCACAGTGCTCTATCACAGGAACAGAAAAGTGGCTAATATGGTCTATATTTCCCATATGTTAATATACAACATATGTAGCAAGGGAATGAATTAATGGAGAAGGTATCTTTAGAAACATGTCAGTGATTAAGTATGGTGACATTTTTACACTTCCTTTGGAAAACTATGAGTGACTCCAAAACAAAGGTACCATCCACATGGCTAGTTTGAATAGATACTGGATTGTGTAATATATTAGTGTTGTGAAGACAGCTGTGTATAAACACAGTCCAGATGCCACAAGACCCATTTTGACTCCAGGAGCACTAAACTACATTCCCTTCAGTCTTGCTGACTTGTTTGTATTCTCAATGGCCTTCATCTTTCTATCTCTTCCTGGTCAGACATTTCCAAGCACTGGCAAATTCTCTCCGCATTCATATAGAGAAAGGACACTATGCCAAAGGTTTATTTTTCCTCTTTTTGTCTACATAAGTTTCTGCCTGACATTGAAGCCAGAGCTTACCCCAGCTGTGAGACTGTGGGTCAAGTTTTAGCAACAGTTCACTGAACAGTGATTTTCTTCAATTGAATCTCATTCTTACTGGGGATGTTCCCTCTATGCTGTCAATCCTGGGAGTCCAGAGGAAGGTTTATCTACCTTGTATTTTCCAAGTGGACTCTGCTGTCACCAGCAAAAGCCATTCATTAAATACTTAATCATCTATGTTTGGCCCTAGCTTTGTCTCTGCACAAAACAAAATAAATGACCACTCCTTCCCTTTATATTACCCATGAACACATTTGATCATGTTGTCCCCAGCACTTTATCACCTATAATTCATTTTTATGTCTGGCTTCCCCTTGTGATAATGCGTCTTGTGGGTGTGGGCTTGTCTTCTTCCTGCTTGATACCCACAGTGCGTGGCATGCAGAATAGCCTCAAATATTTGCTGAACAAATGAGTTTTGTAAATAGTAACATGCATAAACATAAGACTATGTAAATCACCATAAATATTGAGCATACAAAGTATATCGTGTACATATTTGTATGGTTTTTCAAGACTAAATTTAAAAAAATGCTTAATGTCCGTCATAAAGACACCTATGAAAACTCCTGTTTGGGTTGTCATTGTCAAAACAAATCCTATACTAGAGCTACCATGCAGAGCACAGCTGGAGAACGCAGCAGTTGGGGGATAGGACAGAGATGTGACCACAAATACAGACATTATAGTTTGGTAGCCATTGAAGTTTTGAATTTATTATGTGGAAAAATTCATGCATGTGTGCACGGCCTCTCCATCATATTCGACCTCCCTCCAGCTCTGCCTGGGTTATCCCCAAGGCATCTTCCTCCTAACTTGTGTCCTTCATTTTATTTTGTTTGTTCATAGTGCACTCAGCCCAAATATTGTTCCCTATATACACATAGGTATGGGATAATCTACTGGGACAATGGCAACCTACCAACAGCCCCCATACAAAGAGAAGTGGCTCTCCCTCTCCTGGAAGCTAAGACCTACTGGGAGTGAGTCCTTGGGAGACCCTCCTCTTGCATGCTAGAATTTTTAACTTGTTTGACCATATTTTTGTTACCTGGTATTAAATATGAATCCAATAAGGACTAGAGAGAAATTATAAGTTAATTTCATATATTGTCTTAACAACTTCAAATCTTTGCACGAATGACATTGCCTTTGGAGTGTGTGTGTGTGTGTGTGTGTGTGTGTGTGTGTGTGTGTGTGTGTGTTAATAAACATGTAATGCTAAGAGTTTTTGTTTAAAACATATTTATATTTCCTGCACGGTGAGTGCTATTCTGATAGTTGGTGAAATAAGCTGGATAGTGTGCCTCTGAAGACTGAGCTTAGTCAAGTTAAGCATCAATGTGGTACTCAAATATGTAATGTTACAACTAGCAGACTCTGGACTCAAGGCATCAGACTTGAATTTTTTCTTCTGCATCAAGTCACGAGAAACACAAATTTCACTGATGATCCCCAAAATGCTTATTGAACTTACAGAATTGTTATTCAGTGAATCTAGTCAATTATTAAGGGGTTTCTTGGTAAGGAGACCTGTCCAAGGCTGCATCTGCTGGGTGACTTCCCGGAGGCATGGCTGTTTCTCAGGGGTGTGGACCAGAGCTTTTCCAAGAAGCTGTTCAAAGCACAGGAAGTGAATGTCCATACCTCAAGCCTTTCTCTTCTCTCTTGACTGAGTTGAGTGTCACTATTGTAAGGTCAACAGCAGCATTAGCTTCCTTTAGTGCTAGAAAAATGACGTCACTAAGATTATAAAGAAAGTGTCTAAAGCTCCAAGAAAAGCACCCAGGCTAGAAGAAACATCAGGGGAGTTACCTCTGTGAGCCACATGATCCTCTCAAGGAACCCAGGTGGGAAAACATCTGGGAATCACAGAGGTAATGAAGCCAAGATGGAACCAAACAAGAAAATTTCTGTTCTCCATCGCTCATTAACCCATCTTCATCTTTCTGTTTCCATCCCTCTTCCACAGGCATGCTTGGCACTGATATTTCTCCACATCCAGCCATGTCTCTGAAGGTTGCTTCTCAGATCTCATGGTTCTTCTGCCCCACCCCCATGCCTACAATTTCCTCAGAGCACATGGCTGACTGAAGTTTTGCTTGAACCATCTCTGCTGCAGCCATAGGCAATCCTGTCAAATGCAGCTGAAGAAGAGACAAGGGAGATTTGTAAGACACCTTCTTCAAGAAAGTCACATGATCAGAACCTCATGGTTTCCCATTGTCTCTCCTGCAGGCTTGGCAGCTACAAGCAGAGAACAGCCAACCATGGGTGAAAATAATAAGAAGTAAGAAGAAAAGGCAAAGCAGGCCATAAACAAGACACAGCTTTGCAACCTGACGATTCTTGAGCCAATACCCAAAACATGGTGTAGCAGTTCAGCCCAATATCTTAAAAATTACTTTTTCTATTAGATATTCAACATAGAGGGTAGACATCTTTTGCCTCTTCCTCCCTCCCTTTAGTCTCTCTGGTATTGTCCCCACTCCCTACTGTAAATGCCTTGACAGAGACTCTTTCCCTTATCCCACTGACTCAGGTTAGAGTCAAGGGTCCTTCCCTTTAGCCTCCACTTAGAGAGCCAATTAAGGCTTTTCTTGAGGTAGGGTCTCCCAAAGAGCTGGGAGGGGGCAGGTAGGGATCCTGAACATTCAGGGGAGGGATTTATAGTGTGCTGCCTGGCAAGGAGAACACCTGTGGCCCATGAAGGATGTTCTAAAAGACAGAAGTAGTCCATTTTTCCACAAGGACATTACACTCAAAGAACCCAGCACCGGTGAAGTCAAATTTCATCCAGTACCAATAGGGTCAGAAACTTGTTTGCAGAACATCCAAAAGGAATGGCCCACATGGTCTTCCCATGTTTCATCTTTCACATTTGCCTGGCATCCAAAGTCCAAGGACTTAGCCAAGGGTGATGTTTAAGGAAAGCCTGAGAATTGATTGTCTTGTTGTGCTGAAATATTGCAAACAAAGTATGCAGTGAAGACCAGTGGGCTTACAAGAAAGCTAAGGCTGTTGATGGAGAAATCTACTGTAGCCCTTCTATACCCAACATGGCCAGAAGGCGGCACAACCACATGGGCTTTCACTGAGGTATTCAATCAGTCCCTTCATCGGACACCTTTCCCTATATCTTCTTTATTGAAGATGGTTTCTTTGGTTCACTGATAATTGGAATTCTAGCCTTCTTTGATGGTCTATAAATTTGGTAGTTACTGTGTTTATGGCCATGTCAGTCTGACACAATATTTTAGCCATGAGAACTGCAGGCAAACTTGATATGTTGAGGGAAGGCTAACACTATGGAATAGCTGCACTCGTGATTTGAAATTGGAACAAATCTCCACCTTAGCATTTGCCCCAGCATGCCCATTAAGGGAGTAGGATAATGTGTATTTCTTATCTGAGTAGCATTCTTTTACACATCTCTGGAAACACAAATACATGGATCACTAAAGATCCAGGCTAAATTCTCCATAGGAATATGCATACTGCTTACTCTGTAGGTTAGTGAATGTGTACAACTTATTTCTTGTTTTCTAGGTACTGGGCAAAATTTTAAAACATTTCTCTTTCTTTCCTCCTTTTTAATTGCTAACATATTTGCCAATATTCATAGAAGCAAGTAAGGTCATTGAGTTTTGGAAGTCAAAACAGATTGATGTCCAGTTCCAACTCCTATAGAAGATTATCATGGACAAGAGGTGTCAATTCGAAGAATTACGACTTGTTCTCTGCAAGATGGTGTCGACAGCAGGACCGGACTCAGAGGTCTGCCAGGGGGATTAACCAAGATCAGCACCCTTTGAAATTGAACTGCATGTATCACTATGACAGACAGTACCTACAGTGCGGGTGGGCAATCTGTGATGTCTGGTACCGCTCCAGGAGGGCAAGCACTGCTTACCTGCTCTAGAACCAGACCACAGACATACAAGCAAGCATGAACCACTCCATAGCTTGCCACATCCAACTGGCATGGCTTTAAAGACCTGGCTTAAGTGACTTTGAAGTTGTAATGAACACAGCACATTCATACTCGCTTGAAGAACCAGTACTTTATCTGGTAGGGTAATCAATCCCCATGTTTCAATAAGGCATTGATATTCCTAATGGAGCTGAAGAAGGTTCAAAATTGATAGGTGTAATAGGTGTGGGAAACACGTCCATGTTTCTTTACATATATTTTAATCTCTACTGAATTCCTGGCCTCATAAGAAAAAAAGTCATTACTGAAGAAATTCATATTATTTATCAGTAATACAGGGCTTCTTCTTTACATTTATAAATTGAATTAAATTTGCATTAAATGCACATGTATCAATCTTCTGTGTACCAGATAACAATGATGGGAGCTGGAAGTAAAAGTTAAATTCCCTTATAAGACTATTAGCATAGATTAACAACATATCTTAACTATGATAAATGTAATATCATATTTGAATATTTGAATGCTTCAAAACAGAACTTATGGTAATAGTGTGATATGGAAACAGATTTTTGGAGGAGGGCAAAGATGAACATGAGTGCCAAAGATGAAGCTAAAGAGGGACAAATTAATTGAAGGAAATGGGATGAGGACTCTGCCCAGAAAAGAACTTACATGTACTGAAAACTCATGAAATCAGACCTTCCGTAGATGTTGCTGATGACATAACATTTTAAAAACTGTAAGTTATCAGTTCATGAACTTAAATTTGGCAATGTCTTGCTAATCTCATAAACATGTTTACAGGGATAGTGTGGTAAGCAAGAAAAGCAGACTGGAAAAGTCCTAGGAAAAGTGGGAAGAAAGCTTCAGAGACACAAAAGTCAACATCAACACAAGAGTGAACTAAAAGTTTTAAACCGGGAACCCTTGCTTTGCATATGAATTGTGTCATCACTCAAACACCCAGTCAGGGTCAGTATTTCACATCACTTCATCCACAGTTATAGCCTCCCACACAGCATCTACAGCTCCTGCAGGTTCCGTATGAAAGAGTCCCATGTGAGCACAGACATTGTGGGGACACTGAGGTTTATATGAATGAGGGTGGTGGTATTAAGAGAGTAGAGTACATCTGAGAGGTAAAAGGAACTTACAACCAGACCTTGTGACAAGGGCCTGCAATCAAGCTATTCCGGAATTTAAGGGAAGATGAAAACAATTTCAAAGCCAGCCTGGGCAATTCAGTGGGAGCCTGTCTCAAAGTCAGTTCTATAAAGAGGGATGAAGGTGTAGCTCAGTGGTTGAATACTTGGAATGGATGAGTCCTTAAGCTCAAGCCCCAGGAGAGAGGTGATGAGGTAGATGGCTAAGGGGAAGAGGAGGGTGGGGAGGAAGAGGAGAGGATTGGAGAGCTTTCTCAATGGTTAGTCGTTCTACTGTTTTTATCAAAATGGCAGCTTCCATATACCTACAAGTACTATGGGTCATGGATCACAAGAACCACGCCCACATGAAACAGTTTCCCCAAATGGAAATCATAAAAGGTGTGTTTATTTACAAAAATGGAATTCAACTATAACTAGAGAGAGATGTTTTATATATAGAGAGAAATTATATAGAAATCATATATATACATATATATATACATATATATATATATATTACATACACAGAAGTATCAGAAAATAATCCATGGAGGATACAATAGACAAATTACAGGGCTATTAAAGGAGAATGATAGAGAAAGAATTCTACAATGATCTCGGCACACAATTTGTGAACTTAGATGAACAGGGTCAGTTCTTCAAAAAAGAAGTATAAAGTAAAAAGTCCTATAAGGCAGACAAGCTGAATGCCCATAGAACTACAAAGGAAGTGAATTTTTAAAAATGTATTTGTATGTGTTTGAGTGTCTGCATGCATGAATGCACGTGTGCCATACAAATGTTTGAGGCATGTATGTGTACCACATGAGTGAAGTACATGCAAAGGCCAGAAGAGGGAGCTAGATCCTTGGGAACTGTAGCTGCAGCTGGTTATGTGCCGCAGAGTGGGTGGGGATCTGAACCTGAGTTCTCTGCAAGAGCAGTGAGTGAACTTAATTGCCCAGTCGTCTGTTCTGTCCCCTACGTTAAATTTTTAGAAAGCATCTGGAGACACAGCTAAATTTACTCTATTAAATATTCAAGGGTGAATTAACAGCAGTTCTCCATAATCTCTTCCAGAATACAGAAGAAACAGAATTATTCCCAATTCGTTTGATGAAGCTTCAGTTACCTTAATAAAAACAGTCAATGTCAGAACAAGAATGAAAAGCATGGATGCATAACCTTCATGAATACAAACTCAAAAATTCCTAGAAATATTTACAAGTAAGAATTCAGCAATATATAAACATAATCAGATGCCATGACCAAGTCTTATTTCAAGGCTGGGAAGCTATCTCAGTGTTCAGACATCAATCAATGTAATCCACTCAATTGCCTGACTCAGGAAGAAGAACACCGTGAGTAAATCAATTGGTGGGATATGATTTTGACAAAATTTAAAAGCTGTTTATGATTTTAAAAAAAATCACAAAATACGAATAGCCGATATTTCCTCCATTGGATAAAAATTATCTTCTTAAAATCTTCAGGTAGCATAATATTAGCAGGCAAAGGCTAAGTGCTTTGTCTTCTAAAAGGGAGAACAAAACAATGGTGTCTGCTGGAGACACACCTGGTCATCCCCAGAAGGACAAAAAGAGGCAATGCATGTGTGTGTGCGTGGGGGGGGGGTAAAACGATTATAAAAGGGGGAAATTAAAAATGTAACATATTAGGAGGGAAGAGAAGGGGCAGAGGAAAGAAGTAGGGCGACTAGAAATGGGGAAAAGGGAAGAAAGAAAATAAGGAAGGGAACGGAGAAAGAAAGGGAGGAAGAAGACAATAAGGCCCCAGAACATACAAGTTTATTGTAAAGTCACAGGATAGAAAATAAACATCCAAACACTCTGCAAACAGGAATAATCCTGTTGTGTGGACAGTAGAACTGTCACAAGACACTTCAGTGTAAATATAACAAAACGTGTGGGTTGGATGCTGAATATGCAAAGATTAAAATGAAGAGACACTGTGTACAAGTAGGAAGACTCACACAGAGATCACCTCGTTGTCCTACAATAAGATCCACCGGTCCGAGACCGTCCTATCAAACCTAGAAACGTTTTTTGAGATAGAGACACTTTTATTGTAAATTATACGTGATTAAAGGAATTAGAACTCTAAAGCAATCCAGAAAACAGAGTATGCCCTAATGAGTTACACAGCAAGATAACTTGTCTGTATGGATTAGAAGAGACAGATACATAGATCCATGGAAACAGAGTCCAGCACTAGACCCCCATGCTTAAACCCACATGATTTTAGGGGTAAAAGCACAAATCAGTTGAATGGAAGGAAGATAGTTTTGAACGTAAATACCGTGAGGTATTATCAAGAGGTAATCAATCAGTAAATAAATAAATAGATTGTTTAAGTGAGCTTGGGTCAAAGTCAAGTATCTTATACAAAATTATCTTAAAACACATTTTAAAATTTGATTTTGTCTTTAATTCTGTAGGTGCCTGCATGTGAGCCTCTCACAGTGCACACTGACCGACTGAACTCACATCTTCTGCAAGAGTAGTATGTGCTATTCACTGCTGAATTGTCTCTCAGACCCAACTTAAAACATTGAGGTATAGCAAAAATAGAAAAAAATAAAGATCATATACAAATAATAATGAAATTCATAGATTTGACATTTAAAGTGCAACACATAAAAGGGAAAGAAGTATTTGGACATCATCAAAATAGTTTGTTTTCTTTTAATCTCTGTTAAGAGGAAGAAAAGAAAATTCCCTTACTGGCAGACAATATTTACAACCCATTTATCTGACAAAGGAAAAACAGTGAGCCATAAAAGCATGCCTTCCTATTTTAGTGAGGCACTTGCAGAAATCCCTTGGGAAGCTCATCCATGTATAGAGTGTATTTCGGTCATACGTGCCCCTCATTCCGCTCAGATCCCCCTACCGGCTCCAACCCACTCTTCCAACTTCATGCACTCTTTTGGTATCAGCACAAACAACTACCATATCCTGTTTGTGCTGCCTGCATACTTCTGGGTGGGGAGCCATCCACCGAAACACGGCTAACCTACCAGGGGCCACATTCTACAATAAAACCGACTCTTTCACCCAGAAGTTAGCGATTATCAGCAGATCCTTAACTAGGGGTAAGGGGCCATAGCAAATTAATAATTTAAGAAATCCTTTTAGAAAGTGACATAAGTATATGAAAAGACATTTTGGCAAAAGGATACACAAATGGTAAACAAGCACTGAAAATATTTGATATCACCTTTAATAAGAAACCAAAATGAAAAACAATTTATTATCAATATATGTATATGGATATTCACTTATAAATGGTTAAAATAAAACATATGACAAAACTAAATGCTGGCAGCCACAGAGAGAAGCCAGGTAAATACTGGTGGATGCTTCTTTGATAACTAACAGAAAACTGCCTGTAAGGCAGCAGGTATTTCTCTAAGTACTTATGATAAGTCTGACCAAAAATATTCACAGCAGTGTTATTCATGATAGTCCCCAAGCCCAGACATGCTTAAACAGGTATCCATGGTGTATCCACAGCACACACTCACAGATGAAAATGAGTGAGCCATTGGTTGCACATCACCTGGATGAGTCTCTAGAAAGACAGGCTGAAGGATGACGTCCATTCTACATGACTGGGTCCTGCAGGACTTCCCCTGGGTAACAATCTAGAAATGGCAAAATTATAGAGATGTACAGCTGCTTAGCTATTGCCATGGGAGACAAGCAGGTGGGCTATGAACAAACAATGGGAAGGTCCTTGTGAAGGAGGCTACCTAGTAGTGACTATGTCCCTATCTATATGGCAGGGTTATGCTCACTAAATTTCTGTGAGGTGTGGTCATAGTGCACACCTGTACAGTAACATAGGGGGTTATTTTAGACAGTTTCCTACCGTTATGCAGACATCTGTATCAGACAACTAAAAAAAAAAAAAAAAAAAAAAAAAACAAACGAAAGACATAAATCATGTCTTTTGACTCACATCAACTGGCTGTTGTTAAGCACAGTTAAGTCTCCTGTGTCCTGGTGGTGTGCGTGTGTAAGATCTGGCTTCTGTGTGGTTATTTGTCTGCGCAATTGAATGCACTCAATAATGAGGAGGCTGAGGAAATGCTTGTCTTTGGTGTACATTCAAACACCAGTGTCACAGGCACAGGGACAGCTGCAGGCCTGGATCTCGAGATGGATGAGCACAGAGGTATCACTTAATCCTTAGGGTGGAGATGGCCTTTCCTTTCTGATAACTTATTACGATACATATTGTCATGGTTTCGGTGACAATGTATTACAGTGGCTGTCTCTTCTCACACCAACCTTCAACCATAAAATGTCCCACAGACTTGTCCCACTCCTACCCCTTCTGATGGGGGCACTTCTTGATGGAGATACCTCTTCCCAGAATGCTTTAGTTTGTGCCAGTTTGAGAAAAAAAAATGTATTCAGCATAGGACTATTTGTGAAGTTTCTGGAGCCTTTGTCTTCTTGAAGGGAGTGAGCCACTCAGGGCCAGTTCTCAGCCCTGCACCCTGCCTGCCTTGTTGCTGGTTTCCCAGCCTGTCACGTTCTGAATACTGCTGCCCCATCATGCTTTCCTTAGGGCGAGGGGCTGAACCCTCTAAAGCTGAGAGCCACATGGAATCCTTTTTGTTTGAAGTTGCTTTGCTCATACACTTTGGTCATGGTGACACCAAATACAAACAGAGAAACACCCGAGACCACAGTGACTGTTAATTAAGCACTCTGTCCCCTTCTTTCCTTATTTGTAAAATAAGAGTAGCATTTACTTTGAGAGGTTGGTGAGAAAAAAGAATGAGATGGTATTTGTAAAACACACAGAATGCTCTTGACCGGATTCTTTGAGTGAGTTAGCATTTTGGCTCTGGCCCCTTTGCCTCCTCTCATCCTAATTTATGGGAGAAAACAGACAGTGGCAGCAAATCCATTCTCCATTTTAAATAACTGCATCAAAGGGCAGGTGAACATGCCCAGCTGCTAATGATCACAGAGAGTTCAAATACTTTAATAAGAAAAATATGAAGTTAAAATACTACCTCCTTTGTAGCATCTGACAGCAAGGTTTCAGTGTGCCAGCATGTCCTTCATTCAAACACTTAGCAGTTGTGGGTTTTGTCTCCACTCCTGGTCTAGCACTTCAAGATGAAAATCCACAGGCAGAATTTTTGTAATTATTTGGAGGAGACAAGAGTACCACCAGTTGGATTTGGCCAATCTTCTGGGCATTGTCTATTTGGTCGGACCCCAATTTTGTATCATTTTTAGATCAATGAGTTCCCTTGTATTTGTCAATAATAATATATGCAGTGATTTGTTTAACCTGAAAGACAAAATGTAAATATTTAAAAATAACAATAATATATGAGGATTACCCAAAGCTACGGAAACAGTTGTGCTGACTCAACAGCATAGTTGATAGCCAGACAATCTGAATCCCTTGGCCTTCAAGTAGAATATTCTCATATGAGGATAGCACAACCATGCCGAAAAATAGCAGGACCAGTAATCCTGCCTTTCTGATGCTACAGAAACTAATGAAATCTCAGTAAGCAACCCCAAAAGATAGTCTCAGCTCTATGTGCCTTAGACATATGAGGACCAAGGGAAGGCATGGGAAGCCCTGCAACCGGAGTCACAGATGTTTGTTAACCATCATGTGGGGCAGGAAACTGAACCTGGGTCTTCTGAGAGAGGAAGGGGTGGAATTATGCAAATACAGGACCCATGTATAAAATTATTATAAAGTAAAAAATTATAAGCAAGAAAGAAAATTACAGCACAGCATAAGAACCTTTTAATTCATTAGGAAGAACACAGGCTCAGCCATAACACCTTCATTGTCTTGAATTCCTGGAACAGCCTGTGTCACCATTGTCCTTGGTTTGATGCATTTATTTATTTATTTATTTACTTACTTACTCATTTTGCTGCATCATAACTGCCATTCAGTCCAGAACTTCCCTCCAGTAGCATGGAGTACTTGCTCTGGTATTGTCCATGTAGGAGCCTCTTGCTCTATTTTGGTAGTTGTGGTGTCTGCACCATGACTGAGTCCAGTGGAACCTCCACTTGTGGTGTCCGCACCCTGACTAAGTTTGAGTATCGGGCAAAAGCCTGGAGATTTAAATGAAGGCAGAGCTGTCTAGCCACATGTGCTATGTGTGTCTGTGGTTCTTGCAGGAAGGGAGCAGCCTTATATACAGACTTACAGCACAGTGGGAAAACCCCAGGTGCAAGAGCTCATGTTTTTGATGCAAGGCCTGGGCTGTAACCCAGGTCTAGAAAACAGGATATATCTGTAGTTAGCAACTCACGGAGACCCGGTGGGTGCCAGAGCCCAACATCTCATCCAACAGCTGGTGCCGCTGAGGAGGGTCTGAGCTCTGCTCTCACTTCCTTTCCCGCTTTGAAGAGTTTCCCCTTCTTTTTCCAGATGTCTTCTTTCCATGCGCTAATTTCCATTCATTGTTTCCCGTCTTTACCTCGGGGAGCTTGACTTTACCCTCACTGCAAGAGCAACAGCCATGTTTCAGGGCAGGGTCACAAGGGGCTTCTGCTTTCAGGACCTGTCCAGTGCTTCCCTGGCTTCCGGTGGAGAGTCACCCTTTAGATGCCATCACGGTCAACATGTCTGTCCTAGGCATGTTGCTCATCTCCTGGGCAGAATCTGCTGTGGAATGACACAGTGCATTTGATGGCTTTTCAGAGAATCAGCCTTGCCTTTGAAATGATATTCTAAAAGCTCTTACATGTCTGAGTCCACGTGTCTTTGCCTCAAACGAGAAGAAAAGGAAAGAAAGGGTGTGTCGGAATATCAAAGAGCCATAGGTCTGTCTTCCTGCTGTTTGCCCCTTCCACATATAAGGGCGTTGTCCACGGGAGACAGGCGCAACCCTGTGCTTTGAATGTGGGTGTCTAGGAAGACCAGTAGGAAGCATGGTCCGTCTGGTGCTGGGGTGTCAGCTGGTGTTAGCTGGGTCAGTCTGGGGTATCAAAAATATCCCAAAGCTAGTGTGTGCTACCAAGGTAGTCAGTTTCCCCCAGCTGACTAGTCTCTCCCTGAGATTTTCCCATGTTCAGCTGTGAAAACTCCCATGCACAAATGAGCCAGGACAGTCTGTGTCTTGGTCAGAGTAACTATGGCTGTGATGAAACAGCATGACCAGAACAACTCGGGAAGGAAAGGGTTTGCTTGGCTTACACTTACTTCCATGTGACTGTTCATCTCTTGTGAAGTCAGAACAGGAACTCAAGCAGGGCAGGAACCTGGAGACAGGAGTTGATGCAGAGACCATGGAGGGGTGCAGCTTACTGACGTGTTCCCCTTGGCTTGCTCAGTCTGCCTTTTTATACCACCCAGGACCACCAGACCAGAGGTGGAACAACCCACAACTGACTGGGAGTCCCTGTCAGTCAACCACTAATGAAAATGTCACACAGCCTGGCCTACAGCCTGATCTTTGTCAATTGATGTTCTCTTGGCTCAGATGGCTCTAGCCTTTGTCACGTTGACCTAAAATTATCCAACACAGTTGCTTGTGGTATAGAGCCCCTCAGACTTATTTCTAAACACCCACTGTGTACTCAGTGTGTTCCTCAGAGTGACTCTTACTTAGCCAGCTAGTTTCCACCCTGAAACCATTAGCATTTGTCTTCCTTCTGTTTACACAAACTTGAGTGTGGCCCTTCCCTTAAGGACTTCACGTTGGAGCCTGACTTGGTTGTTCTGAACTTCTGACCCTCCATTAATTTGATTTTATTCTCTGACACAACCTTGGATGTCTGAAAGTCCAAAATAAAAACCCTGTCTGGAGTGACAGATAGAATTGAGAGTGGTGAATTCTGGAGAGGGCAATGACTCAGAGGATAGACGTCAGAATGCCAGGTACAAAGGTGGGACTGGTTAGGCCTCCAGTGTACCTGTAGGTTCACACAAATGCTGTTAAGATGACAAACGTAGGTGTTGCTTTTTTTTTCAGTCTGGGCATCAAGCTAATATGGGCATTCAGGCAAATCCCTCCCAGGTGCTAAAATGGTGTGTGGTTTTAAGATTTCAGAAGCAATTACTGCTGAATGCATTGTGTGACTGGCGCACCTGCCAGGTAGAGTGTGCAGGGGCACCAAAAGAACTGAATCATAATTTCTCCATCCCAGGGTCTTTTAGGACGTCTGTTACCACCATCAAAAGCCAGGTGTGGAGCTGGGCAGATGCAAACCTCAGCTAAGGACTCACAAGGCCAGACCTCTGCTCCAGGCAGAGGCACATGGGTTCTGCTTCATCACCCACCAGGACTGAACTCGGCTGCCTGGAGGAGAGGCTGAGATCTGATGCTTCCACCCTGACTTAGAGAAAGAAGAGAAAGGTCTATCATGTAGAAAGAGGATGACAGATGAGATAGAGAAGAGAGGAGAGGGGAGAAGGGGAGAGGAATGAGAGAGACATTTTCTTCAGTCTGTCCACAAATGTATTAATACTATTTGTATGCAAAATTCCCAGGCATTTTGGTGGGTAATGAATAAAGAAACTGGACAAAGTAGAGGAAAGTATAGCGACAAATGCAGTGTCCCTGTCCTAATGAGGCTCAAGTGCCCATTGAGATAGTCATAAACTAAGAAAACCATCACCAACTTGAATACAAAGCCATAGGTGTCATGATGCCGGCAGGAGGTCAGAATCCCCACCTGTCAATCCTCTCAGAAGACATTCCACTATTCTCAGCAATCTAAGGGACAGGGCAATGAAGGGCTCCTGGGCTCACTTCTTTTGTGTCCCTCTAACAATCCCTTCTGGAGTCTAAGTCCAGTAAAGAGGAATGGCACCGAAACTAAAGACACTGACCAAATGAAGTCACTGACTCCCACTGTGGAGGAGTGAAAACTTCGAGGCAGGGAATCTTAGCGGTAAGCTGAAAGGCCTCCATGGAGGAAGCAGCAGAGCCCTGGGGAGGACCTTCATGACCAGGAAGAAGCAGCTGTGTCCTGATTGCTGGGCACAGCCTGAGCTTGTCAGAATTCCCAGAAGAGGAGGAGGGTTTGAAGGGAAGTACTTGGGGGTCCTGTACTTGTTCTCAGAAGCAGACCCCACGCCTCACACCTGCAGGGCAAGCTGCAAACTGTCAGTCCCTGGCCTCATCAGTGACATGGCCATTCTCACTGGAAACATTGCAAATGATGAGTCCAGTCTCCTACCTGAGTGTCACCTGCAGTCTCCAGTGTGCAATTGGATGCCATTGACAATTCTTGGAAAATCTTGGTGGAGCACCCTCTGAAAGATGAGGCTCTGAAAGCAGACTCCTCCAGGTGCCAGCACAAAAGCTGGAACCTTGAGGCTTCACCCACAGGAAAGAAATAGAAGGTTTGAGTGACTTCAAAATGACTTACGTTTGCATAAAATTATGGTCTATGGAAAGGGGGTGGGGGGCTTTAATTTTTAAAAACTTTTTCACCATTCGTTTTAATAGCATGAGAGGCTTCCAAGAAGTGATTCCTTTTAATAAAGGCCATTTGTAAATTTATGGAAACAGAAGTCTACATGAGTGCCCAGGAGCAACTGTCAGTCAGTAGAGGAAGCTTTTCTCTACTGAGAATGCTCCCTAATTCATACCGCCGGGATTTTTCTTTTTCATGGATAGAAGTATTCCAAGAGGGTTTTCCTGAAGACCTAAGCTATGATTGCATGGTTATCTTTAAACCTGATTTACCTTAACAAAAATGAATTCTGGGAGACTGAGGTATCAACACACAGCAGTCATAAACACACACACACACACACACACACACACACACACACACACACACACATTGCATCAGCATCTGTAACATGAAAAATAAAATATTCAGAGACAGATATTGGGATTTAAACTTCAAGCTGAAGGTCAGAAAAGCAAAACAGTTGGTCACTAGCTCTTACCTCTACCTCAGGCTGACTGGGTTGATCCTGTCTCCATGAGCTCTCGCCAAGCCTCAGACTGTAACCACTCCTCAGCATGGCTGGAGAATGAATGTCTCATATTGAGCCCTTGCTCCTGTCTTATATATCTCCACAATGCTGGGATTAAAGGCATGTGGTCTCAGGTGCTGAGATCATCTTTGTGTGAGCTGTGTCTCTTTAGGACTGGGCAGCCTTGGATTCACAGAGATCCATCTATCTCTTAATCCTGAGTCCTGGGATTAAAGGTGTGCACCACCACCTCCCAGCTTCTGGCTGCTGGGATTAAAGGTGTGTGCCTGGCTTCTATGGCTTGTGCTGACTTTGCTTTCTGAATCCTCAGGCAAGCTTTAATAAATCATAAATAACACATCCCCACAATCATCATATGGCATAGAAGGGTCAGGGAGACACAGAGGTGTAACCACTGAGACATTGAGCAAGAAAAAGATGCTTGCAAGCTCAAGGGCCTGGGATATCAAGAGTTCAAGGCCAGCCTGGACATCTGAATAAAAACTTTGTCTCAAAATAAAAACCTGCATCGGCTGGTGAAGCCATGGAATCCAGAGCTCTCAGCCCTCCTCAAAGAAACTGCGGTTTGCATAATATGAAATATGAAAATCACTGTAGGAAGCCACCGCAGTAAGAATACAGAGATCAGCTGAGTGTGGGTGCCTGTGCCCAATTCATACACTACAACACAAGCTCTGCAGTTAGGATCAGGGAGCATCTGTGAAGGCATGCTGAAAGTTGGAGAGCTAGAGGACTATGACATCTGCTAGGAGATAGTCTCTTCAGAAACAAAAACAAAAGCAAAGATGGAGAAAGGAAAGATGGAGAGGAAAAATGGGAAATAAATACGTTCAAGATGTTATAAAAATTATCTAAGAATTAATAAAATACTATTTAAAAGCAATTTTTTAATAAAAACTTGAAATATTCTAAGTGCTAGAATGCATGCCTAACACACACACTAGCTACATAAAATTACTGTTTCAGTAGAGTTGTAAATATTTATTTACTTTATTCTTCTTGGTTCCTCCATACCTTTGAAAGAGGTTATGATAAGTGTCAATATTTGATACTTTAAACAGATTAATTTTCTTTCAAATTAGGGATCTGGATCATTTTTCTTGCCCATGTCATCCAGCTATTTGTTCTCCAGAGATAACAACAAGAATTTCCTTTGAATTCTCCCAGCAATTAATGATTTACATTTAAAAACATAATCTCCTTCCCTTGGAGTGTACTGTTTGCCTGTGGCAGCATCTTGGTTTCAACTTAACCTGCCTTTGTGGTTGCCTGCTGCGACAACTATAATGCCAATGGCAGGTGCATCCATTCAGTGCAGACCCTTAATCGACAGTCACCTAAATGTAGTCTTTACAGTAACCACTGGAAGAGGCAATGTGTCTCCCGAGTAAATACACAGGAAAGAGCCATCGGGTCCCTCTGACCTAGTGACACAGCCGGAAGTAAGTATGCCTTGAATCCATGACCATAGACTGTTGTTCCCTAAGTCATCAGCATCATCCCCTCCCCATACATGGAAAGAATTCCTCTCAGTTTGGCATGCCTTATACTTTTTTTCTTTTCTTTTCTTTCTTTTTTTTTTTGTTCTTGTTTTCTTTTTTCTTTTTTCTTTCTTTTTTTTTTTTTTTTTTTTTTGAGACAGGGTTTCTCTTTGGCTTTCCATGGAGGCTGTGCTGGAACTAGCTCTTGTAGTCTAGGCTGGTCTTGAACTCACAGAGATCTGCCAGTTTCTGCCTCCTAAGTGCTGGGATCAAAGGTGTGTGCCACCAAGGTCAAGCCGCCTTATTCATTTTAAGATGTGTGGTACTCCTTTGCCACACTGTACCAGAGTGATTCATCCTATGTATTGCCAGAGAAGTCTTTTTTTCTTATAGTTGATGATGAACAGTGTTTCAAACTTTTGATATTACCTGACACTTACTTGTACTTATGTTGTGTGCACCTCCTGGTCATATCAACTGATCAGTTTGTGATAGGAGATTTGCATTTTTATCACCCAAAACTTAATGCCTTTTTGATGGAGAAGGATGGGGAAGGCTTGCTGGAACAGGACCCCTGGGTACGTATCGACTCCAAAATGCTCCACAGTCGTTACTTTTTAGTCAGTTTTAACAGTCAGTTAAATTACAGAATTCAGAATTCATATGTAGTGGTGTCTACCGCTAATATCAGCACTCACAAATATGTGACAGGAGGTTCCCAAGATCAAAACTAGCCCTAGTTACATAGTTATAGGTCATACTTGCCTACATAGGGAGGCCCTGTTTCAAAACCATAAATAAAACAGTAACTATGTAAAAAAGTAACTATGTTTTAAATATGATCATGTTGCACAAAAAAATAAAAGACCCAGAGACAGATAATGGGATTCAAGCTTTAAGCTGAAGATCAGAGAAGCAAAGCAGGCAGCCACTAGCTCTTACGTCGACCTCAGTTTAGACCAAGGAGATGATCCTCAGACTGTGCCTGACTTCACTGCTCCTCAGATTCACTCAGACTGCTACGCCATCCTCAACATGGCTAGAGACTAACTCTCAGACTGAATGTCTCTACCTTATATACCTCTCAAATCCCGTGATTAAGGGCGTGAGCTCTGATTCACTCTGTGGTAGCCCAGGGTGGTCTTGGACTCAGAGATTCCTCTACCTCTTAATCCTGAGTCCTGGGACTAAAGGTGTGTACCTGGCTTCTATAGCTAACTGCCATGGTTGCTTTGCTATTTTGATCTCCAGTGGCTTTAATAAATCATAAACAGTATATCACAAAATGATCACAATGTATAAGCTATTTTTATTTCTAAGGTCTCACTAAATTTACATGAATGAAGCCACCTATGTCCTCCATTTTGGGGATTAGGAATCTGAAACGTGTGGTTACTTCCTCAGAGTTCTAAAGTCAAGAACTGTGCCCTTAGCTCTCTGATGTCCATACACTTTCCCTGAGGTCTGACTCTAGCAAAGGGACAGGCCCATAGCTTTTGCACCTGCTTCTATTTGTAGACTGATGCTCATTTTCAGGAGAAATTACTGGATACAATAGTCAATGTAAAAGAAATGAGATGTGTTGTGCTTCAAGCACGTATTCTGGGGCTGACACTGAGGATGACTTGCTGCTTCCCAGTGTGCTGAGGGCAGTCATTCCAGACACCCCTTGATGGCTACAGATCGGGAAAGAAAGCTGATTGCTCACAAAGTTCAGCGACTTGTCTGATATCACAAGTGGAAACAGACTCCTCTCCAGTTCTGACAGTTTCCAAATCCCAAAGCCTGCTGTACCATTTCTCCACTGGAAATGAAAAGAAATGGGATGGTGGGTGCTGCTCTATGACTTTGGGGATGGTAGAGTTAGTTGTGCCGATTCCTGGATGCATTTATATTTGTTGAGGGTTTCTGTCCTTTAAGACTCTCTGGTACAATTCTCAGGCATAAAATCAGTCTTGGCCTCTATTATATAGAGACCTATAATCTAGTAAATATTCAGTTGTTTAATAAATAACCACGTATTTCATATTTAAAAAATGGCAAACTCACTAGCATTGGCCTTTGCTTAATAATCACCAGCACGGAGCTCATGAATATTTCATGCTCACTCATTCCTGCTGAGAGTGTGAACAGCCAGCATTTCTGTAGCTCTGGATTATACAGGGAACAATGGAAAACATATGTTTTGTGTGTTTTCTTTAACAATTTGAGGAGGGAAGAACACCTGGCGGCATAAGAGATAATGAGGAAGCAGCCGCCTTTTGTTATTGGAGTGCTTGAAATAAAAATCTCAAATGGTAAGTTGTAATCCGAACCACAGTAATTACGGGGGGCCATGTAAGAAAAAAGGTATGCACTTTATATTCATAAATCTAAATGAGCCTATCTGCAAGTAACTAAAACTTTATTCAGCTTTCTGGAGCTCCCTCCCTCCCGTCACCAGTGCCCCAAACCCTGATGACACTGTACTACAGAGATGCAGGAAACTCAAAGGTTTGGGTTTCTTGTTCTTTGTTCTTACCATTATCTCTGCAGACAGTGGCATCGGAGTGGTGATCGGCATGAGCAAGTTAGTGGATGTAATGAACTGGGAACACTGTGGAGGTTTCAGACCCAGGAAACCTCACTTGAGGATGGAGCAAGCCATGAACACGGATTCACCAGCCAGCAGAGGGGCCAGGCAAAACCTGCAGGAAGCAGTGGGGCACTGTCTAGACCCTGGAAGGGAGTGAGTCACCAGGAGTGACAGCGTGAACTAGGTAGAGGCTGGAGTCTACCCATGGAGTCCAATAAACCATAATAATGAGTTGAAAGCTTCCATCAGGAATAGCCACAGAGCACTGAAGGGTATGAACATGGAAAGAGTGTGGTCAGAGTCTTGTCTACAAAGCTGACTCTGGGTGTGAGCAGGAGAGACAAAGAGAGGGGTCACGGGAACTGGGGTCTGAATGCACTTCTCCAGGAAGAGTTGGGTCAGCCTGGAAAGCTGCAGAGAAGAGTGGATGGAGGTGGGAGGAGCTGAGAACATCACAGAAAAGACCTAAGGAGGGTGTGAAGACAGACTAATTGATGACAGGCTGCTCCAACTGTTGGCAGCATGAGACACATTTCAGGCATTACAACTTTATTTTTGAATTGCCTATTATATTTTCCGAGAATTTATGAAAAGAAAATACAAATATATGGATGAAGAACGTCTTTCAGATGTGCTTAGCAATGGTCAGACCTTTACCACAACTTCAGGTGAGAGTGCTGAGGGCTGACTGCACTCTCCGCGTTCAGACCCTGGACATAGAAGGGGCCCAAGCACCAGTTCACCCCAGCAGAGGAGAGGCGTCCCTCACTGGATTCTAGGAAGCTTTCCTTCTCCTTCCTTTCCCTCATTCTCCTTCATCTTCAGACTTATTTCTAAGTTTCTCAAGTATGAGCAGCTGCAGTTACTTAAAGAAACACTGAAGTTTATATAGAAAAATAAGTATGTAGAAACATCCAGGAACAAAAATAACCAAAAAGACAAAGTAGGGGCTGCTAACAGAGATGATCCTGACACCCTTGGCAGGAAGACCAGGATATAACTCCCTCCAGACAGAAGAAAGAGGCTCTGTCCACCTTCATAAAGGCAGAGATGCCCCTCCCCCCCACCCCCCACCCCCGAGAGAGAAAATATGCAGTTGGGAAAATATGCAGCTCCTTGGAGGAAAATGATGGTTACACTTTTTGCAGAGTGGGGGACCATGTTCCAGCTAGAAGCTGTTTTCTGGGCTTTAATGAAGATAAGATCTTCAGAGCTCATGGAAGAGGCCCCCAAAGAGGAGGGTGCCTAGATACACATGGGGAATGGAAAGAGGGAGTCAAGCCTAGTGAAGTTCAGGTCAGGGGTGGGGAAAATGAAAGAAGCCTATAGCTAGCCCTGTAAGCAAGGAGATTCAGAATTTTTAAATCAATTGTCACCTTTCTGTTTATTTATTATTTCCTGTTAGTAATGCATGACATTCCTATGATTAAAAACATAAGAATGGTGGGATCAAGAGAAGTGGAAAGAAAATAAATGTGTTACTATAGCAGTCAGGCATGCAGCTTCAAAGGATCTGATTCCTTCTTCTGTATTGCATGGGTACCTGCACCCACAAGGCACACACAGGCATGCAAGCACAAACACACACACACACACACACACACACACACACACACACACACACACACACACGAGAGCACACATACATAAATATTCAAAATAATTTTATTAATTGTCAAAATATAAAATGAACTTAAAGTGAATAACTAGGGGCTGGAGAAAGCTCCACCAGGAGGAAAGTACCACATATGTATGAAGATCTGAGTCCTATCCTTGGCGCTCATATAAAATTCAGGGTATGGTCTACTAGGTCTACATGAAAATTCTAGTGCTGGAGAAGTGACAGTGGAACCATGGGGCTCATTGACCATCAGCACTACCTGAATCCTCAAGCTCCAGCCCAGTGAGTAATGCTGTCTCAAAAACCAACACCAACTGACCAACAGCCACCAACTAAGCAACTAACAAACAACCAACAAACTATCAACGAACAACCAAACAACCAATCAACAATCAACCAACAAGCACCAAAAAATAACTACAAACCAAGCAACAACCAACCAACAATGAACAACCAATAACCAATAATCAACAAAATCACCAACAAACTAATAATCAACCAAACAAACAAACAACCAAAACAAGTTGGATGGCTTCTGAGGAAAAAGCTCAGCTGTTGATCTCCAGTCTCTTTCTCCACATGCACACATATATACATACATGTGGGTTCCCCCAACATGCATCTACACATACATAAACATGCACACCTATGCCCTCTCAACAAAATGAACAAAATTAAATGAAAAGATCAAATATGCAGCTAAAAAGCAAAATGAAATTCTTCTGTTGGCACAGGACAGCGCTATTTTGCTTAATTTGAGTTCACAGTTCATCTTTGTCAGTGTATCCGTGGGGACTGGGATGTTTCAAAGCAGGAGAGAACTTCCCTAACACACGAGGCCCTGGCTTCTATTCAGACATCAAAGAATTGAAAACCAAGTGTCTATACTTCCCCAAATGCAACAGCAAGCAGGATTTGGCCTGTGGGCCATGATTTGTTGGCCCTTGATCTGTTTCTTCTACGACATTTTCAATTCTGTCATTTCTTCCTCTTATACTTGGATCAAGCAACACTAACATTCTTTTTGTCTATAAATCACCCCATGTTTGTGCCTAATGCTGAGCCGTGGTTCTTAACCTTGCCTTTACCAGGCACAGTACTTGTGCATCACTGCAACCAACATTCACATGTCAGTGGTCCAGGGAGCCCAGCTCTGACCACATTGAATGGCCAGCCTCCAGCTCAGCCACTCTATATCCCTGTACCATCTCATGCCCCTCTCGGCTCTTATTTGTATCTAGAATATCACAAGGGATCATTTCCTCAAACATTTATTGTGCAAGATCACGTAAACAGCAAGTGAGCTCAGAGGACTCACATTAGGTTTAACACCAGGAAGTCATTGTTGTCCTAAAAAGATGACCTATCAGTGAAAACTGGAGTGGAGAGTGACTGGGGTCGGGTGGGGGTGTGGCAATGGGCTACACAGTGTGGCTGGGTGGCCCTGTGAGTGGATAACTCACGTGCCAGGCAGAAAGAGTGGTAGCCAAGGGTGCTTTTGACACAGACAGATCCTGCTCCCCTACGTGGGACTTTTTGGAAAGAACACACATCTTGAAAAATCATACCTGTTCACAGAGAATGATCAGTCCAGGAAAGATATAACCTGTGCTAAGTTCTGTGGTTCATTGGGATTCTCCAAAAGCGGTCACAAGAAAACCCACATATATACACACACAGGGTATGCTCTGGTCACCAGAAAAGACTATACTAGCTGTTCTAAGACAAACAAAAATAGTAAGTATGTTTACTTCTAGCATGCCCTGTTCCCAAGACTCAGAAATAATCATGTTACCCAGAGTGACGAACAAGGAACAAGGTTTAAAATTTATCAGGTCTGTGGTCAGCAAGATAGCTCAATGGGTGAAGGCTCTTGTCATCAACTCTGATGACTTGAGTTTGATCCCTGGGCCCCACGTGGTGAAAGGAGAGAAATGACTCCTGCAAGTTGTCCTCTGACCTCCACAGGTGCACTATGTCATATGATGTGCCAACAGAGACACACATGTATACACACACACACACACACACACACACACACACACACACACCACACATACACACACACCACACACACACACACACACACACACACACACACGTGCCAAAATTAAAGTTTATCAGGACTGATGCTGGCTGCCAGCTGCTTTCTGAGAGCAAGACTTCCTACTTTACATGCATCAAATTGGATTTTACATAGCAAGCATTCATATGCAAAGACAGCATAAACTCTTAGTATAAAAGCAGGTAGGTGTATGAAATGAAAAAGGAAGGCAGGCTAAACCCAGAAAAAAAAAGTCAAACTATAAAATTGTAATTGTAACAAACTTCGGAGAGAAAATAAGCCATCTTCCCAGAAACTACAGTGGAGAGAAAACCAGTAAATGAGATTTACATGGAAAGTAACTTCAACAGAGACGAGCATGAAACAGAATAATGCAGCCAAGCACCCTCTCACCCAACCTGGAAGACATCAATTCCTTGATGGGTTGCATAGCACTGCATACCAAGAGTATGTCTGTCTGGCAATGACTAAGTACTAAAGAACAATGGATTTATGCAAACTTTAGGGGACCCATTTGCAAGAGCAACAGATGCTAAAACTTCCATAGGATGATGCCCTCTTGGACAGGTCAAATAAGATGAAATGTCTCCTGCTGGGTGGAGTGGGTCAGGGTATTTTGAAATCTCATTAGGGAGCTTTTTATTTTTTGTCTTTTTGTCGTTGTTTTCCTGTTAAGTAATTCATTCCTTCACAATCCCGCACATGAATGCTGTGTGTTTTGATCACACTCACTCCCCATTACCCTCATTTAGCCCCTTGCTTTACCACCCTCTGAGTTTAATTAGAGTTGCCTGCATGAGCCCAAGTGAGGGATTACTAGCACAGGCAACTTGCCAGTGGCTACACTAGAGCAGAAAAAAATGTCTCCCTTCCCTCAGCAGCCATCAACAGCCAATAGCTCCTCAGTTAGGAAGGGCACCTTGCAAGCCCCTCCCCACTCAAGTTGGAGTTTTGATTGGCTTAATCTTGTACAGGTCTTGTGCAAGTAACCACAGATGCAGTGAGATCACAGGTGCTATGGCATGTCAGGTCCCCAGCACCCTTTCCATCCTGACATTCTTTGCCACACGCCTTCCTGAACTTTAAGTGTGGGAAGTTTGATACTGATGTCCCAATTCATTCTTAGCACTTTAACCAGTCTAAATCTTTGCACTGCCCACCGCCCTCTGCAAACTGAAGCTTTTCTGACCAAAGTTAAATACATCACAGGTCTCTGGATATAAGCATTAATATTTAGAAGGATTTTTGTCTTAAAACAAAAGTAAGAAAAGTCTCCAAGTCAATTTTCCTGTTTGATGTTCATCTCCTTGTTTTACACATGTAGAATATTATGTCCTTATGATAATAGCCATCATAAATAATTTTGTATCTTTGTTTTCACACTATATTAACAGAAATCTTCAGTTGCTGTATTATCTTTATTATTCTCATTTTTGACAACTAATAGCCCACACCAACATTATATGATCATTGTTCATTTTTGCATTTTTATTTCTTCTTTTTCTTTATTAAAATGTTATTAAACTTTTTTGCTTTATTTTTAAAGGGGGACATTTTAAATTACTGTTATAAAATCTAGTCTGAAATCGTGTCACTATAAGAAGAAAATTGCTCACAAGTGCCATTCTGGAAGCATCAACATTTTCAATTATTTATGTGCATCTTCAATTCCCTGTCAAAACAGAACAAAGGGATGGTGGATTCTACACTGTACTGCTCTTATGCCCAAGGTGTTGAGTTTCATTTTAATGATTTGTTGGGTTCCTTTCACCACTGTCTATAGTTACAGATACTCATACTGCCCTGACTTGGAGCTGTGGACATTATTTATCAACCCTGAAATCAATGCTGTGATGAACTTGTGTCTTAGTGAATTGTTTGTCTCACCAGATTGTAATAGCCATGAAGGAGAGGATCTGCTTGTCTTGCCCAATGTTGTCTGTCTAGGGCTTGGAAGAGAGTCATGCTGTGATTAAGTATTAAATCACTGAAAATTAATGGATTAAAAAAATCAGAAGTCCCACTAATCAAGAGAGGTACATCTCTGTTTGATAGTCTCTGTAGATGTTGTCTGATGCAAAAGGAACATCCAGGCACTACTTTCTTTCCTGGCATCACTCCAGGATGCTGAATGCCTCTTTAAGAGGTTTTATCTCTGTAAGGTTGAATGATATGGATGCTCACTCTTTGAACATCTTCCAGAAGCATAGAAACTTTCTTTCTCACAGAGGCAAGAAGAGGGCATCAGATATCCCTGGAACCATAGTTATAAGAGGATGTGAGGTTCTTCATGTGAGGACCAGGCCCTCTGGAGTAATACCAAATGTTCTTCAACACTAACCTTGACTTGTAAAATTCTGACATAAAGTTAAACTACCAAGTATATCATTTCCCTTTAAAAAGTAGGACATGCTGGTCCTGCCCTTCACTGGACATTGCAGTAATGGAGCTGTCCCTGCCTCTCCCATGGGAGAACTGACCACATCTCGTTCTCAGGAGAGATGGTCCCATCCCTCAATATGGCAGTGGGAGAGCTAGCCCAGATGGCATGGGCCTATGAGAGCTGGCTCTGCCCCTTGCCTGGGGGACTGTCAGTGGCCAGACCAACAGACCCACATCCTTGGCTTTGGGTTGCCCCATCCTAACATCCACCCCATCTATTATCTGCTGGAGTTTTCGAAGGGACTAGTCTTTCAGAAAGACCTCCCTCACTCAGGGCAGCAGCAGGATGTCTGACAGGAGTTTTGGTGAGGGCTCAGTGATTGTGGTGTGCCAGAGGCCTTGAACCAGACCAATGACTCATTGCAATGAACAATAAACATTTTGTGGGTGGGGCTGATTGGACAAAAGGATATGCTGCATGAGGCACCAGGCTCCCAACGCCACAGAGATGAATGAAGAGGTGGTGCAGAGACAGATGAGCAAGGTGGTTTTCTGTTTGTTGGTTGGTTTGTTTTGTTTTTTTTGTTGTTGTTTTATTTTTAATTAGTTTGGGGGGGGACATGCTGCAGGGGTGAGGGTCAAGTATGGAGGGACTGAAGTGAGAGGGACTGGAACGCATAATGTTAAATTCCCAAAGAATCAATAAAGAACGATACTAACAAGAAAGAAAGAGAAATGAAGAAAGGAATGAAGGAAGGGAAGGAGGAGAGAGGGAGGAGGGAGGGAGGGAGGGAGGGAGGGAGGGCGGACAGACGGAGGGACGGAGGGAGGGAGGGAGGGAGGGAAGGAGGAAGGGAGGAGTAGGACATATTCAAGGCTACCAATTGAGTATCTCTTTTGTTAATCTTCATCCCAATTATTGTTCCGGGAGTGCAAGCAAGAGGGCAGAATGGCCACAGTTTTTCTAGAAACATTGCAAAGCCCTGGCTTTGAACATGCAGATGCATTGGACTTCATCGCGCATGCCCTGTGCACTTGGAAAGAGATGTTAGGAGCTGCTGGTTCGGGCTGCAAAGTCCCTGATTGAGCTTGGACGATTGCACTCACAATCAGTGGACATAACTCATGTTGTTGATGTTGTCGTGAAGACATTTAGGTTTCTGATAATGGCTTCTTCCTTCAGGAGATCCATACAGCAATAAAACCTTCCCTTGAATGTGAAGGAAATTGACATTTTTACTCAGGATCATAAATTAAGGGAGGAATATCCTGAGTTGAAGTCGGGGTTCTCTCCCAGACCCTCTGTTACATCACATTCTCTCCCTTATATGACACTCACTAGAGATCTTTGAGTAAGAAATGTAACTTGAAAGTCAGGGTTGGTACATGCTTAAAGTACATCATTTTTTTAAAGCACTTATGAGAATCAGGAAGACAGCTCAATGGGTACAGCACTTGCAGCTTGAGCATGAAGACCTGATTTCAGATCCCCAGAACCCACAGTTTAAAAAAATGGTGTGGCAACACAGACCTGCAATCCCAGCTCTGGTGGGGGCATTTTCTCAGTTGAGGTTCCTCATCCAAAATGATGTCAGCCTGTGCCAAGTTGACATAAAAGCTATCAACATGGCAATTGTGGGAAGTACTAGATGTAGCTATAGTTCAAACCATAGCTAAAAAGCAAAAGCCACAATAGTTTTACCATGGATACAGTAAGCAAAAATGGACAATGCTGTGCTGTGGTAACACAAACCTGAGTGACTTATGCATAAGAGTTCAGTGTTTACCCATACATTGTCTGTTCCAGTTCTGTTCTTTTCAAAGTGAATGTCTTGGAGGTCTAGACTATTCCTGTGTTTAGACCCCAGCATTTTACCATGTACTGTGCATGACTGCATGGGAGACGAGTGTGCAGAATTCTTACTCTTCTGTTCTGTTTCTGTTTTGCTTAAAACCACAGATCAAAGCTGATTACAAACTCCTGTTTATCCATGAGCAGGATGGGAAAAGTTCAGCATAGCAGAGTCTGAGCCACACTTGGGCTAGAAAGTACATTACAAAAAAAGCAACAGCACATCATCCCCGTTAACTGAATTTTGATGAAGCCATGACTAAAATTCTCTACTTGGACATTTTTCATCTCCTTGTCTCATTGTTGCCTCAGCAAGAACAATGTCATCCAAAAGATAGCAGACATCTTCGTAGGCAAAGGTTTGATCCCCAGAACCCACATAAATATGGAAGGAGAGCAGCAATTCCATAAAGTTGTTTTCTAATCCCTTAAGTCCACATGCCATGTGAGTCCCAATACATACAAATGGTGATAATCCTCATGATGATGATAAATAACAAGTGCCATCAAAGCACAGTTATGGCTTGTGGGGGAGGTCCTTCTGTATATATGTTTCTCCTATTGGTTAATGAATAAAATACTGTTTGGCCATTGGTCACACAAGAAGGATGGACAGGGCTAAGAGACCAGGAGAATGCTGAGTAGAGGATGCAGAGAGAGAGCTGCGGAGGGATGCCATGTAGAAACCAGAAAGATAGGATGCAACAGGCGTTCTCTGTAGAATACATAGATTAGTAGTTATGGGTTAATAATTAAGAGAGAGATGGCTAGTAAGAAACCATAGCCATTGGACAACAGTTTAATAATTAATATGTCTCTGTGTGCTTATTTGGGGCTGAAGGGTGGCAGACCTGGTGGGACTGAAACCTCCATCTTCAATGGCTATCTTTGTAATCTAGCCTCTTGCTTGTGTGTTTATTGGACCTGACTTTCTATAGAATAATTCCTCTTCAACACACCTATGAACTTTGTCTTCCATTGAGATCATTTTGAGAAAAAAATCACATCAGGCTCTTTTGAAATTCTAAAAAGAAAACTGCATTGGTCATGTCATAAATATTTATTGATAGAATATTAAATAAGTAAGGACTCACCTTACAGGCTCTAAAACAGATGCCTAAGAAAACATTTTTTTCATTAACCAAGACTCTTCAACACGTGCATTGCAAGTTAGAAAACACAGACTCTAGGACAAGCACCTGGGGTTTGTTTGCTACCTATAAACCCTGAGTTCTTTGTGCCTCTCTGCTAACATGAGTTGCTTTGTGAATTCAGCAGATCCAGCTCATCTGCCTGGAATTTCACCACAGAATCACCAGCATGTTGGGCTCAGCATGCACAAGCCCTCCCTGGCTCCCTTCTACATGGGAAGTTAGAAATAGAAAACAAATACCCATCGGTCCAGAGAAAATCAAAATCAGACTGTATTCAAACTTTTCTCTAGATGGCGTTTCACACTGAAACCTCACAGGGTTGTTGGAGGGAAGCTGTGAAATGGACACAATGTTACTCCCATGTTCTAGCCAAGCCTGGAGCGGCACTCAGGCCCAGAGACAAGAATGAAGGGCTTGCTTTGCGTGTACACAGTGGCTGGTACTTGGCAAGCAAGTGGCAGATATGGAGAGGGAGCACAATATGGAAGCAATATGATTGGCTACCTAATTGTCTGCAATCCAGAAGGGTGGTCACAACTGAATGATAGCACGCAGAGGGAAGATTAAATGTAATAACATAATGTTTATGCTGTTCTCTAGAAGTTATTACTTCTGGCACCATGGAGGCAGATGGCTGGCACTGGCCACTACCAAGCAGAGCTAAATGGGTAAGTGGTGCTGAGGAACACAGTCATCTATGGGGAAAATTACAGTAATGAACTCCAGCAACTGTGAAAAGTCAGTGGATTTGGTTAAACACAAACTGTAATTCCATTTGATGCAAGGCCGTTGGACACACTCACCGCCTTATGAAGGTTCTCACTCATGGTAATAAGCCTGACAGGAAAATTTGCTGCTCTTTCTGCTGCCAAAGTGTGGCTCTTCTCCATGAAATAAAAGTATGATCAGGAAGGTGGGTAGAGCCCTTCCTCCTACTTATGCCTAGGGTTAGCAGGTTCTCTCTCTCTCTCTCTCTCTCTCTCTCTCTCTCTCTCTCTCTCTCACACACACACACACACACACACACACACAGAGAGAGAGAGAGAGAGAGAGAGAGAGAGAGAGAGAGAGATCTAAGTCAGTGATGGCTTTTTTCTAGAAAAGCCATGAAAACATAATAATAGTTATCTTGAGGCTGAGTAGGGATTTGGTTCCATAAGAAGAAATTTTTATAGGGTTGTTGTTTGTTGTTTATCTTACCTTACTTTTAGGAACATTCCCACCTGTATTAGACTAAGGGCATGCAGTATTTAGACTAAGGGCATGCAATGTGGATAGAGGTTTGACCACAGAGCAATGGCAGAGGGTTCATCTCTAGAGAATTTGCAGGTTTATGTCAGCTACATCAGCAGTAGGACTGGACACGTACTATGACTCAGACAGAGCTGTGCTGCTCCAAGCAGGACTCCTCCTCAGCCCTGCTAGTCTTTCAGCCTTTTCAAAGTTTTATTTTTCTAATGATTTATTTTGGTTATACTCTATAAAAAGAATTATTCTGTGATAGATTGGAGATTTAACAGATACAGTCTTTTATCACAGAGTGTTTGGAAAACAATAAATTGAGTTATAAAGGCAGGTTTAGTTTGCACATCTTACAAGATGTAGGACTTTAGGCAAATGACTAATCAATCTATATTTTGGTTTCTCAACATTTGAGAAGTACTAAATTGCAGCACAATTAAATAACTGTGCATATCACAAACTGCATACAAGCTATTACAGAATTGCTAGAACATGGAGATAATGCACCCCCACTCTCTGAATACCACAAGCAGAGCTGTGGATTCAGTGCAGTGTCCCAGAAGGTGGCGCATACTGGATAGCAAGGATTAACTTTGTCTCACTACTTCAGCCATGCAACAAATATTTACTGAGCAGCAGCTCTGTCCCAGACATACTTTCCATGGCTAGAGATGGCCAAGTAGACAAACGATGGGGAAGACCCCAGCCCAAGTGGAGTCAACATTTGAATGGGGGCTGGAGTCAATACAGAATAAATAAGTAAATAAATATCGAATAAATACAACAGCAAATCCAAGATTCTAACAAGAAACTCTATATTGCATGTTACATAATATATGAGATAAATGTGCAGCTAAGAATAGGAACTAATTATTTCTACTGATTGAGACTCACAAAATCATTTCAAGAATGTTCTCTGTATGAAGAGAGCTACAATTAAACCAAGTTTAGTATTTGATGATGGTAATGACAATGTGGACTAGTTTGACTCCTGTGTAAGGCTGATTCCAGTTGCTACACTGGAACAGTATTTCCCCACTCTTGTTCTGTTGAATGACTTTGATATTTGCTGTTTGTTGTTCATGTAACTGGCCACATTATCATATAAGTAAGAAAGCAATAAATACCTTGTGACTCAGACATTCAACTAATTATGAATTAGTTGAATTCTAGTTGTGGGGTACATTTTACAACAAGGATCGGGTTTCCAGCTTGCTCAACTTGATAATAAACAAAGCCTTCCACAAAAACTTTTTAAAATTTAAATTCAGGATCCTAAGATATCAAAGATGAATTTTTGTTTTGAGGTCTTTTCTTTTTTTAATTTCTCCACTTTGCTCTCCTATAGATAGAAGTCTAGATTATTTCAATAAGTATTTTTAAGACAAAGAAAATCAGGTATCAACTGTGATTAGCTTTGACCTAGAAATTTTCATCTATTGCAGCATTGAGCCTGGCCCCAAGGGGAATGTTCATCTTTAAGCTGTATTGGGAAAAGCTGGCATGACTAAACATGGCTTTCATTCATTGGGCTCCATGCAGCTAAAAATTTCTATGTTTGAAGGGACCAGCCCCCCATTTTGGCACCATGACAGTAACATGTACTCGCTATGACCTTGCCTTGGTCACTAAGAGGTCAGATGCCTGCCTCGTGGCAAGGAGTCAATCAGAAGTTAGCTGGTGGAGCTATGCTATGCTCTGGGTGTACTTCACGGACAAGTGCACAGCAATGACATGAAGGGCATAGCAACCACCCTGGGAGGGCCTATGAGCCATAACAACCAATTGGCCAATCAACACAGGGCAAGCCCTCCAAGCCTGAAGGCACACCAATCCTGAGCCTGTGCATACCCCTAGACACTCCCCTTACGCTGCCCTATAAGATCACTCGGCAGCTGGTTTGAGCTGTCTTTTCTAGCCATCCGCCATGGCGGGTGGGTGGATGAAAGACCCAAGCTAACATGGGGTTAGCTCGTTAAATAATAATAAAGCCTCATGCAGTTTGCATCAAGCTCTCTAATCTGCCTGGTGATTGGGGTGACCACAGTCCTGGGCTGAGACCCTGGAGACCTGAGTTTTTCCGGGGGTCTAACATGTCTACTGACTAGGAGTGAAGATGTGGTGTGTAGCTTCTGGGCTGCAGCAATTAAGCAGATAGGATTTCTTTTAAGGAAGAAGAACCCACAAGAAATGAACCCTGCCCCCCAAATGGTTCAACATGAGGAGGCAATCCAAGCAGCACATGGGAAGCATGAAAGGTATATGGTGGCCATTGGAAGTCTTTAGAAGGAAAAAGTCATAGAAATAAAACCTCAACCAAGAAAAGGCAAAAATAAATTTCACTAAATTGACTTGAAGGTGACCTAGGGGAACAAAAAGTGGAAACATGGAGGAAGAGAAGTTAGAGTCTTGGAAATGTTCTGCAAGAGGGGTTTCCCTGGAGATCTGGCGGGAAAACAAGCTCAGATCCTCAAACAGAATAAGAAGAAAGAGGAGGAGGAGGAGGAGGAGGAGGAGGAGGAGGAGGAGGAGGAGGAGGAGGAGGAGAAAAAGAAAAGAAACTGGGAGATTAAGAGTTCCAAATGTAGAGTTAAATATGTTGCCTTGGGGAAAGGGTAAGACAAAAAAACCTGATTAACACTAAATGTTTAATAAGAAGTCCAGCTGTTGTTGAAGTAGCTAAGGGGAATACAATGGACATTGCCATAGATGTTAATGGGTTTTTAGCAATGGGAATGAAGCTCAGTTTGTATATTGTTACACAGAATTTACAGAGCCCCAGAGTTGATCCCAAGAACCACATAGAACGGCACAAGGTGTCCCACACCTAAAATCCCAGGATAAAGGAGGTAGCAGTGAGAATAGCTCAAGTTCAAGGCCATCCTCTAACTGTGTAGCAAACTTGAGACCAGCTCCAAATAAAATTTTAAAAGGTGAGTTTTAAATTATGGATTGGATACAACTGTTGTTTGAAGAGTTCTAATTTTGAGATAAATACAAATATTTGGAAGATATTTGAGAAGAAAGAGACACATAGAAAAAGAGATAAACAAGTAGTGGACTTATATCTGGTTTCCAGATCTTATGGTTGTCACTGTTTTGATTTTATATCAAACTGACAGGCTAATAATTAAGAGATAAATATTAACCATGGCCTATTTCTCATGTAAAAAAGCCTGGTGCATGTTGTTGGCTTTCATTTTTTATGTCCTTTTGTCCTCCAGGCCCTGTGGCAACTTGTACTATAGTCTGAATTTTAGTAGGCACCAGAAACAAGGTCCCACATGCTAGCCTTTACTTATTTCCCTCCTCCACCACACACAGGGGAACTGTCTGCTCCTGACGGGCATCCAGACAGTTAATTTATTCAGCAGACATTACATACTCTGAGACATTTTATTGGTAATTTGATGTCATGGAAAGTGTACTCCCTATGTCCCCTGTATGAGAAGTGGCACCATTTTCATTCACAGATGTAGAATTCAATTGATGAGCCTCTAGAGAACAGTGCATAGCAACCTTTTGTTATGTGGCCCGCTTAAAACAACTCTGCAGGAGAAGCAAAGATTAAAAATAAAAAAGGGCATGCAGTTGGAGGGCTAGGAGTGGGGTGGATCTGGGGATCATTGAGGGATGGAGTGAATATGATCAAAATACAATGTATGAGACACTCAAAGCATCGGTGCATCACTTATTTAAATATACACATATAAATCTAGGCTTCTAGCACATTCTGAGAATCTCTTACCTTTGTTCTTGTCAAAGGCTTGGTTTTATTCACACGGGCTGGTTTTAGTTTGTCTAATCACTGGCTTATTTAACATGAGAATGTAAATGACATCCTGCCTTGTCTTTTTTTTTCCTACAAAAATCATAAAAGAAAGAAGCCTTGGGTGTTGTACTGTGCAAGAGTGGGTGATTAGCAAGAGGAAAGTACTCAGACAATCACCAAGAAAAACCAGCAGGAGCCTGAAGTAGCATTCTTTACAGGATCAGTAGAAACTGGGGGACATTTGAACACTGAATTCTCACATACAATGCTAAGATGCAAAATTGAGGAGTACCCTTTCCTTCCTAGATTTAAATAAAATAGCCTTGTCTTGGTTTGCACTTGCCCTGAGAAGGGTCTCCCATATCATGTATGAGATATATACAATGTATTCCCAGGGAAGAAGGGAAGGGAAATTGGAATGGCCAGAAGACACAATGAGCTGTTATTTGGATCAGGAAGGACCCAGCTGACCCATGAGGAGCTTGAATCTTCGGTGGCCCTTGAGGAATGCTGTTGGTTGGAGTTACAAGCCTGAGCTTTTATACTTCCTGGTCAACCAGTCACTGTATCTAGACTGCTGTAGGAATGGGAAACGGCCTTGGAAGCCAGAATCCATTTCAGCTGAGGTAAATCCAACAGCCTTTAAACATTTGGGTATCCTGAGACTCTCCAGAGCAGGTTTGCCCAAGCAAGCAGCCATCATCACACAGTGACACAGGACACTTCCTTCCAGGCACCTGGTCTCTCCTTAGGCAACAGGACCCTGGTCTGAAAACCAGCTGCTCTGTATCAAAGGGACAAGAGATTAGATATCATCTCTCAGATTCCCATAATGTGCAACCATTTGCTCTAGATTTCTTCAGATTATGATCTCAAAATATACCCTTGGTGAGTATTCCATCAGTGTAGGCCTAGGAACAAATTTGTTTCCCCCCTCTCTTCTGCTTCTTCTCTCTCTCCCCCTTCTTCATCTTTGTCTTCGTCTTCTTCCTCCTCTTCTTCTTCCTTTATTCTCCCACTCTCCATTTCTCTTCTTTTCTCTCTCTCTCTCTCTCTCTCTCTCTCTCTCTCTCTCTCTCTCTCTCTCTTCATCCTCTCCCTGACATAATGTAACTGCGTGAGTCTGAATCTGTGAAACATTTCTCTTTGATTTGTAGCTACTATGTCTTGTCTCATTCTTTTCATTTTGTCTCTATCCCTTGCTCGCTAAGGCTCGCTATGGGACTTGCCAAGTCAGTTTCATACAGTGAATGGACATTAGGTTTGTGCTCACCCAATAAGTCAGTCAGTGAGGCTTCTGTGTCTTCCTGGGAATGGGAGGAACATGTGGCCAATCTTCAGAAGATTTTCAGTTCTCTCTACTGGATCCATTCACAGCTCATAGGTGCAGCTTTGCACCTGCAGGCCCAAGTAGGAGTGTGATATGGGATGTCCTTCTGTATGTCATGAATATGTGTTGCTTTTATTGGTAGATGAATAAAGCTGTTTTGACCAATGGCTATGCAAAATATAGGTAGGCAGGAAATACAAATAAATTTTCAGAAAGAAGCCAGAGTCAAGGAGACACCAGGGGAGTAACATACTGATGCATCACTGGTAAGCCACAGCCTAGTGGCAATACATAGATTAATAGAAATGGGTTAATTTATAAGAGAGAGATAGCCAATAATAATTCTGATCCATTGGCAAAACAATTATATTCAATATTAGCCTCTGAGTGTTACTTCATGGAGGGAAACCTGATGGGAGGGACAGAAAACTTTCAACTACAGGCTGTAAGTTTTGACAGACTTTGGTTGTCCCTGGGCTTTAAGGTATGTGCTCAGCCTTTGCCTGGACTATCCTGCCATAATCCTGCAGCCTAACACATGTGTTACAGGATTCCTGCCTGGGTCCCGTCACTGATTTAGCCCCCAAAATAACACACAGAGACTCTATTAGTACAATACTGTTGGCCAATACCTAGGGCTTCTTATTGTCTAGCTCTGTCTTAGGTATTAACCAATAACTATTAATATATGTATGTTTACAAGTTCTTATCTTACCAAGAACACAAGACTCATGCATCCTCTCCTCCTGGGATCACATGGCGACTCTTTACTACATATCCTGGAATCCTCCTTGTCTCCTAGTCTAACCTATCTTGCTTCCCTATTGGCCAACAGTGTTTTTTCATTAACCAATAAGAGAGAGATATACACAGAAGGACTTCCCCATCACACATGTATCCATTCATTGTTCCCAGTAAGACAATTTATATCCATAGGGACAATAATAATGGCAATCCTAGGTTTACAGTCACCATCAAGTGAGTTCATATAACCAGGGCAGAGACACCATCAGTCGAGCCCCACTGCCACATGTGCGCTTTATGCCAGCTGCCCGCCTGAGTTAGGCACAAATGAATACACAGAAACTTGTATTAGGTTCAAATGCTGCTTGGCCAATAACTAGGATTCTCATCTTTTAGCTCAGTCTTAATTATCATAAACCTATATATTTTATAAGACTTATCTTTATAGAGGATGCCTTTTTCTGGCACCCTCTCTTGCCAGTGGCTCACATCCTGTCGCTGGAGGAGGCAAAGGGGAAAAAGGGGACACTTCCTTTTTCTCCTTGCTTATACGAGTCTCCTTGCTATGTCACTTCCTGCCTGGATCACCACTTCTTTACTACATTTCCCAGAATCCTCTTTGACTCCTAGTCCTGTCTAACTTGCTGTCTCATTGGCCAAACAGTATTTTATTCAATAATCAATAAGATAAACATACAAAGAAGTACATTCCCCATCAATCCCTATTTCTTTTTTGCCAAGAATTCATCAGGTTTTTCTAAACACATACCAAAAAAAACCCATAAATTAGAAACTTATGTGACCCTGCTATAGCACTCAAACAGTGCAGGTGTCTGTTTCTCCATTTCAAAGTTCTTCTTTGAGGGCAAGATTGATATCTTTGCAGCTCATGGCTCAACTTTCAGAGACTTCTTTTAGAATCTGTGAGTACACTGATTGTGGTTGTACAAACCTGCAATTCCCACCATTCTAGAGGCTGAGGCAGGAGGATCATTCAAACCCAGTCAGTGCTTCAAAGTGCAATAAAGACCAACTTGGGAAATTCAGCGAGAGCCTATCTCAAATTTAAAAAAAAAAAATCAAAAGAGGACAAGTGTTAGTGATAGATCAATTTTTCAGCCCACACAGGAGGAGGCTGTGGACGCATCAGATCCTCAGTACCACAGAAGGAGACATGATGGGTGATATCCATGAACTGATTTACATTCTTAAAAAATACATAAATTAGAAACTTAAGAGAGTTTGTTTGGGTATTCTTGTAGGGAGCACGGCCCTTATCCACCCTTGGCCAAGGACTGGTCTGTCTTTACCAGGGAAGGACACCTTCTTCAACTGACTAAGCAGCCTTAGAAGAGATGCCCAGAGAGTCTTGAGGGAGGAGGGAATCCCACCTAGTTAGCCAGATCAGCCAAATCAGACCTGGACCAGCAGGCAGGACATTCTCCAGTGACAGGGTCCTGATGGGAATGTGCCAAGGATGAAAAAGATAGGAAAGAAAGACGATAAAGAAGATAGAAAGCCAGGCGTTGGTGGCACATGCCTTTAATCCCAGCACTCGGGAGGCAGAGGCAGGTGGATCTCTGCGAGTTCGAGACCAGCCTGGTCTACAAGAGCTAGTTCCAGGACAGCCTCTAAAGCCACAGAGAACCCTGACTTGAAAAAAAAAACAAACAAAAAAAAAGAAGATAGAAAGCTGTGGTTGGGAGGTCTTGCACAGGCTTTACCTTGGGCCAAGCAAGCTTATTAAGAATTACTGCATCTGGTGCATCTTTGCAGGGCGAGGGGAATGGCCAAAGTCAACAGAGATTAAAGCCACACAGTGCTGGCACAGAAAGCACAGGATAGCTCAGTCACAGCTGCCTAAGGACTGATAACCACAGCCCAGCGAGAAGAGTTGAGTTCCTAGAAACTGCAGCCTTAACTCCTTCAAGGAGGAACTGGCTCTGGCCCTAGACTGGCCTTGCCAAGTTCATTCTTGGACAAGCACACAGAACTAAGGTTTCTCTTGTCCGTCCTTTCATGAGGGCCTCTGAATAAGCCTTGGATTGTTCTAGGCTGGACAAAAATCAACCCTGAAAAATCAGTGCTGTGGCCCGATCACTTTCACATCCAAGTTAGAGCCTTAAAACGGGCAATCATTACCTGGTTTATGAACATGCTTTCCAGCAGTGTGCTGGTTTTGATCATTTCAGAGCACTATAATGAAGGAGTCTTGCTCTCCTTTTAAACACAGTCTTGTTTCCCCTGAAGGTCGGAGCCTGACTAACGAAATCAGGACCACATAGAGAAAACTTCCCATGAGATGAACCCCCTCACCCTCGCCCTGAATCCTTTAGTTCATAGCCCAGCTGACTGGGAGCTCTGTCTGAGAACTCTCATGGTTTGAGAATTTGGTGAAAACCCCTTAGCATCTCAGACCTCAGCACCAGAATGAGAAGTTAACTCCAATTTGTGCTTCAAAGGAACACATAAGGGAGCCCATTTGAAAGGTAAATCTGTGAGATACTTAATGTCAGAAACAAACAAACAAAAAAGTGATACAGAGACGGAGCTTCTTGTCTGCCAATGTGATCCCTTTAAAGAGAGGAACAGTCTCTCTCTCTCTCTCTCTCTCTCTCTCTCTCTCTCTCTCTCTCTCTTCTCTCTTTCACTCTGTGTGTGTGTGTGTGAGAGAGAGAGAGAGAGAGGGAAGTCTCTATCTGTGTGTGTGTGTATGTGTGTCTGTCTGTCTGTCTGTCTGTCTATCTGTCTGTCTCTTGATGGTTAAAGATTGGTCCATTGGCTCCCAGGGAGAACAGAAGACCACCACAGTGGTAGCTGTTTACCTTGTGTAATTGTGAGTGTATTCTAACAAATCCTAAACACTACCTTAAACGAGTTCTCCTGGATTCACCTGAATTTGACTACAGAGCTGATTCGAGAAATCAACTTGGAGAGACGCTGTCTTACTTCCTTGTATCATGGGAATCTGGGCTAAGGCTGATTTGAGACTCTTACAGGGCCACTGTGTTGCCAGCACCTTCCCTGTTTGAGAAGAATGTGGTCACTGGCATATCTCAGCTAACTACTGCTCTATTCTGTTGTGTCATCAACAGTTGGGCGGCAGAGTGGCCTTGGAATGAGCTTACATACCCACAGCCTTCATCAGAATTACATCCTATTTACCAAGGCATTCAACGGGCAAATTGGAATAATCTAAAATAATTTTGTCCAAGTCTCTTGTTTTCTCTTAGCAAATTAAGCATTTGCTTAAAAACGTCTTTCTCTCCTGAGCTGTATTAGAGTCCTAATGCCATAAAAGTCTACTAAATGTTTCTTTTCTTCATAGATGAGGTCAAGATGTATACACGGAACATTTTTGGTTAATGATCATAACTGAAAAGCGCAGGGTTCTACTGTGAAGCCAAACAGGATTTTTTTGTTGTTATTTTTCAAGACAGAGTTTTTTTCCATGTAGCTTTGTAGACCAGGCTAGCCTTGAACTCACAGAGATCCACCTGGTGAGTGCTGGGTTCAAAGATGTGTGCCACCAACACCCAGCCCAAACAGGAGTTTTTAAAGATGTATTTATTTTCATTTTATCTGTGTGTTTGCCTTTGTGTGTGACTGTGCCCCACATTTGTGCAGTGCCCCCAGAGGTCAAAAGAGAGCATCAGATCCTCTGGGAACTGGAATTATAGATGGTTATGAGCTTCATGTGGGTGCTGGGACCAAACCCAGGTCCTCTGGAAAAGTAAGGAAGCCCCCACAATTGCTGAGCCAACACTCTAGCCTCCTAGACATTGAGGATTTTGTCACCCAGAGGTCAGAGAACTGCCCTCCCTGATGGCTTAGAGGGGCCAGTTCAAAAACCTCTCTCAGGAGATGCAGGAGGTTTGGTTTGTTTTGGCTTCCTCATCTCCAGATAAACAAGTCTAAGGTACCCTAAGCTCAGCATGCCTCCAGTTTGGGAAGTAAAATTAGATTTATGGGCACAGTCATAGTCTCCATCTTGGCGATGGCTGGAGTTGAAAATGGCAAAGTTGAGTGACAATAAGCAAAGGCTCTTTATTGCTTTTCTCCCCATTATCCTTTCTCGGAGATGCCAACTCTTTTCTATCTATTCATGACACCTGAGGCCGAGCTTTTCTCCAGCCTCCAAGTTGTGCTTACAGTAAGCAATACACCTTTGGATATTATTTTAAAAGAAGGAAAATGGCTTTTTCTTGGAAATTAATTTTCAAAAGCATAATTGATGCTGAATCTTGTGGTGTGTGTGTGTGTGTGTGTGTGTGTGTGTGTGTGTGTGTGTGTGTGTTGGGGGAGGAGAAGCCCTAAGTTTTATTTAGCCCATGTAGAAGTATCAGATATAATCTAAATTCAACTGGCAATGCTGCTTCAATAGGAAACATTACCTGTGTCTCTGGTTGAACACCATATGAAATACTTGATTTGTATTTAGCAAAAGAATCAACTTACTCCTAAACATTAGACCCATGTCTCTAAGGCCCAGGAAAACAGACCAGCAGGTAAAAGTGCTTGCCACCAAGCTCATCAACTGAACTTGACCTTCAGGCCCCACGTGGTGAAAGGAGAGATCCCCTTGACCTGACCTCCTCCAACTTAAGTAGTGTCATGAGCACACACCCGTGCCCCAGCCATGATGCACACACATGCTTTCGTGTACACACACACACACACACACACACACACACACACACACATAGGTACACATAAAATAAACAAAAAGAATGTAAAATAATCAACCTAGGTTCAACCAAGTTTAAGACTTTGGGACCATCATTTGCACATCACAAGAGATGCAAGCTTGAGACCAGTGTGGGGGAAATAAAACAAAAGACATGATCCATCCCCTTTCCTCTTATCTCAGGGTGGCAAGGATGATGTCTTAGTCAGGGTTGCTAAACACCATGGCCAAAGAAACTTGGGGTGGGGTTTATTTGATTTAGGCTTCCACATCACAGCTTATCATCAAATGCAGGTAGGAACTGAAGCATGGCAGAGACCTGGAGGCAGTGTCTGAATCAGAGGCCATGCAGTCATGTTGCTCACTGGCTTGCTCCTCAGGGCTTGCTCTTACAGAACCAGCACCAGCAGCCTAGGGCTGGTACCGCCCACAATGGCCTGGGCCCTCCCACCTGAATCACTAAATAGGGAAATGCCCTACAGGCTTGTCTACAGTCCTATCTTATGGAGGCATGTTCAGTTGAAGTTCCTCCCGTCCAGTGACACTAGCTCATGTCAAGGTGACATAAACTAGTCAGCACAGGTGAGGAAGCCAGTACTATTCAAATTAGAGCTTAGTCTCACTGTGTTATTTGTTATTTTTCAATTAGTGCAAAGCACATGCAAATGAGCTGCATTAGTATAAATACCAAGTACCTGGCCTGTGTCTAGGTGACACATGTACACACACTGAACACACGCTTTGGAAGAGCCGTGTGTTTCTATTCGTTCTCTACATTTTTCCTCTGCTCTTGTCAGAAGACTGGCAAAGGGAAAACCCCAGTCACCATGCTGCTAAATTGCAGGACTAAAGCTCTCCCCAGGAAGAGTGTATCAGTCAGGTAGATACTCCTGGGCAGTTAGGGACTGAGCTGTTTGATGACTAGAATGGTTTATTTCTCATAAGACTGATAATCACATATTAAAAGGGAAGGAAGAAGACAAACACAACCACTGGGAGAAGTCCAGGGATGCTTTCAATTGCCAGATAGCAAGCTGAGCTGGTATCCCTAGGGGAATCAACCTTGTTTGGAATACAATTGATCTTGTCAGGGCTAGAACCCCTCCATTGTTTGTACTCTCCACAAAGAAAAATAATTGGAAAATTTCTTAATTAATGTTCCATTTATTGTTCCATTGTCAGGGTAAGTTCTTTGATTAAAGTAAGAGACACTCGTGAGTGCAAACCCACCTGAATTTACATAAACTTATTTAATGCTCTGAGCATTCACCATCCCCATCAATATTACCCCTTATGACATTTGGAATAACAGTGACAGACTTGAAGCAACATGAAAGCAGTGCCTCCTGGAGACACAGATTATCAGCCTTCCTTTTCTTACAGGGATGGAGACGCAGTCCTGGTCCATTACCAAATGGTCTCTATTCCCAGGGTGGGCCATCAAGCTTCCAATCTTAACTCCTAACAAGACCAATTCAAGGCCCTGAGGAGGGTTAGTTAGAGTCTGTTCCTAGTCCCTCTTGGAGATTTGGGTGCTGAAATTTGGCTATCTGAGTTCTGTTTTGTTCTTAGTCAGCCTCCAAAGGGATTTTTCCAGAGCAGCAACACTGCCCACAGCCCCCACCGTATTCTCTTACTATATTATTCCCTGTTCTGCCTTATCTCTGAGCTGGACAGCTGAGGACTGAGGACTCAAATATTCCTCTTCTGAAACCATTAACTGAGCAAAGTCTCCAGTGTTGTCTTTAGCTTGCTGTCTGGCTTGGTTTCCGCCCATTGTTTTGCCATTAATTCCCATATGAGGCCTTCTTGAGCAGTTATTGTGTGGGATGCAGGGATGGAATGGTTGGAGATGAAGAAGGAAAAACATACATGTTACTACCCGGAGTTTGTATTTCAGTAAAAAAAGTCAATAAAGAACTTAGGATAGTGAATCAACAGAATCTAGAACAGTAATGTTGGTTAAGACCCATTGAGAAACTTGTAGTGGAGGCCAGGAAAAGGCAAGGGGCCAGGGGCTGCCATGTGGCTAAGTGGGATTGAATTGTCTATCTCCTGACACCTCCACTATGCCAAAAAGACAACACGACAGAAGAAAACACTGCTGCTGCTGTTGCAAGAGGGGAGGGGGGGGTTGGGCACAAACTTTACCCAGACAAACTCACTGAAGACCTTAAATTGAGCTGTGTATGCTTCTAGACAAGTCAAGAAGTCACCACACTAGCAGAGGGTGTAAAATGCAGCACGCTGCCTTTCTAACAAGATAAAATAGTAAACTATCTTTTTACAATGTAAAGAATACATTTCATTTTCCCCTTGAAGCAAACAATTCTACTGCATACCCTGATTACATTCATTTAAAAATGGGATGCAGCTGAAGAATATTAGCAATTAATAGCTGCTGAGAGACAGTGAGTTCTCTGTAAGCATTTCACCCTTGGTAGGTTGACCATGGTCCCATAGAAGATCACACATTCAAGAGTATAGTATAGGAAGCACAAGTTAGAGCCAATGGATTAAAAGCATATATGACACAGGCTGGGTAGGTAGGAAAAGGGGGCAAATATGATCAAAATACACTTTATGAATATCTCAAGGAATTTACAAAAAAATAAAAATGGACTCTAAAGTATTTTTTCACTGTATAAAAATATTGGAAATAAAGAAGGCACAAAGAGACAGAGGAAGTGAACAAATTGCAATGGCTCCACAGAGCATTCTGCAAGGGGGCTTACATAGGAGCTGTAATAGTGTGCTTTGCCTTTCAATTATCACTGTTGGTTGTAAACACCCCAAACTGTAACAGACATCCTGGAAACAAGTTCACTGCTGTCCTATCATTTGTTAGACTGTTGCTCCAGAAGTGGCATTGCAGGCTGAATGGGAACATATATATTATGGGCTTTCAAAGAAAAGTGCCTGTTTACCCATAAACAGGATTGAACCGGTTTTGTTGTCACTAGTATATGGAAATATTTACTTACTTCTTCCCATAGCCAATAGTACTAACAACTACAAGACAAGGTTTAATGTCCCTTTCTCTTACTAAATCAAGGATACTGCTGTTATTTTACATACTTTTTATTCCTAATAGGATTGAATCTTTCTACCATAAGGGGCCCATCTTTCCTGAGAGTCTTCTAGGAAAACTTTGTTCTTTCTTCCTTTGTGCTAAAATTTCTTTTAATTTTTTCATGTGTCTCCATTTATAACTGAGCACCATATGCATGCACACCCCACAGGGGCCGTAAGAGGGCATCAGCTCTCCAGGAACTGAAGCTCCAGAGAGTTGTGAGTCAATGTGGGAGTGCTATGAACTGAGCCTTGGTTCTAAGCAAAGCAGGAAATGCTCTTAGCCATGGAGCCACCTCTGCAATCTCCTTTGTAATTGATAACAATGAATGCACAATATCATACAAGCAAAACAGCAAAGGATGAGAGAACAGATTGCTTTTCATAAAGATGAAGTTCAATAGAACTAAATGAGTTAGCTCAAACAGACTGCAAAGTTGGAGTTGGTAATACTAATGCATTTTCATCTACCGCACTGGGTAGCTGGTATAGAGAAAGCCTTTTTAAAGTGTGGTATCATATTTGAAGAAACTGTGACCAACCCTCTCAACATCAAAAAGTTGTTTCCTATAAAAAAACAGTCTGGAGATATTGTCATCATATGGACTTTCTTCTCTGTTTTAGGAGCCATATACAGAAGAAGAAATAGCAGGAAAGGCTCTCATCCATGGGGGGGGTGGGGGGGAGAGAGATATTATTAGAGGAGATGCTCCATCTCTTGATATAAAGACAGAAAAGCCCTGGCAACTACAGAAAGAAAAAGACTAAGTTTCCCTTTGGAGCTGCTAAATCATTTCAGTTTAAAGCCAGGCACTGTGATTTGAGTCACTCACAATGTGACCAGGGACAATCCTGTCTGAGTCATCAGCTCTTTATTCCCAAAGTGGTAACAATGGTAACCCATAGCTCATGTTGTTACAGTGATTAAATTTTAGCAGATGTCTGTGACTTGGCACATGTTTAGTTACAGCACCCTGGAAGTGTTGATGTGGCGTGGGAAGCTTCCCACCCCACAGGGGTTTTCAAGTGTCTTAGCTATAAACAGTACTGGGGGGGGTATTCATTTGTTGAATGAAATGTTGGATTTTTCCATCATCACATGTACAGTTTCACCATACTGCATGAAATGACTTGTATTTACATGTCTTTCGGTTTATTCATTAATATTCATGAATATTTATCGACTGTGCATTCTGTCTGGGATCATTCTTAGTGCTGAAGCACCAGCAAACAAAAACAAAACCAAAAAACCCACAATGAAACAATCCTGATAAATCTTGGATTTCATTATGTTCCACAGGATAGGAGAAGATAAAAAATAATGAACCTTCAGATAAAATACCATTGGATAGCAGTAAAAGCTCTGCTTCAAATTAAAAGGTAGGTGGCTTGTTTTAACTGGGAATATACCTCTGATGAGATGGCCTTTACCAAGAATGATAAGCTTCCTTTGAAAACAATGGATGAGAGCACAGTTTATAGATTGGAGCCTTGCCAGGCATGCCCTTTATGAGTGGGAAACTCTCAACTCTGTACTGTGGAAGGGGAAGGAGAAAACCCCAAGCCAGAGGTAAACATGGACGGGTGTAAAAACAGAAGGAAGTCCCACAGGGTGAGAGCATGCAGCAGTGGGGCTCTCATCTGGACCCACTTCTCCATTCTTTTCTGGCACCTGGAAAAAGCACATCTCATGGTTCTCTTTAGCAAGCCCAGGGCACCTGACTCTTCTGCCCGGTGAAGTGTGTGTTCTCCATAGAGAAACGGAAAGACACGTCTGAGTTGCCAATGTCTCCCTTTCCTCGTGAAAGTGAACATGAACTGCCTTGTGTCAGAACATTCATTCATCAGACAGGGAATGGATATCTGAGAGCTTGCATCTGAGACTGAATGACAAACAGGAACTCAGTGTCTCTTGGGTAAAGCAATTGAGATGGTGAAGTCATTTGCTAGAGCAGCATAACCTAACACATCCACTGGGAAATGAAAATGACTGTAAACGAGACAAGGTTAGAGGTCCAGGCAATGACCAGCAATATGGGGTAATGTGGGGTACCCTGGGCAGGAGAAAGTAAAAATCTCTGAGGAAATACAATGAGCAGACCATGACTAGCAGCTGAGTCAGGCCTGTCAGAAGTTCCTGTTGGCAACATCCAGTTTACTCTGATCCTCTCCAATTCAAAACTCTTAAAATCCATATGTTCTGCCTAGATCTTAGCTCATCAGCCCACAATGGCAATACCCCATTGTCCTTGCTGCATTATGACATGACAATCAGCCACTTTCTTTTCATACATTCGATGACAGGAAAGAAAGGGAAGAGGGGGAGAGAGAGGGGGGAGAGAGGCGAGGGAAAGAAGGAGAAGAGAGAAGAAGGGAGAGATGGAGAGAGGGAAAGAAGGAAGCAGGAAAATAGAAAAAAGGAAAAAGGAGAGAGGGAGTGCAAGAACAAAGAGGAGAAGAGGAGGGATAGAAGGGGAGAGGGAAACAGGGAGGAAATAAAGTAGGGAAAGAAGGAGGGGAGGGGGAGGGAGGGGGTTGTGGAATGTTTTGGGGGGGGCAGTTCGAAACAGGGTTTCTCTGTGTAGCTTTGGAGCCTGTCCTGGAACTTGCTCTGTAGACCAGGCTGGCCTCGATCTCACAGAGATTCACCTGCCTCTGCCTCCCGAGTACTTGGATTAAAGGCGTGTGCCACCAACACCGGGCATGGAATAATATTTTAAGATCTGTTAGTTCATGTTGTGGAGTATTTATTTAATGATGCAAAGATGTGTTGTATTCTTTTATGTTTCATTTGTTTAACTCTGTGGCGCTGTGTTGCTTTGCCTATCTAAAACACCTGATTGGTCTAATAAAGAGTTGGATGGCCAATAGCTTGGCAGGAGAAGGGATAGGCAGGGTTAGCAGGTAGAGAGAATGAATACGAGGAGAAATCTGGAAAGAGAAGATCAAGGAATGAGAAAAGAAGAGGAGGAAATCAGGAGGCAGCCACCCAGGTACAGAGAAAGCCACGGAATAAGAAGTAAAGAAAGGTATATAGAATAGAGAAAGATTAAAGCCCAGAGGCAAAAGGTAGATGGGATAATTTAAGTTAAGAAAAGATGTCTAGAAATAAGCCAAGCTAAGGTGGGGCATTCATAAGCAAGAATAAGACTCTGTGTATTTATTTATTTGGAAGTTGGGTATCAGACCCCAAAGAGCAAAGAGTAAAAGTAAAAAAAATAAAAAATACTGCAGGAGAGAGGGCTGGGGAAGACAGAGAGGAGGTAATAAATTCTCTAAAGATGTATTTCTACATAAGTTTCACCTCATTAATAGTTTTTATCCATTATTATCACTTTTTCTTTTAATTTGTCTTACTTTCTGGCTTTGTGGAAATGTTTCTGCAAGAGTTAGTTGTCAAATAAAGTGTAGTTAATTTGTAATTATTTGTTGTGACTTCCCTTTCTCTTTATTTGAATTTTCTTTTAAAGAAGACAATATCTCCTTGTTTCAAATTTAATTAAATAGTATCCTGTCTAAATCACAAATCTGAGTCATAGTTAACAACTTCTGAAAGAAAGTAAACCAAAAAGAAAACTATTTGTTTTTTTAACAAGCAAATCAAACCTCAGGCTGTATACAGAAGTCCTTTCATTTGTGGCTCCATGTCTAATGCTGGTTTTTAAGTGACTGTTAGGACCCACCACTGCCTCACCTTCGCCGAGGGCATAGTAATCCTGTATCTAGGCAGGCTGTTAAGTAGTATGTATACACACTCTCATTTAATACAATATTACAACATAGACTTTATTGCTATTCCATTTCACAGACAGGCTGACTCAAGTGAGACAAGTTACCTAGGATCCCACCACTGCTATTAAGTGGCCATGGCTGAGCTGAGACTGAATCAAGATGAGTTGATAGGGATTATATATTCATAATTATAATGACATATGTGTAATAATATAAGCAAGCCAGTGGAGACACAATGTATAAGAAATAAAGTCACACTGCCTGTGACCTGGGGAAGACAGGGAGATGTCTTGGTTGACGATGATTGTCAAATTGACAGGATTTGGAGTCATCAAGGAGACAACTCTCAGGGCAAACCTACAAAGGGTTATGTTAATTAGATTAGTTGAGGTGGCACTGAAAACAGGCAACACCATTCCCTGGGCTTGAGTCCTGAACTCATAAGAAAAGGAAGAAGTGAGTGAGCACTCACCATCATCCCACTGCTTCCTGCCTGCAGCTGTCGTCAAGCTGCTTACTGCCAGTTTGACTTCCCCACCATGATGGATTATTTATAGAAACGTGAGACATGGAGTGCAAGGTGCTTGGAGACCTCTCTTTGGCTGGCCTAAAAGGATGTAGTCATCAGTGTATACCTGCCTCCTCTCCCAGATGGAAAGGGAACATGCTCCCTCTCAAATAAACCAGCTTCTCATTAGGAAGGGAAGTCAGTGCTGGCCATCCAGTAAACAAATGTGTGTGTTGTCTTTCACCCAGATTCTCATTGATGATGCCCACAGTAAGTCAAGACAATGCTTCCAAAGTGGTAACAGAAGTTCCTGAAGTTAAACTGCCTGATGGAGTTCACAGGTAAGACTGAGGACAGACACATCTGCTCTCTTTTGCTGTCCTCTCCAGTGCCTACCTACTCCGCCCCACACGGTGTTCAGCTTTTTTCAACTACAACCCTTTATTTCCCCCTTTCATCTAAATCGTCTTCCTCAATAACAAGCTATAGAGGAAGGCTGTGTGTCACTGCCAGATCACCTTTGGACAATGTCACCCTGCCATGGGTCTGTTGAAATGGATCTGAGACATTGACAGGAGAAGAAACACACACACTTGTGTCCTCGTTGTTCGTTCATTGCTGGCCTCAGCTTGTGGAACCCTGGGAGGTGGAATAACCGGTGCAGACTAGACACAATTGGAAAAAGTCAGATGCCTCTCTGTGTTCCTAGGCACTTCTGCCCTCCTTTAAGTGAGCTTTCTGGCTTTGTTCGTGCCATGCTTTTCGGTCACAATTGTACATTGTTTGTGCAGACAGTGTCTATAACATCCTGACCTGCTTAAGATAGGAGAACCTGAGGATGTTCCTTCCATGCATCGGGGAACAAGGCATGCTGGGGTGTGCCAATGTTCAATGAAAAGGCACTGGAAGCTGGTTTAAGTTCTCTGAAAATGAAGGGGGCATGAAGCTAGGGAGTTGTTTAAAATTAATTCTTTGAATTCACTGTTAGACCCCAGACATTAACAAAGCCTACATTCTAACCCCTGCTCACACACCATCTTAGTGTGTAGGGAGAAAAGTCTGCTCTCTTCCTTAGACCTCTAATCTGGGTTTAACCAGTTCCTAGGAGTGTGGGAGGCAAGGGATGAGTACAGATAAAAACAGAAAACCCATTATGATACCCATCCATTTACTCATTTGGGGCAGAAGAGGCAGCTAGCAGAAGGCCTAGCACCTTCCTGGGTGCTTATCTCAAATATACACAGTCTTGGGATCCAGATGTCCAAGCATCTGTCTTTGACAAAATACCACCAAGATCCTAGCACTGAAGCAAAGCCTGAGGCAAAAGCTCTGTCTCCAGGGAATACACATATACCACATGCATCAAAGAAGCTACGGGTAAAAAGGCTGCTAGCATGCTATTTACCTCCCAAGTGGCAGCTGCTGGCCTGTGTCATCACCCTATTCATGGCTAGCAGCATGCTACACACACACACACACACACACACACACACACACACACACACACACACATACACACACACCTATAATTCTATAATTGGGGGACAACTACTACACAAAGGGGCCTCTAAGAATTTTAAGGGCATTTTGTATTTTTGAAATTCAATACAAAACATTTCTTGAGCTGTGGATTTAGCTAGAAGTGTCAGTCATCATTTGGTACCCAACCATTGGCAGGGCTCCTTACTGGAAAGTCCAGACTTGAAGACTGAAGATAGGAAATTGCCAGAATGGTAGAAAACTATGGAGTAAAGGTGTCTGATATGAAGGGCCCCAAGTTAAACTGAGAATCGCAGGAAGAGGGTGTTTGGGGTGACTTGCAAAATATCCAGGCTTCTAGGAGGAACAACCTATGTGTTGTCTCTTTCCAAAAAGACTTATCACACCTCGTGCCAGACTCACAAGGTGAAGTCTAGAATCTAGTTAATAAAGTTTTTAGAACTGGAAGCCAGTAATGTCCTGTTGGTGTCATACAGAGCTTTACTAGAACTTAATTTTGGTTATATCTATTTCATATTACTTACCTTTATTGTACATGGATGTCTATTCTGTGCACCCATATCTACAGTGCCTGTGGAGGACAGAAGAGGGCAGTGGATTCCCTGCCACTGTGCTATCATGTGGGTACTGGAAACAGAACCCCTGTCCTATACAAAGTCAGTAAGTTCTCTTGATCACCAAGCAGGTCTTTCCAGCTCCTGTTGGTTGACTTTTGAGCTGTACATAAAGAGACAGAGTTATGAAACATAGTCTCTACATTTGACCACACTGCCACCACTACAGTCATAACACAGTAAGCTCCCTTTGAGGATGGGGAATGACTCAGTGGTTGAAGCTTCCTCCAGCTTGTTTACTGTTGCTGTGGCAAAGACCATGACCAAATGCAGCTTGAAGTGAGAAGTTTATTTGGCTAACAGTTGCAGATCACAGTCTACAGGGGGAAGTCAGGGTGGCCACTCAAGCAAGGACTGGAGCACAAGCCATGGAAAATACTGCTTGTTGATTTCTTGTCTGATTTATGCTCATCTAGATTTGTCACACAGCCCACATTCACTTGCCCAGGAATGATGTTACTTACAATAGTCTAGACTTCCCATATCAATTGCCAATCACCAATCAGTCACTACGGATGGCCACAGGTAATCTGATGCAGACCGTGATCAGTCAAGGCTCCTTCTTCCTGGGTGACTCTAGGCTATATTGACAATATAGGATGTATCAAGTCAACAAGAAAATCTAACAAAGGCAGTATAAAGACTACAGTTCAGATCCCCATAAACTCATAAGTGCCATGTGGGTGTGGTAGCCTGCCTATAGTTCCAGCCTAGAAAAGCAGAGAAGGGTAAGCTGGCTAATAAAACTATCCATATGGGCAAACTCTGGGCTTGATTGATGCTGTCTCAATGAATAATGTAGAAGCGAGATGGAGAGGATGATTCTTGGCATTATCCTTGGGTCTCCACACACTCGTGCTGGCGTACACATACACTCATACACACATTTATAAACACACACACATTCACACACACACATGCAACCACACACATTCACACACAAACACACACACACATATTCACACACACACATGCAACCACACACATTCACACACAAACACACACACACACACACACACACATATTCACACACACACATGCAACCACACACATTCACAGAAACACATTCACACACACACATTTACAGACACACATTCATACACACATACAACCATACACATTCACAGAGAGAGAGAGAGAGAGAGAGAGAGAGAGAGAGAGAGAGAGAGAGAGAGAGGGAGAGGGAGAGGGAGAGAGAGAGAGAGAGAGAGAGAGAGAGAGAATAGAAAAAAAGGAAAATCTCCATCACCTGCACACTTCCTTGTTCTCATTTGCTCCTTTGTATCAGCCATGCCTGCACCCACCATCTGCTTTCCACTCCTGTAGTTCTTTGTTGTGTGGAAACACACTGTGTGGAATCGTCCAGCGCAGCCTTGGAGCCCGGCTTCCCTAGCTTTAACCAACAGACATCGTGTTTGCTGCATGCCCAAGGTGCCACATGTGTTAAAATGTGCTCTTCTCATTACCGAGCAGCTGGATTGCATAGAGGAGCAGGGTGTCCCACGCATTCCAAGTGGACAAGAGTGAGCACATCTAAAGAATACAAAAAAGACTTCCATAGATGTCAATATTTCTCAACAGGTGTATACAAGTGTTTTCTGTTCATTTCAATAAAGCCCTAGGAAAGGAATGACTAGGTCACATATTCAACACATGAAAAGCTGGGAAAATATTGTTCAAAGTGGATGTCTTTGCCACCTAATATACCTGTGAGCAACCAATGAGCCTCTAGCTGCCCCATACTTTGGAAGCTAGCCAAGGTTTTGGGTTGGGTTTTATTTTGTTTGTTTGTTTGTTTGTTTCTTTTCTCCTGCAGCATTAGGTGTGGAGTGGCATCTCACAATGGATTTAGTTTGCATTTTGCTGATTACCAACAATGCCAAGCAGCTGGCCAAGCGAAAGATCCTATGTCTTCTTCCGTGAAATGTCTGTTGAAGCACTTGGTCTGTTTTGCAGTTGAGATGTTCACTCTCTTGTTATTGGATTTTGAGAGTCCTTCAAACATGCTGCACAGAAGTAAGTCCTTCTCAGTTGTGGCTCCTCCAGGTTCGTCTTCTGATGTGCATCTTGACACTTTATTGATTGGCTTGTCTTCTGGAAAGAATATAAGCTTTAATTCTGGTGAACTCTATCCAACTTTTAAATTATCTTATGGGCTGTGCTTCTGAATTATAGCCAAGAAATCTGTGCTTAACTCAAGGTCTGGAAAATGTAGCCATGGTTTCTTGTTCTTTTTTCCCCCATAGAAGTGGTTTGATTTGGGCTTTTATATTCAGGCCTGTAATCTACTTGGAGTTAATGTTTGTATAAAATATCAGATGCAGCTGAGAACCAGGTCATTTTCTATATTCCACGTTTTCTTTTACCAGACCATCCTGTCTTCACCTAATTGCCGTGGAGCCCTTTGAAAAATCAATCCACCTTAACACATGGATCTATTTCTCAGCTTTCCACTCTTTCCTATTGATCTGTCACCTTTCCAATGTAGGACCCAGTTCCCTTTTTATGTGACACTTTTGTGCATGCCTACTTGGCTTTAATGTCACTATTCTTGAATCTCTATTTCTTCCATCATTTATGCTAAAAATATTTTATATATATTTTTCTTGATCCATTCCTTATTCTTTAAGTTTTGCTTTCAAAATTCATAAACCAAGAAATGTGGGAAAACTAAGAACTGTATAATACCATTTGTAGGATGCCCGGAAATAGGCAAACGATACAGGGCAGGAGTAGACCAATGGTTCCCTTGTATAATAGGAAGCATGTATGAAATGGGTGAAACACAGCTGGATTTTCTTTTTAGAAAGCAAAATTGTTCTATATGATGTCATAGTGGTAGATGCAAGACACTTACAACACAGAGAACAAATGTAAGGTTATGAAATTTGAAAATAAAGCATGTAAGATCTCATGGGATTTCAGGGTGGAATATTGACTGTAATGAAAGAACCTACGTATATTAAAAATATATGAAACCAACTGGTGGAAGGGGTTGGGATTAAAAGTGCCGACTTAAACAACTTTGGAAATCAGTAGCATCTGTAAGAAAAAAGGCAAAAGACACTGCACATAAGCATCCAGATCACCTACTTCCCACAGGGATAGGAGAAATGCCCAGGAAACCACTGTGCTCATCTGAAATTGAATGATGACATGAATGGATGGCAGGTGGATAACCAGGGTTCTAGTGGGTAGAGTAGGAAGTTACAGGCAACAGTGAAAGGCACTAGACTAATCTGTGCAACCTAGGTTTAGATTATGAGCCAAATGCTTCATTAGTTATTATGATATGAGTCATTGTTAGGTATAGGGATGCTTATCTTCACATGCAGGTATGAGCAGAGCTGTGTTCTGGTTCTATCAGCTGAAAGGACCTGGAACCAGCAAAGCCTTAGCCTCAGTGTGCACACCCCCTGGTCAGAGATGGTTCCTACTTCTGTCCTCTAACAAAAGGGTTGAAGGAGATTTGAGAAGGCATCCAGACATAGCACTTGTATAGGAAACATGTGAAGTCATTCTGGACAGTAATGTAGTACCAGACAGTAAGCAGGTGCTCTTGAAAACCAACCAATCAGCCAACCACACTTGACAGCATAAGCCAAATGGCCATGATTAGTGGAAGGACAGAGAGCACTCAATGGCCATGGCTGGGAAATTTCAGCATCTGAATCAATATCCCCATATAGTATCATCATCAAATATATAAAATAGATGGTATATGCTAATAGAGAAACTATTGAAGAAATGAATATCCAAGTGGGAATAGGCCAGTTCTTTGTGCTAAAATGTCTAATTAGTTGCCCCCTAAGTGGTTAAAACTAAAGGCAAAAATCCACAGAATGACATCCTTCCACAGAATACACAAGGACAAGAGTGAAGGTAGGCTTGCAGTGCAGATTCTGACAAACAATGTCCCAGATGAGTGCTAACTCAATAGGGACAGTGGTAAGTACTGTGGACATGGTGCACTCCAGATACTGTGGGCTAAAGGGCATTTTTGCCTCTGTCTATTCCTTCTGGGAAACCATCTCCCCAGTCTAGTCATGAAGGAAGCATCATGCGAATTCAATTTGTGATATATTCTAAACTCCCCTAACAGTACGCTTCAAAAATACCCCCATTGTTATGTTGGGTTACTTAAAAAGGTGGGGGGAGGGAATCTGAGACATGATGAATAAACATTCTAAAATACTGTATATACTGTGGAAATCAGGGTGGGATTCTGGAAACTTGGACATTAGGCACAATATGGGCACATTCAAAGAAGACAAGAGTAACAATGGTTAATAATATTTTATTCATACTTTTCATGGAACTGAAGAGGTAGCTCAGCAATTAAAAGTGCTTGCTGCTCTTCCAGAGGGCCCAAGTTCCATTTCCAGAACTCATCTTGGTTATCTTAGAGTGGTCCAAGTGATACAGTGCATCTCTGCTCACATACACAGACTCACAGAAACACACAAGCAGGCAAATCTCTGTGAGTTCGATGGCAACCTGGTCTATAAAGCTACACAGAGAAACCCTGTCTTGAAAAATCAAAAAAAGTCAAAATAAATAATAAATATTATTATGCAATTTTAGCAGGTAACACATACTGGTTTGTGATGTACCTGGTACTAGGTGCAGAATACCAGGGAACTTTCCAAACTATCACCAAGTACCTATAAGTCTGAATCTATTCTGAAACAAAAGTTCATGGTAAAGTAAACACCCATACCCACCTCTGCTTCAGTTAATGATATGAGATACCCCAAAAGGCTCCATCTCAAAGTTTTCACCAATCTCAATTTCCTAAAATTATTTTCTTGGTAGAGTCAGACATCTAGATCCCATTCCAAGGGAAATGGTATCACATTTTCCATGAGCTCTTGTAAAGAATGATGGATGCTATGACTGTGTACACCCAGAACTTACAGTACAGTTGGCTATGAGTTCTTCACCATCCCTTCCTATGATGGGTGAAATATTCCCTCCTCTTCAATATGTACTACTGTCACAGTCTTAGTTCACAGAAAGAATATAACAGAAAACTTTGCACACAGCACTAGGGAAGTGTTGCAGCTTGAAAACCCCTGGAACAAGCCATGAAGGGATATTCTCTTTAGGAGTTGAACTGCCTTGACACCAGAAAACCAAGATTTGTAGTGACACCAGCAAAGTGTTCTATTGAAAGCTTAATGTGACTGCTCCCTAATGCCAAAAACTTCAGACACATTATGTGACCCACTGGGGATATCCATCTAATCAAAAGTGATGTGGGGTAATGCTCTTGTTCTCTGTAAAGATTTGTCACTTGTATTTGTTTAATAAAATGCTGATTTGGCCAGTAGCCCAGCAGGAAGTATAGTTGGGTCTACCAGACTAGGAGAATTCTGGGAAGAGGAAAGGCAGAGATGGACTTGCTAGACAGAGGCAGAGGTAGCAAAATGAGAATGCCACACAACTAAATACAGATAAGAATTACTTTAAGGTGTAAGATTTTGTTAGTAATAAGGCTGAGCAATGGGCAAAATAGTTTATAATTAATATAAGCCTCTGTGTTTATTTGGGACTGAATGGCTGCAGGACCAGGCAGGACAGAAACTTGGGTCTACACAAGATGTTCCTATTGAAGTCCCCACCTAATAGAAATGACCCGAGAGATCTTTAAGAGAGTCATTCAATTATGCCAGATCATCTACACAACCACAAGGCATAAGAGGTAGTTGGGAAAACTGAGATTTTCAACAGTCCTTATACAGCCATTAAATCCAATGAATTTTTGATACAGTGGTGTGGGATTTTTTGTATTAATTCCTGAAGAATTTTATGCATACCTGCACTGTTTTGTGATCAGATTTGACTCTCACTTCTCTTCTTAGACTCAATTTTCTAAAAATATTTCATGTTCAACAAGCCAACAGCAAACATTTATGTGTGCATCCTACCATCCAGATTTGCCACTGAATCTGCATTACAGAACATCTTCCAAAGAACCACAAGAAAGAACTTCTAATGACCCGCCAGCAAGAACATTGATGCTTTGCATCTTTTGTCAGATAAATAACTACTTTTTCTCAATTATACTGAAATTATATTAAAATATAGGCTGATTAACCTATAACTAGACCCTTAGAAAAGATAAATACAAGAAATACACCTGAACCCAGGTATATTGAAAGACCTCGAAAGTTGTCTTTAGGAAACATGAATAGAATCACTTACTAGATTACTTGCCTCTAAAGCAAGAAGGCATTTATAACACTTATTTTACAAGAAGGATGTTGTAGGGAGACACTGTAACCACGCCTCCTAAGGGCTGGCTACAGGTGTGCCTGACCACGCCTGTCAAGGCATAGTCAAGGTGAGGTCAGAATGACACAGCATGGGCTCTTAAGCAACCACGAGTACATGGAACACTCTCTTCCCCTTCTGCTGCCCCTTCTCTCTGGCCTTGATTCTCTGGCTTGCATTTGGCTGGTATTTATCTGAATAAAGGTATCTTGAATCTATAAGCATTTATCTTCACTTGGCATAGTGGTTTTGCATTTGTTTCCACAGGAGAAGAAAAACTTTGGATACCATCAAAGTTGATCAAGATTCAAGTTAAAAAAGACAGCCCTCTCGACAAGGACAACTGACAGATATTTACTGAGATATATCTCATAAACTAAATAGAAACCTCCCAAAGGAAACGAAATGCTTTGTTTCTATCTTCACAGGAAAACTCATCTCCAGAAGTTCAAGAATACTACATGGTTAGATGCTTAAGAAGAGAAGGTAGCTATTACCATCAAACAAAGGAACGTGACATACACCAATAAAGACCCACCTGACAACAATCCCTGGATGCTCCGGAAAAGGAATTGGGCCATATCTCCTAGATTATACTGGATCCAACTTGCTCCATTTCAACTGACACCCTGACTAAAGCTTCGAGAACTGACTTCTATTAAGTTGAGGATTTCAACCTAGATCTTCAATCAAGCAAATCCCATCTAACATGGACTGGATATAATCCATTAGAGACTTTCATTATACTAACATTTTCTTCCCACAGGACCCCATAAGGCTACCATCATCCCATTTCAGCAGGAAGTAACTTGGAGGATGCTCCACCCCCATTCCCCATTATTGTCTATTAGGGTACTGTAAACCTAGTTAGGAATAACTTTCCTATTGTTTAGGGTTGGGAATGGAAGGAGGTGTTCAAGTTGGACACCCCTTTCAGATGACTTTAGGGTTTAACTGAAATAGACATAGTTAGGATTACAATAACAGATTATTGTGTCTTCTTGTATTTCAGATTTATGATTGTTAATTTGGGATATTTTACACTATTAAGTTTTAATCCTTTTTTAGACTAAAAGGGGAATTGTAGGGAGACACTCTAACCATACCTCCTAAGGGCTGGCTACAGGTGTGCCTGACCACGCCTGTCAAGGCATGGTCAAGGTGAGGTGAGAATGATGCAGCATGGGCTCTTAAGTGACCATGAGCACATGGAATGCTCTCTTCCCCTTCTACTGCCCCGTCTCTCTGGCCTCGCTGCTCTGGCTTCCATTTGGCTGGTATTTATCTGAATGAAGGTATCTTGAATCTGCAAGCTTTTTCCTTCAGGATGTTGTAAGAATGATAAGACTCTGCCATATTTTAATATCTCCAGTAAAGGGTGAAGCCACAGCCAGTCATCATGGCTGGTGTCTGTGAGTCTGTTTCTCTGCAATCACTTGGAAAGAGCATTGTCTAATGAGAATGGATCCACAGATAATGTTCCTTCCTTCCTTCTTTCCTTCCTTCCTTCCTTCCTTCCTTCCTTCCTTCCTTCCTTCCTTCCTTCCTTCCTTCCTTCCTTTCTTCCTAATAAATGGCTTGCCTTGATGCTTCATGGGGAAACAAAAGTGGTTAAACTCTAAAGAGCTTAGCAGAGTCTGCCCTGAAAAACATCGGCTCCAGATTCTCATGGACACAGGGTGGCTTGACCTGTTTCCCATGGACTATACCCAGACTTCTCCATTTTCTTCACAAGAGCCACCTGTGCTCACAGGTGCAAGTCCAGCTCATTAAAATGAGATTAATTCCTCTGGACACACCAAAGCAAGCCCCTAATGCTGGTAATAACAATATGGAACCTAAATTGATGATAAGCATAAGGATTAAATAGGTTCATTGGTGAAGAGTGTAATCAGGCTCCTGGCCATGAGAAGCACCTGCTTTGTCCCTATCTTGTTTAAAAGTTTTTATTATCAGTGTAAAGAATCTCATTAGGCAGATGGCATAAACTCAGTTGCCCTCTGCATCCTCGTCAAAATTTGTTTCCCTAGCTGTTTGTTCAGTACATGGCCCTGAATGGAAACAACATTGGCCTGGTGACTGTGGGCACTGTGCAAACTTAGAGATGTCACTTCCTTTGGAAAGGTATTTTAAAAGCCACATAGAATATTGGGTGAAATACCATTTGCCATTAAAAAATGTCAAGAAACAAAGGGTGATGTACACCTTTCCTTAAAGACAATGATGGAGAAGCCGGGCGTTGGTGGTGCACGCCTTTAATTCAACACTTGGGAAACAGAGGCAGGTGAATATCAGTGAGTTCAAGGCTAGCCTGATCTACAGAGAGAGTTCCAGGGCAGGCTCCAAAGCTACACAGAGAAACGCTGTCTCAAAAAAAAAAAAAAGAAGAAAGAAAAAGATGTGATGGAGGAAGTCCTTCAAAAGGAACAGGGTGACACAACAAGGGCTAGGAAAGCCGGAGGGATGGTAATATTCTAAGAATCACGGTCATTTCTAAGCTCCTCTTCCACCAATCCCAAGTCTACCCTGAATAAGTCTGTCTTATTCAGCGACGGGTGGGGTCTGCAAAAACTTCTGTATATGCATATTCAGCAAGTGTTTATGGAGATAGTAAGATGACTCATTGAGTAAATGTGGTTGCTATGCAAACATGAGGACCTGAGTTTGCATCCCCAGCACCCACATAAAAGCAGGGCATAGAGGTGCATGTCAGCAGTCTCCAACCAAAACTGTGACCACCAGTTTCATTGACAGACCATGTCTCCAAAACCGCTATCCTCACCTTATTTCTTGAGGCAAGGTGTTTCATTGACCCTGGAGTTCACTGTTGTAACTAGATCAGTTGGTTCAGAGTACCAACTGTTTTCATCACCCAGTAGGGCATTTATTCATATGAACTCTCAGGATTGTGAGAGCATGCGCAAGACCTGTGCAACATCAAGCCAGACAGAATCTCAGCAGGGAGGGTGCAGGTAGTCATGACCTACCTGCATGACTCTCTAGTTGAGGAGCTGTTGAAAACTGATGAGTGCTGGGAGAGGGAGTGATGGGGGAAGTACTTCTGTGTATGTTTATCTTATTGATTGTTAAATAAAATACTGTTTGGCCAATGAGACAGCAAGTTAGACAGGACTAGGAGTTAAAGAGGATTCTGGGAAATGTAGTAGAGAAGTAGTGATCCAGGCAGGAAGTGACATAGCAAAGAGACTCATATTTAAAGAAGAAGAAACAGGAAGGGTCCTCTTTTCCCCTTTGTTCCTGCTCCAGGGGCAGGATGTGATCCACTGGCAAGGAGGGACGCCAATAAGGCATCTGATAAGATAAGTCTTATAAAATATATAGATTCATTTGGGCCTAACTCAGGCAGGTGGCTGGAGGAAAGCTCACACGTGGCAGTGGGGTTCAGGCGGCTTTTGGCAGAAAGATTTATCGTAACAAGGGAGAGTCAGTTGTTTTTCCAATGACTCAGCCCCTAAGAGGCCACCCATGCTCTTAGTCCTATACAAATGCACACACTTCCAACACTAAGTGGACTTGGTGAGTTAAGAAATATAGAGCACAGGAAGTCAGGAGGGGGAAGTAGTAGGGCTAATGAATTGGAGCAGGAGTGAGGGCGAAATGACCAAAGCACATTGGATATGTGCGCGGAACTATCACACAAAACAATACCAAGGTGGAGAAGCTTCCTCTTGTCGTCTGTGTCTCAGCGTCTCTTTACCTCCTTTCACTTTCTTTCTCCCCCTCCCATTTTCAATCAAACTTCTCACTTAAAAATATGAGGTAGAGAAGCAAGAGATGGGAGGAACACGTTGAATGGTAACCAGCCATTGTTTCATTTAAAGTTCTTAAACACTATGTACAATGTCCTGTGCCAAGTTGATGACCTTTCTGCCTTTGGGGACCTTTGGTATTAGACCATTTTAAGCCAAACCTAACAAATGGCATATGGAATTAGTTCACACAGCACCATGCTGCCTACAAACAGAGAGGCTGATCAGGGAACATCTTAGTGGAAGGTTGCATAGCCAATCCGTTTGCTGAAGGTGATCAAAGAACGACCGGGAAAATACTTTTTGGGTGAGGAAGTAATGATTAGAAGATATTTGACAGAAAACACAGAAAAAAGGCATAGTTAGAAATAACATTGCTGAGATAAGAGATGAGTGCTCTGGGATGAACAGGGCATAAGCAAGAGTGTTGGGCTCCACCAGCAGATGGGTATCACTCTATGAACCACAGGAGTTACAGGATTTCAACAGGGAAGTGAGATGGTCTCCTTACTAGGAGTGCTCATTCTATCACCCACGCTTGCATTTCTCCTCTGCTATCTCATGGAACCGTCACCAGAGACCTGAAGTCAAAGCTCCAACACTGTCTCTTACAGAAATGCAACTGGTATTCGGGGGAGGTCTGCCTGCTCCAAGAGTGTGCTGGAGGAAGGACATGCTGAGGATTATACAGAGTGGTGAGCAAGCCTCTCAACTGGAGCCCTCTTTGTTTAATAATTGATGGAAGGGAAAAAGATATCTTTCAATAATTGCTACTAAAGGACACAATGAGGCAGGATTTTTTTTCTTTTGAATACTCTGCAGAGCAGGCTTTTCCTCACCCTTCAAAGAACCAGGGCTAACAGATTTTGTGATTTTTTTTTCCCCATCTGTCTTTGTTGGTGCCTTTGCTGAGTCTGCACATTTACCAGGCATGGCACTATCTCACATATCAGCTCATGCTCTAAACATGGGGAAAAGGTCATGAGGGAGATTGAAGCCGGGAGATTGAAGCCGAAGGCATATAGGACAGTGAAAAGCGCCTGCAACTCAGCTGCTTTCAGACAGCCCAACTCAACAACAACCCGGCTGTGCATAACGTTTCCCTGAAGATTTTCAACTTACAAAGCATGATGAAGCAGCTGATGGGTTTTAGAGACAGCCCAGTCAATATTTTTAAAGTTAGCCTGAATATGACTGACTCCCACTTCCTGGTTTGTGTAAGCTGCGCTTCCGTGTTATTAGAGTGCCTATGTTTTAAATATTTCATTAACTTTTGTGCTGTGTTGTGGAATTCTTAATGTAATGTTCAGAATTGTACACCAATGCTGAAAAGGACCCTTTATCTAATTTATTTTACAAAGTCTATTTGGTGTTCTTTGCAGGTAAAGGATGATGAATTACTCCAAAATTTATATTGAAAGAAAGTCCAACAAACATACTCCTTAAATACTGATCTGGTAGCATTAAATTTACTAAAGATATTTTGACTTAAAAAAAACTCAGCTCATAAAAGTAACACTATACAGACTGAACAGGTTATATTTAGGAATATATGTATAAAGTAATCATATATGTGTGTAACAATAATTAATGAAAAAGAAACCATAAATTTGAAAGAGAGCAAGGCAGGGTATATGGCAGGTTTTGGAGTGATGAAAGGGAAGGAAGAAGTTATGTAATTATAATAGTAATCTCAAAATTTTTAAAAAATCCCAAACTAAATGGAGCAGAACAGATATAAATATCAAGAAAATACGGTGCTACTGAGCCTTCTATTATTTTGTGCCAATTCCTCTCCTAGGACATTATTCAGTTATTATCAGTGAAGAAATATGGTGCCACGCCATGATCTGGGTGGTATTGCACACTCATGAGGAAAACAGACACTGACTCTATTGAACCATGGGTGACAATAAACAGAGATTTTCATATATAAATTAAGAAAATAGAAAAATGGGAACATGTTTATGAAGGGCCTACATACACCACTGTACACCCATTTCCAATGTCTTCTCACTCTCTAGCAATAAAAATACAGATGTTTGCTTTATTGTTGTATTGAGTGGTCTCAATACAACCTCTAAAACTATTCCTCCTGAACTAGGTGTGGTCTATAAAAGATCTGACCAGAGATAAGAAGATGGAAAAGTGGTTTCCAACTTGACTACACACTCAGAAGTGATATAACTTCCTGGGGTAGAGAACCAAAATATAGGAATGCAGACTTGTCACCTGTGACCATGGGGCAAACAGCATAACACTTAATCTAAAGACCAAAGGATTCTGGGTCCTTAACACTGAGCTTCTGGTTTTGTGCATACCTTCAGATACTCACACACCAGTGCAATTCTTCATTAAGGGCAAAGGCTGTTGGAGCATGTTTAGGAAAAGAAGGGGTAAGCTTGTATGGAAGAAAACTTATAGCACTAGCAGACCTCTGAAGTCATTTGGTCATGTCTAGATAACAAAGTAAGTGCTTAAAACTGAACTGAAACAAGCATACATATTTGTACCCCTTGGATTGTTTCAAAAATTTATTTTATTTTTAATTGTGTGTGTATGTGTGTGTGCACTCTCGTATAAGGGTATAGTTGCCAACTGAGACAGGAAGGCTCCTTGAAGCTTTGTTTGCAGGAGGTTGCAAACCACTCCACATGGGTGCTGGAAACCAAACTCAGATCATGTGCCAGGGCAGTATTAGCTCTTAATGGCTGAGCCATTTCTCTAGCCACAACACTTTTAGATTTTTAATAAAAACTGAAAAAATAAAGGGTACATACTTGTAGTCACCTGACAATCTTAGTAATCTACTTCCTTTATGTATGGAATTGTACATGTAATGAACAGAATAGAAATTCCCATTCTTTACACTAAGATTTTGCTTTTACCTTGAAATAAAACTGTAGTTCCAATAGTGGATTTTCAATAAGAAAGTATCCAGGGTGGGTTTTGAAATGCTACCCAGCTCCAGGGCCTCACCCCAGATCAAGTGAACCCCAGCAATTATAGATGAGTAGGTCTTGTTCCCTGGGAAGGGCCAGGGCTTCTTCATTCTTTTTTTCCCCTTTCTGGTTTGTGTGTATGTGTGTGTGTGTGTGTGTGTGTGTGTGTGTGTGTGTGTGTGTGTTTCTCATTTTTTTAATTTAGTTTAGAAACAATCATATTTTACGTATCAATCCCAGTTCCCTCTCCCTCCCATCCTCCCACGCCCCCCACAATCCCCCCCCCCAGATTATCCCACCAATACCCAAGGAGGGTGAGGCCTTCCATGGGGAATCATCAAAGTCTGACACATCATTTGGGGGATGGCCTAGGCCATCCTCCATGTATCTGGGTTGAGAGAGTATCCCTCCTTGGGGAATGGGCTCCCAAAGTCCATTTGTGTACTAGGGATAAATACTGGTTCCACTGTCAGAGGTCCCATAGACTACCCAGGCCTCTTCTGTGTTCTTAAGAGCCCTGCCCAAATGATTAATGCACAGCCAATATTAAGGACCCCGATGTAATGAAATGACCAGGGTAGCCAGCCATATTTCTGAATTGCCAACTGTACAGTCTAGTAGAACTATGCAGCAGCTAAGACCCCCTTACTGGATCAGGAAGGAGGTTCCCACTCCAATCTTACATGAGCTGGTTCATGAACTGGCAATCTTGAGGAAACTACAGGAACTTTCTAAGCTCTGTTTCTTCATTGGTAGTTAGCACACCCTCCAACTATTAAGAATGTGCAGTATAATTTAGATCTTTATGACTTTGGTTCAGCATGTGTACTGAACACAATTGTGAAAATGACTGATTTATATGCTTTAGAAGGTATGTCCTGAGTATCTGGTTAAACTGTGTACAATGAGGTAGACAAACAGAATTTTTTTAAATCAAGGGAATAGTTTAAGAGAACAACAGCCAAGACACATGAAACAGAATAGTGAGAAACCTTGGTTCCAGCATTAAGGAAGGTAGAAGTTACATCTACCATGATGTTACTAAAAAAATATAAAGCTTAAATAGCAATTTCAAATGTGAATGTCCAGTGGAAGAATGTCCTTTGAGTAGGTCCACCTAGCTGCAGGCTCTGAATTGTAAGCCAGGCGTTCTTTGCAGGGTGAGTTTGTGCAGCCGCTTCACTGAATCACAGTAGATTGGCCATGTGACAGGGACTCTAGTATGACCCAGAACAAAGAGAACAGATGCTTCTTCCCTGAAACCAGGGAGTAAAAAATGAAGACCACTGTCTGTCCCTGAGGGGTTCCTTTGGACATTTGAAATTCACTGCCTGGAGTTTAAGCACTTTGATTAATATATTCTGGGGACTAGTGGGGAATGGGAGCAATTATGAAACCCCATGTTTGCTAAGGTCAGTTTCCTGACCACCCTTTCCTACTGGAGTCCTTATAGTCAACTTGGTAGCTCAAATCTCACACCATGTTTTGAACTCTGAAAATGAAGCTAGGTTGAGTTAGGGTGTGCTGTATGTCATACACACTCAAAGAAAACAGGGGAAAAAAACATGTTACCCCATTAAGTCTTATACTAACCTTATATGGAAATGAAAATATTCAGGATACTTTGAATGACATAAAACCCATTATTGAATTGAATGAGTAATTTTCTTTCTTTTACCTATTAGAAATGTAACTTGCAGAAAGTTTAAAGTTGTACACTTAGCTAAAATTTTGCTTCCACTGGACAATGCTGATGGAGATTCTCTGTGCTAAAGATAGTCAAAGGAGCCAGACACAAAATTTAAAAGTTTCACAATTCCTTAAGAGGTCAGAACCCAAGGGAACAAATGGTAATGTGCTTAAGAGTTCAGATTGGTGCCGTTGGGTATGGTTCCTAGTTGAATGCTTTCAGTTTATGAAGCAAATTCCACTCCATGAAGGGAAGAGAAGGCCTGGGATGTAGATTTCTGGCACAAACAGGTTAACACTGTGAAGCTACAGCTGTTATTTTGTCATCTCTTTCTGTATCTGTAGGAGAGGAAGTTACATCAGTTATAACCTTTGAATTAAAAGCCTCTTACAACCAGTGATAAGTAGGTTGCAAAGTAGCTTGTGTAAGAAAAGCAGAGACTAGTCAAATTTGAGGGTTTACTTGAAGAAGGAAGGGGTCTAGAACCCAACCAACACAGATGCTATACGCATGACTGAGACGATGGGGCACCCAGAGGGAGCACCATTCTGCTGGACTACCTGTGCTATCCACCCCATTCCTCTCTACCCACTGGCAAAATAAATAGAAAAATGACATAAATTATCTTTCACATGGGTATATAAAAGCTAGCATAAAATGTGTCTTGCAGAGCTCTGAGGCAATGTTACTTGATGTTTACATACTTTATGAAATACAAAGACTGATTCCAGATGGACCACCTTACCACATGGACAAGTTAGAGCCATAGTTGACACAACCTGATTGCTACAGCCAGTATCTGGCTTATGTGGCCCTTTTTAAGCATGTTCCTATGTCTGATTGGCTGGAGCTTCAGCTACTAAGAGTGAGTAAGATTCATTTATTTGGTTAGATTGGCTAAGATCTGGTTGTTTGGTTTCAAGAATATACCCTTAGTGTGGATTACAATTTGTTTACACATCAAGCTAGAGTAAACTTTATTATATACTGAGGCTATTTTGAGCCAAACTTATTTAAGCATGGAGGCCAGTTTTGCAAATTAATTTCAGTACAACAATGACAATTATGCCAACAAAATTTCAAGAAAGTGGATCCTACTTTCATCAAAAGTGGCTGCAAACTTGGTGGATGGGATGCTGTTGATCTGCTCTCTCTTACTGTTGAGTTGTCTAAGTGGTTTTCAAATCAATCACTACAGAGATTGATTCCCATCAGGGTTAAGATGAAAGTGGCAACTTCCACCATTACTCATTCGGTCCTTACTATAAATAAGCTTTGTATCCAGTGAAGTTTTAATTTCTTGGAGGAAATACATTCCTTGGTGATTAATTCCATCTTTCCTTCATTTTTTTAAACTGTGAAAGATGTGCTTCAGAGCCCGAGCATCAGGTATATTTCATTCTTTATTGAGCAAGGAACCAAAGAAAATGCATTCTTATTATTCAGGAAGCCATCATGGAGATAGTTTATGGCTCATTTATATCAATATCAAACTAATTCACTGACAAGTTAAACACAGTGCCCTTTAATCATGGGAGGCTGTAAGGTATTTCAGCTGAATAAATTAAGGGCAATTAGCTAAAAAATGAGCTCCATACATGAAGCTCATTATTTTTGGGTCCTGAGATCTTTTCTATTCACTGGGATTGTTTTCTTTGATGTGCCAGATGCCTTTTTCTAGCCAGAAACATCAACACACTCCAAACAGGAGAGCATGCTCCCCATGTGTCATGCAGACTACACTTGATAACTAACCCTGGACAGTATTTGCATCTATTTTTCCTTAGTGGGGAAATTATTTGCTTTTCCAAGGGAAAGCATTAGGTTAAGAACTCCAGAATTAACCAAAATAACTAAACAAATGGAAATGGGCTTTAGAAACATAATCTGTGCTAGAAAAGCCATTTAGACAGGAAGAGGCTAGTTATTGGCCACTGGCTCCCTGTTAAATGGCTATGGGAAACCACAGGTCACACGCATGAGACAAAGAGTTTTTTTTCACACTTGTTTGCTTTGGGAAGAAATATTTGGGAATATGCATTTTGTCTGAAACTTCTCATTCAGTATGACACATAAATATCTCACAACACTATCTTGGACTCCTGATGGTTCTTCCAGTGGCACCATTAGTGATGGTTTTAATGTATCCTGTGAAAGGTAATTTAAGTAGTCAGAGGCTATTTTCATCAGTGGGAGAAAATGGCTGGAATTCATTGCAGGGATAATCCAACATAAGGGAGGAATTTAAAATAATGGTTTAAAATAATGGTACCCCTGTGATGCAGTCCACTTATAGACTGCAACCAGGAAGTCAAGTTTGGACATTTATCTTCAAAAAGCCAATTAAAACAGCCACATTTTAGTAGTAAAAAGCAGGAGATGGAAATTTAATGATGCTGCACTGGAAAGACAGACATGAGTGGTCAATGAACATTGTGGAGTCAAGTTTGGTAGCAATGTTTGATGGTCTAGGTCATGTGTACAGGATTAGGGCAACCAATTTGTTGTCACTAAATATATTGTATGTCCACATTGACATATTTCTATTTCCTGAGAATTTAGATACCATTCTGAGGACCAAAGCTTAAACATATTCCAAGTGTGGTGTCACATTCCTGTAATCTTAACTACTTGGGGGCCCAAAGATTAAGTCCTGCCTTGGAAGTCTAACAAGATCTAGGAGAGGGAGAGAGAGAGAGAGAGAGAGAGAGAGAGAGAGAGAGAGAGAGAGAGAGGAGAGAGCACCCTGCTGGGTAGAAATGGGTCTGGTTTATCATCGTCAAAGACCTATCCCTAGTTGTCTCTGTCTACCAGGTATGTCCCCATAAAAGTTCTACAACACACCTTCAAAATACCAGCTAGGGACCAAATGTTCAAACATGTAAGCCTGTGGGGACCTCATCACACAAAAACTACACACTTCACTGGCATTATGCCCAGAAGCACCAGCTGGAAACATTCTGAGTGAGCACAATGGTGATAGGGTCAAGGTGAAGCAACTATGGTGCCACAGGACAGAGCAAACAAGGCGGCCAGTGCACTCCAAGTAGGAAATCCTCTGATAAAGTGATTTTGTTTAAACTTTTAATTAACTTACATAATAGAAGGGTTTGTTTCCCTTGGTAGTTTATACATATTTAGTTTTGGTCGACTCTCTATGCTCAACCCTATCTCCCTACCCCTGATTACCACTTGAAGCCTTCTTCCCTGACATACATATATCCATGGCCATCACACATGTGCTGTAGATTCTTCACCCCAAAAGCCTGTTTCCTTCTCTCATGGCCCTTATTCTTTCTTTCTTTTTGAAATCATCAAATCTATAGAAATTTGTGAATGAAGTTCAGTGAACACCCCTCCACTTTGCTTAATCAGTGCTAACACTGCCCTTGGATTATATGCTTCTGTCTTAATGGCTCAGTGAACAGAGATACTGGGCTGATGAGATGGCTTAATAATGGAAGATGCTTGTCTTAAACACCTGACAATTCAAATTTTGGTCCTGGGTTACACCTGGTGGAATGAGATGATCAACACACACACACACACACACACACACACACACACACACACACACACACACAATCAAAAACTACAATCTTAAAATGTTATCACATTTAAAATTTGCCAATTGACTAAAAACTGTCATCGTAACATGAGGAAATGGCCTTGTCTAACAGTTAAAATTTGAGTCAAACCAAGTCACATAAAATGAACGTATGAGATGCAGAACCAAGGAATAAAACTTATTTCAAAGCATCTATACACCATGTGTGCTTAAACTAACTTTAAGTTGATGAATCTATCCTATCCACTGGATATCATAGTATTAATAAATAGATGTGTTTAGAGCAGCTTAATTAAAATTTTTGATTTTATATAATGAGGAACATCACACAATGCAGTCTTATTATTGTCTCTATTTGATTTTCTCCATGTTTTCACATGCATTCTTTACCTGGTGCTCCATAGAGTCTATTGAAGTCATCTGCCATAAAGCTCCATGTGTGAGATTTAGAAAAATTGTCTCCTGCAGAATTTCAAGTATGAATATGCGGCATTTGGAAGTAATTTCTGATAAGAGAGTAGCATAAATTGCTACCCCAAGGTACATCCTGCACATTACCCAACCAAATGTTTTTCTTTAAACAAGATTCACAAGGAGGATGGAATATATTAGACACAAACCATAATGGACTATGGTGCTGTTACTTATTAAATGGGGCTATTTATGTGAAAAATAAACCCTTAATGTACACACATAATGTAATTCCTTTTATCTCATCTATATACACAGAAGATTCTTATTATCATCAAGCTCTTGATCCCTTTTGGCTCATTCCATTTGCCTCAGTGCTGTGTCTGGATTAATAAAGCCTGTCTTCCAAAATGAGCATATGACTCTCTCTCCCAAGGACAAAATGAATCCCGGCAGGACTTTGAGGGGGACCAGAGATCATATGGCCCACATTGAACCATGGAAAGTTTACAACACCCTTCGTGTCCAGCAGAGAAACAGCCTGCTTGTCTGATTCTTTCTAACCTTTGAAAATCATAAACTAAATCCAAAGCATCATAGACCATCTGGTACTAACAACACAATGTCTACAGATAAGTCTGAGCAAAGGGCAGACATAGCATCCCCAGTGGGAGAGGGTTGCCGCTAAATTCATTCTACTTCACTAGTCTGATTCCAACCAGAGAAAATAGAAAAAATTCTCTCTTCCACACAGTTCCTTTTGCTGTTGACTTCATCACTTTTCTTAATAGCTATGTTTTATTTTTAATTAAAAATACTTTATGTGTAGCGATACAATTCATATGTTAACTAACACCTATCAAATGATTTTATATGGTTTTAAACAGAAGAAAAAAGAAAAAAAACATCAACTTACATAACCCCTCCCCAAGGAACAGATTTATTTTTTCATTGCTTTTTCTCATCAGGTCAATATGGGAAGTGTAAATCACACTTCCTAACACCAATGGTCAACAGAACTAAACAGAAAGCCCAGATTTCATAATCACACCCTCAGAGGAATAACATGGACTGGACTTTTGGGATGCAAAAATGATTTTGGCTAGTTCATAGATTTTTCATGTTTTTAAAGCAATGAACTAAAAGGGCAATGGGACCCTAATCAAGACAATGGCACATGTATATATTTTCTATCTTAGTGCTCATGCTTATTGCAAAATTTGTGTAAATATTAAAAAAAGACCCAAACCAGCAAGAACACAATGGTTAAATAAATGAACCTGATAAGTATAATTTCTACTGTCCATATTAAAAAGCAGTATGGACTGTATATATCTATTGAAAAGAGAGTTATGGTGCGTGCGTGCGTGCGTGCGTGCGTGCGTGCGTGCGTGCGTGCGTGCGTGCGTGTGTGTGTGTGTGTGTGTGTGTGTGTGTGTGTGTGTGACTGCTTAGTATTTAACAAGTAGCCAAACATATGATAGACAAGGGCTACACACATGAGCAGCAGGCCCAACCCAGGACTGGTAGCTATAATTTACATAACAGAAGCTTATGGAATTAAAGAACACTCACATTAAAACCTAGAGAACTAAGTTCCAGAGATATTTTTAAGCATGGAGTATTTTTTGGGAAGAAGACAGTCACTATGTATGCTTCTGATTGTTTCCACACATCTACCACTGAACATTATTTGTATATATGCATATATATGTATGTATATATCCAATATATACATATATCTCCACAATATGTAAATATGCATTGTGGATACATATCTATATATGCATATAGATATACATTAGCTCCACAATACCCGTCTCTCCTTCCCACCCTCCCGCCCATCTACATCCCTCGTCTCCATGTAGTCAGTAAAAACTGAACTCACAGTCCCCAGAGTTACAAAAATAAACAAAATAAGGCCAGTTATTGCCAGATAAAATAGAAACAATCAACAGCACAGTGTTAGCACAGTCTGCTTCCACCCTTAAGCCTCTGGGTGTTTAAGCAAAGATAATTCTGGAAGGCTTAAGTGTTTAACTTGCAATTTGAAGACAATTTTAAGTAACATTGCATGAACTGAAACACTCAGTTTGAGCTGACACAGGCCATGCTTTCATACTTTCGTGTGTTCATGGCAATGTGATAAGGCATCCATGCATCACCCCCAACGAGGATGGAGAGCAGAGACTCAAAAGCACTGGATACTTACAGCTGTCCTGTTCATTTAGGAGACTCTTCTTCTCTCTATGGAATATTTTTTTTGGTAAATGTCCTAGTTGGGTTGCTTTCTAATGGTTTCCAAAAGTTGAGAACAATCCAAAGGAAAGTGAAGTTTCTCCTGTCATCATGGGTTAGTCTACACCCAGCACAGTTCCTACTCTTTAAAAGACTGTTTATTTAATACTCGCATGCTTTTCAATTCAATCCACCCCTCTACTATTCCCCCCAATCCTGCCCCATCCCCTTATTTCATGACCCCCCCACTCCCTCTCCATAATTCAATACCAACTGAGCCCATTTCCTGTTCTCTGTAAGAGAATGGGTGTGGGGCCATCTACTGGGGCATGGGCTGATGGGGCCAACATCCTTGGAGAAAATGACTCCAAACAGCATCCATCAATTGTCAATAGCTCCTCATCTAGGTCTGGGACATCCTGAGCCAACTCCCAGTGCATTCTGAGATTTGGGATTTTTTTTATCTTATATAAGTCTTGTGTTTGGAGTGAAAGCCATTGTGAGGTCTAGTGTGCAAATGCACTGTCAAACTGTTTCATTGCAGATGGCCACTCCCTCTCTGGCTCTTACAATCTTTTCACACAGTTCTTACTCTCTAAAAGATTGTTGATTAAGTATTCAGACATGCATACATGTTTCAATCCTTCCTCTACTCCCTCTCCAATTCTTGACCTATCCCCTTATTTCATGACCCCTTTCACGGTCATTCTTGAGCCTCCTGGGGCAGCTTACATAGATGTCCTATTTAGAATTGGTCATGCCATAGCTTCCTGTTCTGTGCACATTGCCATTTAGCACAACGGTAGTAAATGCTCTGGTCCAAGGCCTCTGTTTTAGCCAGGCATGATGGGCTTTTGGTGTATTTATATGAATGAGAGTGAATATGTGCCTGTTAATGCTGATGCCCTTGGAGGCCAGAAGAGGGTGTCAGATCCTCTAGAGCTAGATTTACAGGTGGTGTAAATACTGGGATATGGGTGCTGGGAACTATATCTGGATCCTCTACAAGAATAATGGTAGCTCTTCTCCACTGAGCCATCTCTCCAGCTCTAAAAATTAATGGTCTTGGCCTGGGACCACAGGCTTGGGTTTCAGGAATGATATGTCCTACTGTGGAAGTTGTTACAGAACAAAAGAGAGTTAAAAGTCAATGCATTCAGCAAATACATACTGGTGAGAACATTGGAGAGGTGAGCTATCCTCTGCTGTAAGTTTCAGATGGCTTTCGGTGGAAACTCGAGGTCTGTGGCAAGAATCAATTCTATAGTTTTGCCTCAGCACTGAGATGATAGGTCGGATGCAGAGGTGGCTAATAAGTGGCTAGTTGGGGAATTCAGGAATATCAGACCCAGAATATTTGGGTTCTCATTCCACAGCATTGCTTCTCGAGTCATCCCATGAGTCAGTTTGTCTGTCCAATCTTCACATAGGTATGCTACTGAGTAGAATGGGACACAGAGAGGGACACAGGGAGGGACACAGGGAGGGACACAGGGAGGGACACAGAGAGGGACACAGGGAGGGACACAGGGAGGGACACAGAGAGGGACACAGAGAGGGACACAGGGAGGGACACAGGGAGGGACACAGAGAGGGACACAGAGAGGGACACAGGGAGGGACACAGGGAGGGACACAGAGAGGGACACAGGGAGGGACACAGGGAGGGACACAGGGAGGGACACAGGGAGGGACACAGAGAGGGACACAGAGAGGGACACAGGGAGGGACACAGAGAGGGACACAGGGAGGGAAACAGGGAGGGACACAGGGAGGGACACAGAGAGGGACACAGAGAGGGACACAGGGAGGGACACAGAGAGGGACACAGGGAGGGACACAGAGAGGGACAATCTGCAAACAGTGGAAACAAATCCAGGGATTTCAGTGCTGAAGCACTGTGGGCTTACAAAGCACAGATGGAGATTTGAGTCACCAAAATGGCTTTTTCCTGATTAAAAGGGCACATAAACGCATGTCAGAGGCTTCATCCAGGATAGAAAAGAAAGTCTGAAGCGGCAGAGAGGGAAAGAATATAATCACTTTTTGTTCACTTTCTGCAGGGCTCAGCCTGTTCAACATTAACATTTCCAGTAAACTTACAAATGCTAATTTAAATCTTATGAAAACTAGTGAGCAAACCTTAAGTTCTTTGCAGCGTCTTGAATACATCTAGGAGGAATCCTATGTGCTCATCTGATGAACAATGGCGCCCTGTCTCTGGCTTGAGGAAGTCATATCAGGGAAAGGGCTGCACCAGCAGGGGGCAGAGGCTGTTAAAGCCACAATCCCTGGCATTCTGAATAGGAATTATGTGTGAACATCAAAAGGAAAGCTAGCTCTACTTTGCATGCTATCATCTGCTATTAAGAGTTGCAGGACTTTAATCATGGGGCTTAAAAGGGGGCCTTCAAGTCCTCCAGAAAGAGAAGCCCGGGCTTGTGCCATCAAACATGTTAGAGACGGTACTTCTATAGCCAGCTTTTTTTTCTTGTATTTCCATTTAGGTATTCATGATCTGTGTGTGTTTCCTATAAAACAAGTCACATGTTGATATATACAGGTCAGATCTTGCAAACACAAGTCTGGAGTTACTACGTTTCTATTGTTTATTTTATTTTTTGACCCTTTTGATGTTCTTTTGTTTCTGCCATTTAACTGAAGTATAACTAATACCCAGATTGGGGAGACTGCTCAGTGGTTAAGAGCACTCCTTGTGCATGCATGAGGACTCAAGTTCAGAGCCCCAGTACCCATGCAAAAGGCATGCATGTCATATACTCCTGTAATCCCAGCGCTAGGTGGGAGGGTATATAATTGCTGGGGTTTGGTGGCCATCCATTGGTGCCAGATAATGGACCGTTTCAAGTTCTAGGGGAGATCCTGTCTCAAGGGAAAGACTCGGAGAGAGTGGTAGACGAGGACACTGACAGTCCATGTTTGTCCTCTGCAGGCACACTCCACACAGGCGTGTGTGTGCACCGCACATACATATACCCCACACATACAACACAGCACATAGTGTGTATGTACGTGATACTAGACATGTGTCAAAAGTACATTTTCACAGAAGTGTGTGCGAACCACTGCCAGTACCAAGACAACGAACAAATCCAACTCTCCCCATGTCCCCCCATTCACACAGTATGCCCTCTCTCTCTACACATCCCCATCCCACTGTGTAGACTCCCTCCCGATGCATCTCTAGTACTGTGCGCCCTCTCTCTTGACCCCTGCCCCATTTCCACATGAAACCCCAGCCTGCTTCTTGTCACTAAGATTGATTGGCATTTTCTGGAGTTTTATGAAAAGTCAATCATAGCAAACCACACCTTCGTCTTTCATTCACAGAACACAGAGATCTGAACTTGCTTTCTTGCTGTAGCAGGTTGTCCCCGTTTGATTTTTGTTACTATGATAAAACATAATGATCAAAAGCCACTTGGAGAGAAAAGGATTTACTTGGTTTATCCTTGATTACTGAGGAAAGCCAAGGCAGAGCCCGGAGGCAAGAGCCAACAGAAGAATGCTGCTTGCTGGCTTGCTCTCTGGCTTACACTCTGACTCATGCTTAGCTGGCTCCTTATACATCCCAACCCACCAGCCTACGGATGGCACAGTACACTGCACCCCAACGTCAATCATTGGCCAAGAAAATCTCTCACAGAGACAACCGTCAACAAATGAGACTTAATCCTTTCTTCAACTTTGGTCCCGTCTTCCCAGGTCATGCGAGATTGTACTAAATTAACAATAAAACATGATGTAGACATAAATGTTTTCCCTAAGTTAATATTCTATCACGTGGCAGGGTTTTTCCATACTTGTTGATAGGCATCTGTATTGCATCTACTTCCTAGTGACCACCTAGTGCGTGAATACTTGTGTGCAAGCCTTTATATGAACACACATGTTCTGCTCTCTTAAATGAATGTACAAGAGTGGAGCAGGTGCAACAGGTCGAACATACGGCAAACATGCCTCTCTGTGTTATCAAGAAACTACAAAATTGTGTCTCTGAGGTGGCTTTGATCCTTGAACTTCTAGTCATCAGTTTATTGGGGCTGTGATTTCTTCAAATACCATCTTTGCTTTCTTCAGCTGTGTAAGTCATTTTAATAGGTGGTAGCTGGATTTCACTGGGAGCTTTCATTTTCATTTCACTGGGAGCTAATAAATCTGGGCATCCTTTGTGGTGCTAATTTGCCATCTGTGGTTCTCTTTGGTGAGTCTGTTTAAGTCAATTATTTGTTTCCATTGTGTTAGCATTTCCTTATTATTGGGCTTTGAGCTTTCTTTATACATTCTGCATACAGGACCTTTAATAGACACGCACATTGTAGAGGTTTTTCTCCTCATCTTTTTACTCTTTTTATAGCATCTTTTGAGAGAAGTTTTAATTTCAATGATGCCATGTGTATCACTTTACCCTTCTATTTCTTGATATTCTCATTTCTCCTGGGCCACTGTCTTTCACCACCAGTATTTTCCACTGTCCAATTTGTAAAACATCATTTTAAGGATTACATCCGTTTCCTTGTTTGGCTTGTTTCAAGGGGCATAGACAACCTCTGCTGTTATTTTGGCCGGATGAAGGAAGCTGTCCTGTTGCTTTAAATCTGTTCTATGTCTAGTATTTCACTGGTCTTGAGATCTGGCATAATAACCTTCACATTTCGATTCCACTAAAATTATCTGGCCAATAAACAACTCATATTCTTACAATAAACAGTGAGCTCAACAAATGTATGTTCCAGTGTGGTTCCATGACTCTTTATCCCAAAGAGCTTTCTGGTTCCTCTGATGAACAATGTTAATGAGTCATATTTTCCATGAGCCCAAATATTAGCAGGTGTCTAGATCACAAATCAAGTGAGGAGAAGATTGATTTTACACAGCTATGTTTTAATACCAAATGGGAAAGATGTTCATTTGGATGACACCATACAATCCCACTATATTTATCCACAAAGAGAAGAGTAATGGACATATTTAGTACTTACATAATTAGTTACAACAGTACAAGTCCTACATGGCCTTAAGTTTCAAGTACAAACTCCTCATATACACAAAGCAATGTTCTCTCCCTTATTCTATAAAATGATTTCAGTATCAAACTGGTCAGTGACTGCAAAGGCTTTGTGTCTAATTATTCTGACATCAAATATAGCATCATGGTGTGCCATGCTATGATGCATCCTTACTAATACTATAAAGGTAGATGACCTTGTTAAATGTTATGTGAAATAATTCTCTAAGAAATTCCCATGTATGCTCTTATACTGGCTTGTTTTATGTCAACTTGAAACAGGCTAGAGTCATCTGAGGGGAGAGAAACTCAATTAAGAAAATACTTCCATAAGATCAGGCTGTAGGTAAGCCTGCAAGGCATTTTCTTAATTAGTGATTAATGTGGGAGGAACTAGCCAAATATGGGTGTTGCCACCTCTGGTTTGGTGGTCCTGAGTGCTGTAAGAAAGTAGGCTGAATAAGCGATTGTGGCAAGCCAGTAAGTAGTACCCCTCTATGGCCTCTGCATCATATCCCACCTTCAGTTTCTCACCGGGTTTGAGTTTCTTCTTTGTCTTCTCTCAATGGACTATGATTTGGGATACATAAGCCAAAAGAACCCTGTCCCCCTCAAGTTCCTTTGGTCATGGTGTTTCAGCACAGCAGTAGAAATCCTACCAAAAACAGCTTCATTGCACAATCACAGTAACTTTGGGTCATTCTACTATTATGACCTCATTTTACACATGAAGAAATGAAGGCACAAAATTGTTAAATAATCTTCAAAGCCCTTCAGATGGAAGGGGGTAGAGAAATAGAACTAAGGCTGAGCAGGAGTCCATGAATCCACCTTTATAATTAGGCACTTTGGAAACTCTAAAATGAAAACTACATTGTCAAAAAAGAGTACTACAAATCATCACACCTATGTCACCCCTCAACTCACCTCCAGGCCTCAGGAGTCATTGTGGAAGAGGGTCAGAAATAAATTAAGAGCCAGGGGTCAGGAGGACTAGATCAAAGAGGTGTCTTCTGTGTATGAAATTGAGTTCATGTAAACTCAGCACAGTTGTGGTTGCCTGCATAATAATATCTGCACAAGATCAAGCCAGCCAATATTCTAGCACAGAGTGGAAAGGGCTGACTAAGCCTCATTCCTAACTTAGGATACATTGATAGTTGTCAGCTTGGGGAAGAGAGAATTGGTTTGCTTTAAGGGTATGGCCCCTCGTAAAGGAGACCACACTCTAGTGGATGACTCTACACCAACCCATCTATGAGCACTAAAATGGAATCAGTGAGTTATAACAACAACAACAACAAAAGACCAGGAGTTCAGGGGTGATGGAGGAGTCAGCGTAGATCGGAAAGGAGACAACAGAAAGAGTGGGCAGTGAATATGAACAAAATGCATTGTACGAAATTCTGAAGTAATTAATGAGATACTAAAAACAATAGCTGTAATAGGAAAGACAGTTAAGTATAATGGATTTTAAGTTCTAGCATTTCAATTTTAATTTTTATCTTTCTTATGATGATTTTTAAAAATAAAATAGTTTACTCATTTGAAATCCCAAACATATGTCACCTTACTGGATTTCAATTGTCCACATAATTTTTCTCCTCAATAAACCATGAAAACTTTTAAAGAATTTTTTGCATTACTACTTAAAAAGGTAATGAGCAAAACTGTAGCCTATGGTAGTTCCTTACCAAATACACAATGAGTACATTTAAGGACACATCGAAAAAGTATTTTTGAGAATCTCATACATGTTTTACTTTGATCAAAGCTCTGTCCCCTATCATTTTCCCTCCTATCTTCACATGGTTTGCTTTTAAACCCACTGAGACCATTTCGGGCTGCTTCCTTTGGTCACGGATGTAGCACCGTTGACTGGAGCATGTGTAGTCTCTCTCTCCCCCAGCAGCCATCAATTGTCAATAAACAGCTCCTAAGGTAGGAGTAGGACTTCATGATCCCTTACACCTCCCTGGCTTCATTGCTGCTGATTGGATTTTGAGCAGGTGTGGTGCATGCAGGCATCACAGCACAGCTGCCAGCAGTTTATGTATACAGTAAATTTAAAGATACCATCAGATGTATCAACACTACAACTCAGGTCCCAGGAAGCAATGAGGTAAGCAGGCCCACACTGCTTTTCAGATGAGCTAATGGGTCCCAAACCTAATTGTTATGTTTTGTATCAGCTTCTCTAATACTAATGGTTCGAGACAGACATGAAACACTACCATCAAATACTCTAATAGAGCATTAACAGAAAAAGTGTTTGAGGGAATATGGACCTGGTGGAAGAAATTGTTTATGCATCTTTGGACTCGAGATAGCCCTGTGCTACAGTAGTTTTAGTCATGATTGGCATTCATAAGTGGCCAAATTAAGCCCACCTTTCTCTTTTCCTTGTTGGGGCCAAGAGAACCAACCATCCCCCTTTTACTGAACAGTCTATCATTTGAATCAATGAAAATGAACTGACACGAGGCAGCTGCAGAGGAGAAAAGGTAGAAAAATTAATTGCATCATGTGTAAGAATGTAGCCCACTCACCCAGTTCAACATGAAGCTTATAGGCCTCATATGTATCCCTCACAGTCCTAAGGGACTGGGGGATACAGCTGACACAGGGAGTGTTAGTGATTTCTGCAAAGATGAAAAGGACTCTCAGATAGAAGGCAATTTTTTTTTACATGCTGAGTCATTTGATGACCTTGAAGTAAAATCTTTAGTAAATGAAATATCCAGGAAGAGGTGGAAGGAAATTGTGTCCCTCTTTGTGAATCTATTCTTTAGGCTGATAAACAGATTGAAGAAAAAAAGAATTTTATTAGTTAATTGTTATTGAGACAAAATATCTGGCAAAAGCAACATAAGGAAGGAAGGTTTATTTTGGCTCACAGTTAGAGGGTTCACAGTCCATCAGAGCAAACTAGTCTAGATAGCAGAAGCTTGAAGCATCTTGCATCCAATTAAACTAATCTAGACATTTCCTTACAGGTGTGCCCAGAGGTATGACAAGGACCCTCTATAACAGTTGACAAACCAAGGTGCCACATTTCCTAGCAACGTTATCTGGATGTTTTCATTAACAAGGTGGCATTTGGCACTTCTGGTCTGAAAGTACACCATTCTGTTTTGACCATTGCCCAGTGAAGACCCAACACTGAAGTACCAAGTAAATGCTTTATGAACATGCTAAGTAGGGAATAAATAAGTCTACAATGTTCCATGGTGACAAACAAGAAAACAAAAACCTACTTCTAGATATTCTTAGAAGGACAGGAAATCCCAATTTCTTGCTTCTCTATTTACAGTATCCCACACTACTTAGAGGGAAATCTGGCCAAAGCTGGGAGCCACATCTGGCAGCTGTTCAGGAACCTGTGTTGCTCAACTAGAGAGAAAATGAGGAAATCTAAGCAAAGGACACACATAGGAAAAATGCATTGAGTAGCAGTAAACTCCAATTAAGCTCTGTGGGCTTCTGAAGCAGAATCAGCTCCTTACAGACACAGCCTTATGTGGGTCAAGCAGCAGATTTAACATTAAAAACAGGTCTTCACACCCATCCTAGTTCATGTGCTTGGCCAGCCATCCTTCCTCCCTCCTGCCAAGCTCTGAACATGCAGTGAGTTATTCCAGGTGAATGGTGTGGCTGAGAGTGGGGTGAGCTTGACCCTCAGCATGCAGAAGTTGTCTCTGAGCCTGCTGAAGTGTGATTCCATCCAACTGTGTCTGTGCTGTCTCAAATGTCCTGGCTCAAGTCTTGCCTGTGGATGAGGAGACTAACAGTTCCAGAAAGTCAGGGGCATTGAAGGACCTTAGCTCATGTGAAGGGCCTACAGCACTGCCTACTTGTAGCCTCCGCCCAGAACTTCCCGCACTTATAAATGCGCGGGTGGGGGTGGGGGGGTCTCCACTTTGATTGCTCCTCCACATGGAATTCTTCGACTCTGGAAGCAGGATGGGCTCAGCTGATCTTGAGATTCTAGAATGGAGCACCGGAAGGGACCTGGACGAACACTGCCTCTGTGAATGCTCACTCGCTCTCGCATAGATGAACACACAGGAAAGCTGACAAGATCCACTGGAAACCTGCCCTCGTCACAGGTGGCGGTTTTACAAGCATGTGAATAGCTGTTTATGTCTAGACCCCGACCTAGACCGAATCATCTGTAAAGGCAGACACGGTCTCCCCTGCTGATTCTCAGCATTGAGTGATGTCTGGGGATGCTGCGACGGTCAATGCTATCAACTTCACAGAATCCTAGATCACCAAGGAGATGGGCCTCTGTGTGTTGTGTGTACCTATAGGGGATTGGCTTGATTACGGCCATTGATGTTCGACATCAGTTAACACTGGGTGTGGGAACCATTCCCTGGCTGGGATCTCGGGCTGGGCAAAACAGAGAGGAAAGTGAGCCTAGCAGAAGGCTCATCACCCTCTGCTTTCTCCTGGTAGAATGGATGTGACCAGCTGCCTCCTCCTCCTGCTTTCTTTACTCCCCTGTACCTTTGAGCAGGGAGCCAGAATAAACCCCCTTTCCCATAACTTGTCTTCCTCTCTTGCTTTTTTCTGGTTGTTTGAGAGTGTCGTACAATGTATTTTGATCATATTCATCTACCTCTCCCAACTCTTCCCAGGTCCACTGAACTCACCAAGTCCAATAAGTGTGGCCCCTGGGAAGTCCACTACACTCCCGTGGAAAGCCACATATCCACAAGCATACAGCACTAACTGTATTTAAGTGGCCTGTGTCAGAGTATGGTATCCCAGCAACAGGAAAAGAAACCATGGCAGCAGCCCAGGCACTGCTTGCCAGCATTTCAGGTGTGAGCCCAGGGCCTTTTCAGCTGGTATTGAATGGCTCTTTCATATAAGCCCTCTCATGCCTCCTGAGTGAGCTTCTGGTGGGTGGGACCTCCTTGTCTTTCCTACACACCCTGAGTCTCACTGAGGTACAGTCACACCAAAGATAGCCAAATACACGCCAGGATGACAGACCCCAAACTTTAAGTAATGTGCTCCTTTAACTTCACTACAGGGAAGCATTTTGAATTGAACTGAATTCAATCCGGGTGAAAACAGTTGAGCAATCTAGGGACTTAAAAATATTATTCTTTTAAAATCTATGTCTGGGAAATACTGAAAAGCCCTCCCATTCCTGGTATGAAGTGAGCCAGTGAGGTGGCCTGGCTGGAGCTAACCGGCATGAATTATTCAGAATGGCAGGAAGAGCAGATGCTCCTCCTCCTGGCCCTGAGTTTTGAAAGGTAGAAAGTTGGAGGACAGCAGTGACTACACCAGGGGGGAAGGAAAGATAAACGATCGCCCTAAATCTCAAAGGCTTCCACAGCTGCAGCACCAGATTTAATTTGGTGGCAGAATCTACGGATCTTGCCTTAGGTTACAAGGGCAAATAGCAAGAGGTTTGTGAATCCTACTTGGACTTTAAAAGAGAAAGGGTGACAAAGGGAAGAGAGAAGGGAAGAGGAGGGTGTTAGGGTGAGAAGGAAGGGGGGGAATGGCAAGAAAGGGTCAGGGGAGAGATCTATCCTAGAGAGCATGAAAAATAAGAGGAAGAAAAAAACTATTTGTGGCATTCAAGGGAAGTAAAAAAAATGGGAGCAGATGTAAAGATCTATATTATTCAAATGGAAAAAGCTGACATTCAACTAAGATTTCCTGCCTTATCCATCATTATCAATCACTGTTTATTCCGGCTTGATACAGGGTCAATCTGGAGGCATTTTCGGTGTCCTGGAGCCCCAAAGGAAGGTAGTAATAGGGATGGGAATGGATAGAAATGTTTTTATAATGGATATAAATGCTGAAAGCACAAAATTACAGAACTTTAGGACTGAGAAACACTTTAGTGGTCCACCATATGGTCATGGGTTGTAGAATCTGAGATGTTTCCAATTTTCTTTGTGACTAAAGTGACTTTTAGATGATGGATGTATTGATGGGTGGGGAGCAATCTGGATCCTATAAACTCTTATTTAAATCACCCTGAAGACTTTTTTACCCCCCCCATCATCTGTTTAATAATGTTGCAAATCAAGAGCAGAAGAATGAATGAATAGAGCTAGCAGTGGGAAGAGAGCCTGCTTGAGATATGGTAGCTTTTGGTGGAGGGAAAGCATGCCATCGGTGTCTCCTAAAGCAACAGCACTGTCTGGGTTTAAAAAAAACCCACAATGTCTTCCCACCTTTTATTGAAATGTGGAGTAAGACTGGAAGAATGGCTCAGCAGAGAAAATGTGAGGCCCTGAGTTTAAATGCCAGAAATAAAGGAAAAACAGATGTGACAAGTCTATACTCCCAGCATTCCTACAATCTGATAGGAGCAAGATACAGGGGAGTCTGAGTTCCAGCTGGTGTAGGCAGTGGCACACAACAAGAGACCCTATCTCAAACAAGGTGACTGGTGAGAGCCTACACCAGGCATAGTTTGCTGACATCCACATGAGTTCTGCGGCCTGCATCTGCAGTCACATACAGACAAAGATATTTTAAGTGCAAATAAAAGAGAGACTATAAGCTGGAATCTTATTATACTTGTGAAGGGAATGTGAGGAACAAATCTTTAAGTCATTGTCTACTCGACTGTCTATAGACACACAAGTGCACATTTGCATGTATACAAAAGAAAGAATTAGAGCAGTGAGTCTCAGTCAGAATGGGTTACTCCTAATGGATGTCTGTAGACAGTTTGGATTGTCCTAAGCTACTGGGGAGAGGTTCAATTGGCAAGTAGCAGGCAGAAGATAAAGATATTACAAAACACCTTGTACACACACACACACACACACACACACACACACACCAACAAAGACTCATCCAGGCCCAATATCAATGGAAAAGAAGTTGAGATATAATCAAGGAGAAAAGAATAGAAAAAACATTCTGCAACACTCAACATGGTGGTAGAGACCTGTAAACTCAGCTGCTTTCAGGGAGAGTGGGGGCAAAGGAAAAGGGTCATAAGTTCAAGGCTTGCCTGAGCTACAGGGCAAGTTCAAGGCCTTGTCTCAAAATAAAAATTGAAAAACAAGAGATGGGCATAATTCTGTGTAACATAATGGCAAAATACTTGCCTGGTATGCATAAGGTCTGAGGTTCAAACCCCGGTGTGTATGTATTAATAAATATGTAAATATGTTTCCTAAACTGCCAAGAGCTGCGTGATCACACCAGGCATTGGTTGGGCTACTTCAAACTTTCATGGTGACTTCTCAGAACATTTCCAGTCTTTATTAGTAATTGCTTAAAGAGAAAGTGAGGCTTGCAGAGATTAAGGAAATGCTCCCCAGAGTTTCCGAAGTGGGAAAGAGGGAGCACCAAGCCAGGCAGGAGCACAGCATCACTAAATTCTCAAGGAAGATGACAACTTTGGAAGGAAACCTTGTTTGGTAAAGAAAGTAATTTATTGACAGGCCTCGGGTAAATTATGAAAATATATGGAAGAGTTGAGTGTGGGTCTTCATGCCTGCAGTCTCCTCATTGGGGAGGTTGAGGTGGAATGACCAAGAGTTAAAGGCTAGCCTGGGATACCTACAGAGACTGCCAAAGGAAAAATAGAGAAAAAAAAGCAAAACCAGAAAAGACAAGAACAATACATCAAAATGGGTTTCTTGCTACCTCTATCTGAGTGGAAGCAAAATGGCTGTTGAGAACTTAATTTGAAATTCCAAAGTCAAACTTAGAAGGGAGTCCACTTTTGTACCTGAGGGCTGCAGACTTTCCTTAGTCATAAAGAAATGTTGACCGTCTAAGGCAGAAAGTTAAGTGACACACAGGAGTTTTCTGTGTCCTCTACCCAAACAAGAAAGGTTCACAGGAGTCCATAGATAACGGAGTTGAACTTCATCAGAGAAAGGAAATAGGACAGCCTATGGGGAGCTGGCCACGTGGTCTGAGGGAGAAGCTTTCTGTTAGAAAAGAGCCACTGGTCCCCAGGTGTGTGACAAGAAATGATGCAAGGATTTTCCATGGTCAACACAGCACCATCCCAGATGAGAGGGGACCAGCGTTGGCTGCCCTATTTCCTCCCAGGAGGAAATGTTTATCATTGAGAGGAGGGGCAGGGGTCTAGAGTCTGATGAAGACATCCTGAGACTGCTGGAGGTATAAGTGTGATATATTCAGCACCCCACAAAAGGAGGAGACTTTCCCAACTCTGTAAATCCCAAAGAGGATAGTAGTATAATCAAGCTCATTTTGTTTGTATTTTATTAGCATATGTTCACAGTAATTGTATATAAAAATGGGTTTAATCAAAACATTTCATGTTTACGTACTATATTCAACTCATATATACCCCCTGCGACTCTCTCTGGACTCTCTCTACCTACCATTAGTCAGCTCCCTAACCCAATCTCATCCCCTTCTGCTTTTTCTCTTTTTACAGGGTCATGGGAACCTCAACAATAACTGTACTGCTAAAGAAAGCGTCTCTCCCTTGCCCATCCAACTTTACCTATGTACAAATCCTCCGGAGGTGCTGGGGCCCCTTGAGTCCACCTTGGTTCTTTGACATGGTGTTGACAAGCCCGATCTTGACGAGATCCTATGTAGGTTATCCCAGCTACTGTGAGATCCAGTGAGTGACAGCCAAGTCATTCCTAGAAGAAAGCATTTCTTCTTTTGTCTTGTTCTTTCATTCCTTCTGCTCCTTCTGAAACATCCCCTGAGCCCTGGAGTGAGTGATATACATGTCCCATATGTCCCATTTATGGCTCAGCGTTCAGTGGTCATTTCTTCTCTATACTCTGACCAGTTATGAATCTCTCCAGCCTTTGCTGACCACTGATCAAAGTCATGGCATGTTATTCTATGGTGTAAATGTGGTTATGCAGAAAGCAACTGAGATTTTTCAAGGGACCTGGGGAAGAAATGTGCTTCTTCATCCCATACCATTGCAAGATGCTGGGGAAGGCTACAGAAGTCCCAGGCAAGAACCTAAAAGAGAGCTACTGCCCAGTCTACACCATGCTATCTATGGCCCTGAGCATCCCAGCCAGAGCAAAGCTAAACAGGCAGCAGAAGGAGCGTTTTACCTGTGGAAACATCTGTGGGGTTATTATTACTATCTTTTTGTGTTGAGTGTATCACCCGCTGAACTAAGACTATTGCTTCAAATGAGGTGACAGAGAAAAATTCTAGAATTTAAAATGATCAGAGCAGGAGCAGAAATATCATAAGGCTTGTGGGAGATTCCAACCCACTGAGATGCAGAGCCCTGCAGAGCTGCAGCGAACATCTGGGCCGGCTGATAACACGCTCCCTTGCTAGTTTGACACGCTCCAGCCTGCTAGTTTTAATATACCAGCACATCTTTCTCAAAAGGGAAGGAAAGGAAGGAGGAGGCAGGGGTAGGAAACACGGACTCCCATCAGGGTTTCCTAAAAGTGGCTGAATATTCAGTCACAAATGGATGGCTCCATGGGAAGCCCCTCACTTTCAACCCCACACTCATACCACACACCCCAAAAACACTTTGACATGCCATGTTCATGTATTTAGAAAATGCAGGGGACACATGATACTGGTGAGGATGAGAAAAGGGGGAAAGGGAAGGTATGAAGGTATAGGTGGGAATATGCTCAAAATACATTCTATACTGGTATAGAAATATCCCTATGTAACTCTGTCTTATGTACAATGACTATACACCAGTAGTCAAAAAAATGACAAAAGCCTCACTTCAAGGGATTTGAGCAAAAAAAAAAAAATAAACAACATACATAGACAAAACAAGAATAAGATACTTCAGAAGAAACTAAATCAAAAATGTAAAAGCCTTAGGCACTAAAAGTTACAAAGATACAAATAGAAAGATATCAAATGTCTGCAAGTTGAAAGTATTAATATCCTTACCAGGCCTACTCTGCCTAGAGAGATCTGCAAAGTCAATGTTATTTTCATTAATATCATACTGGCATTTTTATTAAAAATAGAAAACAATACTAAAATTTATATGGAGCAACAAAATATCCAGGAAGGCCAGAACAATTTGAAAAAGAAAAGTGGAACTGAATACATTACATCTCCTTATATGTAAAGATATTTAAAACATACAGTGCCTAATCTACAAGACATGTAAGACAATTTACCAGTGAAAAGGCAGGCAGACACACAATGATGCAGAAGTGAGTTATAAATACACAATTAATGCAGCACACACAACTTGGGGAAAGGCAGCTCCTCAGCAAGGGATGTTAGGAAAAATGGAAGTCCACATGCAGTCTCTCTCGACAACTAATTGATCAATTAGTAAGTTGATTTTTAATTAACTAGTTGATTAATTAGCTAATCCCAGTCCTTTATCATGCATCTTAAACAAATTCAACTCAAAATGCATTAGACTTGAATGTCACACCTCAAACTCTAAGAACCAAACCCTTGATTTAAATATGGGATAGCGTCATGCTCTTGACCTTGGCAGTGACTTGCTGCATCTGACACTAAAGGGGGAGAGTACAAAGGTTTCAATCAATGAGTAGGACAGTATCTGACTAAAATCTTAGATAGAAAAAATCAATAACAAAAGTTAACAGAGTGCAAAAGAAACTTAAAGAATGGGAGAAAATACTTCTGAATTGCATCTACTAAAATATAATTTCCAAAATATATTAGGAATTTGTGTACATCAACAGCAGGGGGAAAAAAGCAAACAATTTAAAAATGAAAGAACTTGCAAAGACATTTCTGCAAAGACATCACAGTGGCCAACAGATATGTAAGAAGTGCTTAGGCACACGTGGTCATTGAAATGCAAATCAAAGCTGCCCTTTCAGATGGCTGACTGGATGCCTGTATTGTGACAGTTTAAAAATGACTGAAGCAATCAGTTTGCTATTATCCTGTGCTACACAATGCCAAATTACTGGCTTTGGTTTGTTGTGCCTTTTATTCTCTTGTTGTGTTTTGCTCCATTTTGTCCTTGTTTAAGTAAAATCATCCAGATGTCTTAACCCTAGTGTAGACATACACTGAGTGAAAAGGGAGACTTGGAAATTCAAGGCAGGAAGAAGAAACTGGACAAGAGCAGAGCCAGTCAATGCCAGCCTTCTAACCTGTCTGCCACTCAGAGATTGCACGGCAGAGTTTTTTCTCCTGTCTGTGAATTGAACACCAAGCCTGAGAAACCCCATAAATAATTACATCCTTCCAGGATTTTCATTGATCAGATTGTTGCTTAGCTAAAATCTTCATTCACAATTAACTTTAAGGCTTAATAATTTTGCAATTAAGGTATCATGCAATCAAAGTGAATAGAATAGAAATTGGATCATGAGACACAAACTAATTCTAGTCAACATTTTTGGCACACGATTTTGGTTTGTTGCTGTGTGTACTCGTGGTTTTATTGAACTGGGGAAGTTTATTTTTCCCTAATTATTATTAACATTTAGAAAATTCTGGAACAAACGAAAGTACCTAGCATATGTTAGTGTGGGATTTTTCTTCATAATTGATATATGAATGTACAGCAAGTAAGCATTCCAAAAAGATAATTACAAGGAGTTATTGGGTAGCTAATTTTGCTAATAAAAGAGTGTGGGCTCTTTAGTACAGAGTGTGACTTGCTAGCATGAGGGTCTGAGCTTAAGCTCCAGAACTCATAGAAAACTGCAGATTGTGGTACCCCACGAATTGTAATGGGAACACTGGGGAGGCAGAAACGGGAAGATCTTGCTGTGGCGTTTGCTGCTGAGTCAGACTCATCTGCTCATCAAGTAAAAACAGGTCAAAAAGAGAGACCCTGTCTCATAAAACAAGATGGAAACACACACTCAATCTCTCTCTCTCTCTCTCTCTCTCTCTCTCTCTCTCTCTCTCCCTCCCTCCCTCTCTCTCTCTCTCTCTCTCTCTCTCTCTCTCTCTCACACACACACACACACACACACACACACAAAGAGACAGAGACAGAGAGTAATTCATTCTCACACTGTATTATATCAGAAGCACTATAAGTCTTAAGGCATTTCTGAAGCTGGATGAGGTGGTGCACACCTTTAATCCCCGCCCTCGGGAGGCAGAGGCAGGCAGATCTCTGTGAGTTCAAGGCCAGCCTGGTCTACAGAGTGAGTTACAAAACATCCAGAGCTACACAGGGAGACCCTGATTCAAAACAAAAACAGAAATCTGAATGTCTCCCTGTGAGCTCCTGATGCATAGAGCATGGCGTGTTTGTAACTTCTGCTGACAGTCCCCAGTTGCCACTGCTGTAGCTAATTCAAGGACTACTTTGGGGACCCATGCATCGTTTGATGATGTCATAAGGATTCCTTCCACCCTCTGTCTGAAGCTGTGTGGTGATCACTTAGGCACTGCTTCATGAGACATGTGTTACCCCTTTCCTTAATAATGTTTCAATAAAGAACAGAAACAAACAAGTTCAGCTTTAAAAAAAAATCTATTCTTATTTTGTACAGAGATGTGTTATTTAAAACACATAGGTGAAAACATCACTTTTTTTTCTTCACACAAATGTCTAAATTCACTAGAAGTCCTGACAAAGTTAAATCTTGGGAGTGTATGTATCTACGTGCAAACCTGCTATAATTATCACTGCTTCCCATATTAAATTGAAAAGGCAAAATTTTAGTTTGCCTTGAATGGTTGAAATGGTCAGTGTTTGGCATGGCTTGTTTGCCTGCCTAATTTAAATGTTCAGATAGTCCTTAACAATCCCTTCAGCAACTGGTCTTAGAACATTGGAAAACTTCTCCTTACTATAGAATAAAATCAATAAACACTATCATGTAAGTGAAATGAACAATAAAACTTTATTAATAAAAACAAAAAGTGACTCCATTGGCTGCTGTTTGACACCCCCCCACCCCCACAACCCCTTAAAGAGAAACTTCCCAGTGAAACAGGGGAAGTGATGTCTAATCCTGGTACTGAAAATGATGTGGCTGTAAACCACCCAAGATGCCATCTTTAGTATCTGTGACATGTATTCACACTGACTGAGGCACATCCCCCAGAGCCTGAGATGTCATTTATAAGAGGTGAGGCTTGAGTGTGCTTCCCTAACTAGGAAATGTGAACACAAAGTCTGAGCAATGGTGATGACATCATAGAAAGGTCCTCTATACATGCCTTAGATTCCTTTCTGTTGTGTCATATAAAGCTCAGAGCTGAGAAGACAGCAAAAATGCATGGACTTACCAAACTGACAAGACGAACCTATCCCAACTTTAAATCAAAGGACTTAGAAACAATTTTTCCATGTTCCCAGATGGAATGAATTTCACTCCTCTGGGAGAGAAGTGAGGGAGAGGTGGCCATCAGTTCCTTCCTCTGTCATCACTGAGATTCTCATTTTAATGTTCTCTTATTCCGATAGCAGTATGTTCTGCAAAATACCAGAACAGTTACCTAAAGACACTGGAGAGTGAATAAGCAGACAGCCTGGAGTTGGGGGTCACACAGGAGCTAGGATGAGGAGCCTATCACTCAAGGGCTGTCAGTTTTCAAGCATCCTTTTCTGCCCTACGCAGGGCAGTTGAAAACTTTTATCACTAGACATTGTGGGGCATGCCTTTAATCCCAGCACCCGGGAGTGAGACAGCTAGATCTCTGGGAGTTGGAGGTCAGTCTGGTCTTCAGAGCAAGTTCCAAGACAGCCATATTGCAGGGTAAGGTGCAGTCTCAAAAGCAAATGAAAAGAAAACTGTTGTAAATCTGCAATCACTCTGCTGTGAACACCAGAGGACAGGGAATGAGGTTGAAGAGGAAAGGCTGGAGAAGAAAAGACAGAGAAGGGAATAGTGAATTCTATCTGCTCCTCCCAAATCACCTTCTGAGACCATAAATGTGTGTGAATGGAGTTGTGTCCCAGCAGCTAGAGCCCAGAAGACTGAACTGAATTGCAAGCTGCCACTCACATCTGGAAGACAGAGGTGCCAAGAAAAAAAAAACCCAACTTGTTTCTTAGAGACATAAGAGAATCTATTGTTCATACAGCACAGTTTACAATGACAAAAATATCTTCTTAATTGTTTGGTATTTCAGTAATTGTTCTCTATTTTACACTCAAAAGAAGAAAAACTATGAGACTAGTCTAAATTTGCTTCAAATATTGGAATAAGTGGAGGAAGATTATAAATCAGTGTAGTAATAAGGCTAAAACGATTAAGAATAAATGGAAATCTCATCAGATAAATATCATCACAAATATATAAAAGTTATAAAACTTTAAAATAAGTATATAACATAGGTCTAAGGATATCAGAGGTTTAAGGGACTTGGGAGAGAAAAAGACAGTGAACTTGAATGTAAACCAGTAAAACTTTCAAATACAAATGACAGAGAAAGAAAAAACTTTAAAAATACCTTTAAAGCCTTATGAGAAAACACCAGAACCTCCCATTCCTGTGTAATTGGAGTCTTTAGAATAGGGAAACAATGGATCCCAAATCAAATGCAACAAACACAGAAGAGTCACAGAGGAGAGATAATCAAACATTTCTCAAGTGTAGAAAGAAAAATTATCCACATTGAGAGGGGTTAACAGATGTAAATGGCATGTAGGCAATAGAGCCAACAACAGATGAAAACCAAAGAGAAAACTTGACCATTGAAAGCAGGTCAAGAAGAGTGATTTATGGCAGGCATGGGACAATGACTCATCTATCGACATACATCAGAAAAAAGTGAGTCAGTAGACAAAAGATTGGCAGTGTTCATATCACAGGAGCATGTTTTGTAGAGTGATTTCAGATCGTGTGTCTCCCACTGGAATGTGCATAGCCTTGAACAGGCTATTGGCTAATTCTACATCTCAATACATCATTCCTTTGATGTTCAACACCATCTGTCTCTTTGGGTATCTAGATTAAATGAGTTACTAATGTATGGAAATTTCCCAGCACTTAATGCCCAGACCAAACAAGCCCAAGGTTTGTTATTATAGTGATCAGATTTTAATATTTATGGTCAATTGAAAGACTTCTGCTTGGTTTTGTTTAACTTCCCAAAGATGATCTCATACTTGTAAAGACAAGGAAAAGCTTTCAAAAACTATTGAATAATGAGAATTGTCAAATCAAATTACCAAAAGCAGCAGGAGTTTATCCAAGAAGCACAGTACCCCAAGAACGATTCTTCCATCATTCTTCTTTTATCTTCCCTACAGTGAAATCCAAGCCACTCCAGAGGCAGGAAAGCCCTCTTAGCATCTGAAGCAGTAGAGCCTCCAGAATCCTCATCTCAGGCTCCTGACATCCCACAGTGCATGTTAGCAGCTGGGAGATCCTTAACCACTCCATTAGTCCAACACATAATGCTATCAGAATAACCCAGTGGACACAGTAGCTCTCCAGAACCTGGTCTCAAAGTGACATATTCATAGCTTCATCCCAGATAATCAGCACTGAGCCACCCAGAGCTGGTGGTCATTGCCCCATCCCTGTGGAAGCACCTGCACATGGGATAGACAAGGAAGATGGACTCTTTCCTCCAAAGGTGGTCAGGATCCAGGATGGTGGTGCCGACCAATAATCTCAACATTCAGGGGGCTGGGGCTGGAGAACCTCTCTCTAGTTCCAGGCCCGCCCTAACTGCATAATAAACCTTGTCTAAAAAGAGGGAATTCGCAAAAGGAAAGTGAGGTGCAAAATGGCATGGAGTCACCATATGAAGCTTATCTAGGTTATGGAAACTGAGTTTCAAGTCACTCGACCTCATGCTCGATGCAGGGTTCCTGCCTAGCCCTTCCATGGTGCATGCAGCGACTCTTAGTACTTCCCAACTCTCACGACGTCCATACTTTTACTGTGTAACTCCTGAGTCTCGGTTTCCACGAAGTGCACCAGGGCTTCTCATATTCGCTTTTCACACGTGTCCACCCTGAGTCTTCCGTAAGAGTGGTTTCTTCGCAGGAAGCTGGACACTGGCCTGGGATTCTGCATCTTCACTGACCATAGTTGATGCTGCAGCTGTGGATCTGGGAGCCTCTGGAACAATGAGGCGCAGAATAAAGATGAACCACTGTTATCACAGTTCACGAGGCTGCTGCAACACATCTGCCAAACAGTGAAGGGCACAGATTTAACAAGCTCTAATCAAAATGCGGCTGCGAATACAGCCTAGTAGCAGTGGTCCAGTGGTCGAGCATTTACCTAGCATGAGCAAACTGCAGTAACATCCACATAAAGAACAGCTTATCATTACCAAAGTGCCTATAAAGGTCAGAGGCTTCAGGAAGAGAAAAAGACATAAAATTTATGGAGGAGTTAAATCTGAAGCTGTCAATAGATGGGGGTTTGTGAATCTACTGTACAGTTAGCAAACACTGATGACTCCATTACTTCAACCCTTAGGACTGTAGTCCTTTACCCATTAAACTGCTGTCACAGCATCTAAAGGTTTTTTTTTTTCCATTTTCATGTGCTAAAGTAACTTGCATTTTAAAAATTGAGAATGTACATGTTCATGTACCTGGCCTTTCATAGCAAGGCCAGAGGTCCATGTTGGATGTCTTCCTCTTTCATGTTCCATTTTATCTATTGAGAAGGGGTCTTTACTTGAACATGGAGCTCAATGAGAGTCTAGAGTGGTAGACAGTTAGCCCCAGGGATCTTTGGGACTCTGCACCCTAGCACTGGGACATTGGGAGCAGACCTGGATTTTTTCTGTGGCTACTGAGAGTCAAAACTCATACCCTCCAGCGTGTAAAGAGCTGCCTCATCTGAGCCACCCCTCTAATCGACTGTCATGTATTTTAATTGACTTTAGGTTAAGTCAGTTTTTCAATAAAGCCTCATCCTAAAAAAAAGAAAAAAAATTATCAGAAATCCCAGTAAACACTGTCATTTTCTCTAGCAGACTAAAACAAACACATAGCTTCTGTATGTAAAATGACACCTCCTTTCTTCACAGAAATATTTCATGTACTCCACTAGTTGTACACATTGACTGGGGGAGTGGGGGATTCATTCAACTCCACAATTCACTGGAGAACTATTATGATAAATCTTCCTGCCAAAGCCACCCAAGCCCTACCACCTCGTGGGTGGTCTCCGCCAGCCGCCTGAGTTCTGCCGGCTGTGTGGATGCACAAAATAATACAGAGACATGTTAGATACAAAGCTGCTTGGCCAATGACTAGGACTTCTCATCTGCTAGCTCAGTCTTAATTATCACAAATCTATATATGTTATAAGACTTATCTTATCGGATGCCTTATTGGCGTCCCTCTTTGCTGGTGGATCACCTTGCACCACTGGAGGAAAAGCGGAGGGGAAAAAAGGGACACTTCCTGTTTCTCCTTGCTTAAATATTCGTCTCCTTGTTATGCCACTTCCTACCTGGATCACCATGTCTCTACTACATTTCCCAGAATCCTCTTTGACTCCTAGTCCTGTCTAACTTGCTGTCTCATTGACCAAACAGAACTTTATTTAACAATCAATAAGATAAACATACACAGTACATTCCCCATCAAAATACTAAGAGTAAAATGGATTCTCCACTCAGATGACCTAAACCCCATGGAGAAGTACTTGCTTGTATGCAGATATCTGCATTCACAGAGAGTTCAGGATCATCCAACACTCAAAGCATTCTGACAAAAACTCCACATTCTATCAAGAAAAATGAATGCAATGTGCACAGATCTCTCTTGCAAACACACATACACACACACACACACACACACACACACACACACACACACACACACACACCACACACATGGGAGGGAGAGGAAGAGAGAGAGGGTGAGCACATGACTCACTTAGCTCTTCAGGACTCACTTGGCCCCACTGCTCACCAGCTGATGTGTTCACTGGCTAATTTCCAACACTAATTGATTCATATTCTCCGGTGGGGACTTAGTTTGTCTCGAGTTGAGTGATGCTTGACTCAATTCCACTCAGTGTGAAAGGGTATTTGTGAAGGGTGATACATCAGAAATTTGTTGAGAGATACTTGTTTACACTGACACTCCTAGACTGACAATAAAGTTTACCTTAATCTCAGAGGGTGGAGTCAGCGATTGGCTGACTGTAACTCTAGAGATAAAGATTTGGGAGGACCCAGATGGGGAGCACAGGAAGATAAAGGGAGGGGCTTAGAGAGATATGCAGTCTTTTCAATCTGGGAAGTGTGAGAGGTAGGGTCAGCTGATCATTCCTCTGTCACTCTTTGGCTGTATAAGGGTTTCTTTTTTTTTATACCAATATCTGACTCCAAATTTCTTATAGATATAAAAATAAATAAATGTATCATCTGACACCCAACATAGGGCTCAACCCACAACCCTGAGATTAAGAGATTAACTCAACTCAGTAGTAAGGTGTTTGCTTAGCATGTCTGAGGCCATAGATTAAAACCCTAATACCACGCCACATGTTTAAAAAGAACTATATAAATAAAAAGATATATCAGAAGAAGACAAATCATCAAGAGAAAATATCCCAAGAAAAAGAGTAAATTGACCTCATGTTATAGCACACTTCAAAAAGGATAAAATTTCATAAATCTTCCCAAATATTTGTTTCTGCTGTTCTCTAAAGACATATAAAGCAAATGGTCTTTCTGTAGTACCAATTCAATTACAAATTAAAGCAGGCTTTGGAGCTGGAATGTGGCTCTCTTCTTCTCTAAACTTAAGTATGCTTGGTTAAGAAAAATCCAAAGTCTCTGTCTCACGTCAGAAGAGCCACTTGGTATCAGACAGAAGAAAAACCAGAATTAAGGGACTATTCTATTGACACTAACATCAATCCTTTGGTTTTATTTTGACTCTTTAAAACTTTTCTTAAATTATAAATATTATCTCCAAATTTATAAGATTATCAAATATATTTAAACTTTCTGTTGTGATATCAATGGTCATACAGAGTATTAAATAATTCTAGAAATAGGCTTCATCTAGTTTCCTGTACATGATTTTAGGCTTGAGTCTGAAGCAATTTACCAGGAATTAAGCTTGTGTACCCCGGATCTATTTAATAGACTGTGATCCTTTAACCTCTCTGAGACCAACTGCATATGGCATTTAAAATGTTTAAGCTTTCTGTAGTGAATCATGACCAATTTTGAAAGTGACTATTACTGTAGTTTTCTTGTTCTGCCAGGTCCTGCCAACCTTCTCAGCCCCAAACAAACACACAGGGACACTATATTAATTATTATACTTTTGGTCAATGGCTAGGGGTTCTTATTAGTTAGTTCTGTCTTAATTATTAACCCATTTCTATAAATATATGTATTTTCACATGGTCTTGCCTTACTGTTTCTCATTTGGCAGCTTACACGGCATCCTTCTCGTGACCTCTTTGCCTGCCTTTTTCAGAACTCTCCTTGCCTCCTAGCCCTGCCTATCTTCCTGCCTCCATTGGCCAAACAATGTTTTACTCATCAACCAATAAGAGAAAGATATATACAGAAGGACATTCCCCATCAAGTGACCTTTGAGGTCTCTAAGAAGGTGATGGGGCCCTGCGATGACAAACCCACTGAACTGAAATAACACCACCAAGCTTACAACCACCACCCCAAAATCAGCCTCAGACAACAAACTTTTCAGGAAAACTTCAAAGTGGTTAGCTAAGATACTCCAGACGGGATCTCAATAAGTCCTGCACCGTCCCATCACACCAAGACTGGACAACAGCTAACACTAGCTCTGGCAGGACTTGATCATTATCTCAATTTTCTTAAGTGTAGGAGAAACTGTGGCCAGCCTACTCAAGCCGCATGTGCCCAGGCCAGCCTGTGTGAGCATTCAAGGCAGGTACTTCCTCCCTGAGCCAAGCCTGGTTCTACACTCAGAGACTGCTGACAAAAAGACACCTGACCCAGAGACACCAATGAGGAAAGGACAATGCAGCAGAGTCAGGCCCCTGAGCCAATAGGACCTTGGGAGGGGTTATAAAGGCAGATCTAACTTCCTTAATAAATGAGTCTGCAGCATGCTCTGCTACTAACTGACTCCCAGTGCCTGAATCATTGGTGCTGTGTCTTCTCACCCCCTCCTTCAAGGGGTGTCAGAAGAGGGTAACCTGAAACACTCAGGGTCTCCTAAATTTGCCATCACCCATCCCCTGACAACAGGAAGTAATTTAAAAAACACTACTCCCATATTCCCAAGAGGTCAGATGGGTAGTTTTGGTTGGTTGGTGAGTGGGTTATGGATGTTTATGGGGGCTGTTTGCGGATTGCTATTGGTCATGGTGAGGGAGGAAACTAGGCAAAAGAGATTATATTCAGGGATCTCATTCAGAAAAGCAAAAAGGGTGGGATATAGGAATGATAAGGAAAATGGATAGATAGAGTCTACCTTTAAACTAAAAAAACACAACTACTAGTGTCAAATACTCCACATTGGTATATATTGAAACAAATTTATGGTTATTTTGTTGTAGTGTATATATGTTTCTGCTCTGCTTTAAGATACTGAATTTATGCAGCTCATTTAACAATAAAATGTAAAGTTCTAGTCCTTGAAATTCATTATTACAAACCTTTTATTTTTGTTTTTTTTTCAAGACAGGGTTTCTCTGTGTAGCTTTGGAGCCTATTCTGGCACTTGTTCTTGTAGACCAGGCTGGCCTCGAACTCACAGAGACCTGCCTGCCTCTGCCTCCCGAGTGCTGGGATTAAAGGTGTGCGCCACCAATGCCCAGTTAAGAAATGCACATTAGTAGTTAGTCATCTATAACAATCAACTGTGTGGCTGTGTTAAGTATGTTTTCAAGGTCAAACAGAGAATAGCTTGGATAGACAGGTGGTCTTCAAACACTTCAGACACCTACAGAATATGGCATTTAAGATGTTTTGAAAACATAAGGGTTTTCATGAGAGTGAGACATTTCTGTTTCTGGCAACACCAACTTACTTCAAAAAAAGATGTTGGACATTGAAGAACCTCCATATGGAGTTTGCTTTCATTATAGCAATGTTAGCCACTAGGCAAGAAACTGCCATTGTCAAGACTGCTGACAGTGTGCTGTCCAAATTGGATACAGAGGACACAAAAGAAGACAACTGCCAAACTTTGCCAAGACAAGGAAGGACAGACCCTCAAAAATTCACACTTCACAGAAAAGTCTGTCAGATGTTTTAAGCCTACAGGCCAAAGATGGATGCCCAATATTGCAGAGGAAACTTGGGTGACTGTCCAGGCAGCCAGATGTCTCGTCGTTTCCGTCATTTTGGATGTTGTTTGCTCTGCACTTTCTGTTTACTCAGGTAATATTATATCATTCTTGGGTTTCTAATGGGGTTGAAGACCAGATAATTATAGTTATAGCTTTCATCATTACAAAATTCAAAATTCAGAAAAAAAAAACTCACAAAGAGATGTAAAGTATATAACATTTAGAAACATAAAAGCTAAAGTTGTTCATCTAAGAAAATGTTTTAAGACCTAAAAATATATTTTATGTTGGTAAAACAAGTTATGATAGAAAGTGAATTAGGTACAAAACTTTGGACTCACCAAGATAGGATAGATAATATAGTATTTTCTCCAAATTTGCCAATTGTAATGGCCTGGACATTGTGAATGTAACTCTTCCTTGATAATTATTCTTATTGTATATAGTTGTATTTTGTTAAAGTCAAAAACTTTTCTTTTTATTTAGACAATAGCTGATAATTGTTCTTATTTCATATAATTTCACTATGTTAGAGTTAAAAAGCCTTTCCTTTTTATTTGGACAAAAGGGGAAAATGTTGTGGGATATTTGTTTGTCCTGAAACTCCTCAACTGCCAATAACGTTTATGTTAAATCAGAGGGGGAATTAACGATTGGTTGACCGGAATTGGCCATAGAGACTTAAGAGGATGAAGACGGGGGCACAGAAAGACATAGGAAGTTACTTAGAGAGATTTGAGGCCTCTTTTATCTGTGAAGTGTGGAGATTAGGATCAGTTGATCGTTTCTCCACTGCTCTTTGGATCTACCAGGATTTTTTTCCCTAATATTTTACTCCTGAGCTTTTACTGATATCAGAATAACTTAGTTAAATGCATCAATAATTGATAAAACAAACAACTTAAAGAATTAAAATTTACCCCAAACAAGCATTTTATAATAAGTAGGAAAGGTATATCTAGGTCATAACTGCCTAGCATATGCCCAAAGGATTTCATATCTATCCCTACCACACAGACACTTGCTCAGCCCTGGTCATCTCCACTCTATTCACAATAGCTACCAATTGAAACCAACCTAGACATCCTTCAACAGATGAATGGACAATAAAAATGTGGAACATACACACTATGGAATACCATTTGACTGTAAAAAAATAAATAAAACCTGCAGCTAAATGGATGGAACTGGAAAAGGTCATATTGAGTGAGGTGACCCAGACCTAGAAAGTCAAACTCTGCATGTTCTCTCTAATCTGAAGTCCCTAGATCCAAAGCTTCAGATCTGGGTATATAAATAAAAAACAGGAGGGTAAAAATGGACTGTGGGGAGAGTGACTAGAGAGGAGAGCAGTATGATAGAGGCAACATGAGGGGGATGGAAAAATTGGAAAGAAGGAAAAATAATACCGAGGGTATTTGACAAAATCTCAATAAATCATTATTTTACACTTACCTAAAATTGTATATGGTACAGCTAGGTAAAGTTATATTACTCAGTCTGACAATGCCCCCATAAGAGTCACAGACTAATAAAAATGCCTTTCCCAGGCATGAGAAACCTATTTGAACTGTTCTTCAAGGTAGCCTAAGATACTTCCCAAACTAGTAATTGATAATGGTGTTGGTTTCCTCTCAGAGTTGAAAGTAAGTTCCTATGGCTGAAGACACCACATACTTTGGACACAGAACTCAAAAGATCTGAGCTGTATCTAACTGGGAAGCTTCCTTTCTATGCTTTAACCTCCATACTACCAGAAATTACAGTTTAAGTTGAGAAGGGAAGAGAAAAAAATCAATATTTCTATCTAGCTGTGATACCTATAAACTACAACAATGACCAGCATGACAAGATATCCCTAAAGGTGTAATAGAGACACTCATTTTGGTGGCAACCAACAGCTCTCTAGTTGGACTTAAGGCTCACTTAACAGAAGAGAATTTGTGCATGGTACTATAAACCTAGCCAACTACATAGGGGACAAGGAGGTCATGGACCTTAGAGAAGAACCTACTATTGTCACTTTAACATACTAGCCCAGAATGGGAAAATATCATAAGGTCTTACCACCAGACAAGGAAATACAAGCAACTCAAGAGGGAAAATTATCCTATCCCAGAAATATGGCTCCTATTTGGTTACCAAATACAAAGTAGTTAACCCTAAAACCATATACACACAGACAACACAAAATGGACTCACTAGGTTGTATTTATATACACATGCATATATATGAAACGATGAAAAGAAGGGCAGGGAGAGAAGATGGGGGAGTAGAAGGGAAGAAGGGAAGGGGAAGTGATTCAATTATACTTGAATAAACAAATAGCTGATAAAGACTATGAAAAAGCAAATCTTTAACGTAGTCAGATATTAGGGCTCTCAAAATACAAGTGAGGATCCATATTGTCTCAGCCACTTTCTAATGTGCTCAACAGTGTATATTTCTAAAACATTGAAATTTGCCAGGAAAATGGAATTAAAATAACCTTGGGATACCCACAAACTATAATTTTTTCATATATATTATTCACAGGACCACAAGGGTATTTTAAAGGCTCATGTCCTCGTTTCCCTTCTGTTGCTGTGATAAAATGCTCTGGCCAGAGGCAACTTGAGAAGGGGTGGGATGTACGCTCTACCTCCTTACTGGGGAGTCCACGAGGCTCATTCTCATCTCAGGTGGATGCTGGGCAGACTCAAAACAGATGCACTTGGGTTTCCAACCAGCCTTTCAACCTTGGGATTGGAGCATGAACTGCCACCCTGTGTGTCCTGGAGAAAGAGACCCAATACAGGCTCTAGGGCAAGTCTTCCTCAGTTGCTTTCTAACTAGGTTTCGAGACAGGGTCTCTGACTTGTAGCAGAAGCTTGCCAAACTGTCCAGACTGGCTGGTGATCTAGCCTGGGGGATCAACTTTGTCTACAGGAATTCCAAGCAGAGGCCACACCACATGCAGCTTTCTTGGGTGGGTGGGCTCTAGAGATGGGACTGAAGTCCCCATGCTTGCATGGGAAGCATTTTACCGACTGAGCTGTCTTCCCCAGCCCTCTTGTATAATTACATACTTTAAAATGGATTTTGTGTTTGCTTTCAGAGATTTGATTTTCCTGCTCGCTCAGTTCACTGGATAAACTCCCCTCAGGTTTCCTGCAAATCCTACAAAGCTCCAAGCCAATCAAACATCAACGTTAAAATCACATGGATATGGATGAATTGTGGAGCAGAGCACCCAGCCAGCTTGCCTCTCCCTCCCCTCCCTCTCTATCTCAATTACTAAGTCATCCAGGGCAGGTGTCAAGAGAGATGGCTTCTTCCATAATGTATGGTGTCTTTCTTATCAATACCGCTCAATATCACTTTCTCCAGGAAATTCTCCAACTCACTTTCCTCAGAGAAGTTAGCAGCTCCATTTAACTTGATCCTGGGGACAGAGGCCAGAAAAAGAGACAATTTATAAGGAAGAAAGAATGTAGAGTCTGCCCACAGATTTACTGGCATAATATGTATCAAGACCATCCAGATGTGATTTCTTTTTGAGGCATGCCATGCCATCAATATAGTGAAAATGTTTCATTTATAATGAATGAAGATGTCTTGACTTATAGTCAAGTTCTTTTTCCTACGTGTGTTGTCCAACTTTTCCCTCCTTTTTCAGGGGAAAACTAAAGCCAGAGTTTAGAGCATGATGGATGGGGATTTGAACATGGTAGTTCCTGTAGTGTCCCAGTTGGCTTGCTAAATTATTGCCTATTTATGAGGCAGTTTCCCACACAATTTTACATGTTGGTAACATTTTCTACCTTGGACATGTTTAATAGCAATATTACTGGTGAAGGGGCCATTGTCTTTAATAAATGCTTTCAAAAAGCTGGCCTCTTCCAGTTTCCAGTGCACTGAAGGAGAAGGTCACTGAACAGATGGGTTGCTACCCATGGCCTTCTCAAGTCATATTTACGTGTGTGTGTGTGTGTGTGTGTGTGTGTGTGTGTGTGTGTGTGTGTGTGTGTGTGTGCACATGGGGTATGCATACACATTTATACACAGAGAATAGACAACATCTTAGACCTGTTGCTTCCCAAGTCTGGACTGTGAGCAGGCCCTGTGAATTTCTCCTGTGAGCTTGGCAGAAATACAGAGACTCAAGCCCCCTCAAAATGCATAATCTGTACCTGACTGCCTTATTCAGAACAATCGGAAGTGCTAATTCACACATTACAGTTATTACATACATGTGAGTATTACATACATGTCCCCAAGTGTGTGCATGTGTCCACATGTGTATACACATGTCCCCATATGGGTGCATGTGTCCCCATGCCTGTACACATGTCCCTGTGTGTGTGCATGTGTCCACATGGAGTTCAGAAATAAATACTGGGTATCCTAATTGCTTGGTTTCCCACTTTATTTTTGAAATATTGTCATTCACCGATTCTGAAACTTATACTGATTCAGGTATATTGCCTAGCCAAGAAGCCCCATGAATCTGTGTATCTCTGTAAAGCTGAACACAATGTGGAGTCAGAACTAGATTGATAACAGGTAGTTTATTAAGCAGTAGTACTCACACAAGGTTGCCAGTAACCAGGTTCACACAGGAGATGGAGTAACCCACAGACTGCCTCCTTGTTTGCTCAGCCAGGCAGAAGAGAGAAAAGGACCAGTGGGCATGCCTCCCTCTTAATTAAACCCTTGCTACATCACTCTGACCACGCCCAAATGGTCAGGGGCACCTGTGGCCAGCCCCATGCAGGCGTGCTCAGCGGCGCCTCTAAACAGCATTTCCCCCCAATCTCTGTCTCCCAAATGCCCAACGTACTGAAAAAGATTTTTACAAGGATGGTGGGGCCCAATCTCGAATTCTCATGCTTTATGGACTGAGGCACCTCCCCAGTTCCTATTGCTATTTTAATGCTGAGACTAGAGCTTCAACAAACAACAACGGTGTGAATATCTCCGGATCAGATCACATTCTCAGACCTCTCCTTCTAATGACATCAGGCAAGATGAACACATCTTAAGTAGCATTCCATTGCTATCTCCAATTAGCTGATGAAATATGACCCTGGTGCCAGTGGGGCCTGTTCTGCAGATGGCAGCTGTGTGCTCTGGCCTTGTCCCTCAGTGTCCCTGCAGGAAGGAAGCCACAGCCATGTGAGTCTGTCCATGCGTGAACATGCTTCCAAATTGCAGTCAGTGTTTCCCAGCCCACCCACCTAATGAGCTTGATGAGCATTTGAAAGCTGGGGGATTCAAATGCATTTGGTGTCTGAAAACGCCAAAGATGGGGGTTGCATACAATGTAAAATAAAGGACTGCCTCCAAAGAGGAAAAAACATTATAAAGATTCAGAGAAGTGTGGTCTTTTAGATGAGCCCCTCAAAGAACTGTAAACACTAAGCACCCCAAAAGTGGAAAGTAACTCATGCACCGTCTTAAAGTGGGCACTCCTCATCTCTCAAGTTTTCCTCAAAATCACCCAAATTAGCCTCATCTCCATCAAGATACCTATGAAGGACAGAAAAAAATGGCTCAGCAGGTAAAAGATGCTTGCAGCCAAACCTTATAGCCTAAGTTTGATCACAGGGAATCAAGTGATGGAAGGACAAAGCCAACCATTAAAAGTTGTTCTCAGACCACAAGCACACTATGGCATACACCCTACAGTGTCACCAAATAAAATCAGTAAAAGCTAAAGATATGGATAGATAGACAATAGATAGTGTCAGTATTCAGGCATCTGTACTGGCCTGAACTTGGGGTTCCGACAGGATATGCCCTTGCTGCAGCTACTAAGAGCTGTGCACATTCACTTTGTTCCCTTTGAAAAGGGCCCTGCCCACCTCCCATCCTCCTCTCTCTCCCTTTTCCCACTCTGTCTGTTCCTCTCTCTCTCTCTCTCTCTCTCTCTCTCTCTCTCTCTCTCTCTCTTTTCCTCTCTCCTGCTGCTCCTGTCCCTGGAGGCTAATCTCCCCCCTCCCTTTCCCCTTTTTACAATCCTTTTACCCTAATAAAAAATCCCCTCTGCTTGAATTTTGTTGCATGGTGTATTTCTCTCTTGAGACACTTTTCTTAAATTACAACAGATAGATATACAAAAACTGAGTATATATGATTATATATAAAGATATATAATAAATAGGTAAAAACTACATACACATATCAAAGGGGACAAGATACAGTTAGAACATACATATATGTTACTATAGATAGTAACACGAAGGCCTTGGGGAGAGAAGGGGACCTAGACAGTTTTTTTCCTTGTATTTTTTTCATTTAAATTCTGGGACCTGGCTTAAGACTGTATATACAGAAATGAGGTATTTTCAGCTTTTCTCCCCTTTCCATGCCTTTTGAGAGACAAAATTCACAGGAAACACCAGAACAGAAGTGTGTGTGTGTGTGTGTGTGTGTGTGTGTGTGTGTGTGTGTGTGTGCATATGGCTGTGTGTTTGGTTGGTGTCAGACTTTCTGGCTTGCTGGTACCTGAAATGAGAATGACTCCCAATGGGAGCATGTTAACAACAGGAAACACTCAAGCAAAGCTATTAGAGATATGACCTGGCTTGGGCTTCGGCACTGCTTCTGTTTCTGTTTTTCCTTAAGTTTCATTCACGGGGATAATCAGAGATGTTAACCTGTGAGGAGAGGAAGATTCCCAGTTCAGGGAGGACCACTTTTCATTGTTTCCCTGTTAGTAAAATGCCTTTGGTGGAGGTAAAAAAAAAATAGCAAAGCCAATGACCACAAGGGCCTCCTTTTTCAGATGGTTCAGAACTTGAAGAAAGAGGGCAGATATTTTTGTATTTCAAAGGGTACAAGATGCACTTAGGTAATGAACACTAAAAAGAAATGTGCTGGATGAAAAGCTACATAAATTAACCTCAAGCTGTGTGCCTGGAAAAAGAGTCTGGTCCAAGAAACGGCCACTGAAAGATGTGAAGAAGACATTTACATAAAATCCAGCAAAAGCGCACATTTTCCTAATTAAAGTTTCACATGGAGTTCTTTGTGTGTATATCAAAGAATAATGACTAATTAAATTTAAACACTTGCATATACAACATATATAATGTCATATAGGCATGCCCCATTTTTAAGTACATGGAGGTGGTCTGGTTCTCTCATGACCTCTCAAAGCCTCAGTTGAAACTGGGCTGAAGGTCCCAGACAGCTGCTGAGAGGATTCTGCTATTTCTAAGAGATCTTAATTCAGTGAAATTGAGTAAAGTGGAAAGTCAGCCATGCATTGTCTAGGAAGAGTAACCTGTATAAACTCTGAAAAGGAGGAATGACCCTGAAGTGCCAGAGAAAGACAAGGCTCTGGAAATTATGTGTGCAGGAACCCACATAAATTTACATGAATGCATTTATTCTCCTCCATAAAATTCAAAAACACATTCTGTAAAAGCAGAGACAGAAAGTCACTCAATAACTCCGGCAAGGAAAAGAAAGTTACCTAGTAAAGCAAAATGGAGCAAGCAACTCAGGTCATGGAACAGCTTATGGGTGTTTGAAGACTATGCAAGATCTGGAGGAGTCTGAGAAATCACAGCTGGGAAGTCAGAATTAAATTCCACACTGAATTTTAAATCAAGCCCTCTCTGAAGGCAAGTCCCGCCCTTGGTTCAAAGGACCAATCTCAAAGAATGTAGGAAGAAAAATGCAAACGGGAAAGTGGTTCAGGGCTCTGAGACAGTAGAAGAGGTGGGAGCAGAATTCTAAGTGTAGGGACTAGAACTTGCCTAAGTATAGACTCCCACATCTGCCTACTCGGAGGGCAGCGGTGTCTCCCTGGCCCTAGGGGAATATGCAGTCAGATAGTCAGTGAGTGTACTGTGTATTCAGATAAAGTAGAGAACAGAGAATTATGACAAAGTACATATGGCTATAATGTTTCAATTATACAGAAGAGGCAGAGTATCTCAGAACTTCTAAGGAGGGAAAGAAACAGTTAATAAACTAAGACAATGTAGGCAGCTTTAGAATTATTACTCAGAGCTCTGTATTAGAGCAGGCAGCTGAGTTTGAAGGGATGTGTGGTTAACCCGAGTATCAGCACACGACACATCAGTTCTCACCAGTGAAGGTGATTTTCAGCAATCAGGGGCTTAGGGAACCTAATAATCTTAGGAAATGGTAATAGGCGAACACACTTCACTTAGTGAGTGATGATGCACACTTAGGTGCTTGGAACCAGGAGGATGCTAATGTAAAATGATTAGAGGCAAACATAGAAGCCAGTCAGGCATGCCATTGTGACTCCACGGTTTCATTAATCAAGACACAGGACTAAGGGCAGAGATCCAGAAATGACCTTGAATGATGAGAATGATGAGGTGTGATGGGGAGGTATAAAGAAGAGAAAGGGGGAGCTAAGAGTCCATGCTAAGAATAGCGTGCACCAGAAGGAGATAATTACGTAATGAACCCTTTGACTAAAAGGGCCAGCCTAAATGTAGAGTATTATAAACTTGCTCTTATCAATGATTGAGTAAATGCTGAAAGTACAGCAGTATGGTGGTTAGTGTTGCCAGCTTGGTGAATCTCTAATCCAGAAGTCAAATGACTGGGCATGCTAGAGAGAAGCTTATAGCTTGGGCTAATTCTTCTGGGGAGATGCACCCTAAATATAGGAAGCACCACTGTATACACTGGGTTTAAAGGAAAACATGGAACAGAGAACCAGAATCCATCCTTCTCTCTAACCTGGCTGCAGATGCAGAACCAGCAGCTGCCTCAAGCTCCTGCTGTCCTGCCTTCCTTCATGATGGACCACATCCCTTCTTAACTGTAAACCAAAGCAAACTGCTCCCCAGTCAGTTGATTTTTGTCAGGTATTTGATCAAGGAAATAAGAAAATGACTAATGCATACTCATAACAGATCTATTCATTATAAATAATCAACAGCCATGATTCACACATAGAAGCTAGAGGAAAGGAATCGTTAAGAAAATATAAAACCAGAGGCTGGAGAGATGGCTCATGGGTTAGGAGCATGCCCTGCTGTTGCAGAGCATCCAGGTTTGGTTCCTGTGGCAACTCAGTTCCAGGGGATCCGTGCTTTCTTCTGACCTCTGTGTGCTGTGTGCTCCTGTATGTGGTATGCATACATGCACTCAGGCATACATTGATGCACGTAAAATAAAATGTATAAATGCAAAAATAGAAAATGTAAAACTAAACAACAAACCTTATTATAAACCTACATAACAAATAACATGAGCAAACTCCCTTACAAACATGAAGAATATTAATAAAAATGTGTCTACTACAATATCTTTACATAACACAAATAAGAGACTCCAAAATGATCCGAATAGGCCAACACACTAAGTGAAGTGTGTTCACCTATTACCATTTCTTAAGATTATTAGGTTCCCTAAGCCCCTGATTGCTGAAAATCACCTTCACTGGTGAGAACTGATTGGCCGTGTGCTAATACTCGGGTTAACCACACATCCCTTCAAACTCAGCCACCTGCTCTGATACAGAGCTCTGAGTAATGACAAAGAAATGAAAACTGGGCGAACAAGCCTATAGAGAAGCTTTTATTTTTATGTATGTGTATGTGTCTGTGTTTGTCTGTGTATGTCTATGTGCGTTTATGGGCAGATGCACTTCAAGGCCAGAAGATGGTGCAGATCCCCAGAGCTAGAGTCATATGTAGTCTTGAGCTGCCCAACCCGAGTGTTGAAAGCACACTTCAGTTGTCTACAAGAGCAGCAGGCACTCAAACCTAAACCATCTCTCCAGCCCAAAGCAGAAGTTTAATATTAGTATAGAGTAAAGGATTCAAATGGCAACACAGGACATGGTAAATAGGACCATTTCTTTATTGGCTGGTACTAGTATTCCCATATACAGGGCAGACATCAAACTTTAAACAACAGTATTAACTTTAGTCATTTGTGAAAAATAACATAAGATTAAAATGAATCTCCCAATTTCGAGGTCTATAGTCAAGAATACAAGAAAATATTGAAACAGCGGCATTCAATTCTGCATGCTGAAGCACAATTCCACTCACGAGCCAAACAAGGGATTTGGAAATCCTTTCATATGACAGTGGACACTGGAGAGTGGGCTCTGACAAGGACCCCTAACCTCAGCAGGTTGATGATCTACTTTGTGCCAATTGCAGGTGTAATACAAAAGAGAACAGCATGAGAGGACACGGTGAGGAAGAGAGAGAAGGCTGGCATAACAAAAGCCTGGAGGGCAAGTTCCTTTCATAAAGTGCATTCTCGCCATGTTAGGTGATAAAGAAAATGTCTCCTCCAACTACATGCAAACCTGCTAATTATTTCTATTTAAATATATTCTCAAGAATGTTAGAGCTTATTAATTTTAAGATTGTGGCTTCAGAATTGCTTGTTACCCCAACAGTCTTAGGATATGAAGATGGCTCCTTTGCTTATTCCCCTTGGGTTCTCCTGGGAGAATTCATCGTCTTCCAGCAATGACAACTTGCAGAATTCACTTGAATTTAGAAGAACCCCTAGAAGTGGGAAATCCCCCACATTGGTGGGAAGCTTCCTTGCCACCCCACACTTAGGAGCCATATGTGGCATGTGTGACCACCTTGGTTATAACAACATTGTTGGTCAAGAGACATTGACTTTCATATGGCTCTCTTCTCCCAAGCTAAGAAATGCTCTAGTTCCTAAGCCTGGAATTTCACTTTATTTCAAACATGGATCTTTAAGGACCATTTTGTTCCACTGTGCTAATTTCTGGTACTCTCTTCATCTGTTAGTAAGACTTCCTGTGCCTTCTCTCAGAGCACACTGTGACTGAAGCATTAATTAGCCTTACAGCTTCTCAGACATGCTACTTTCCACAAAGTTCTGACATTTAGGGACTGTCAGTCACTTGGAGTTCTACTGAATAAAAAATTCATATTAAACATCCCATCAAGGAGTTTATGTACACAGATTAAGCATGGTGGTGGTGGTGGTGGTGGTGGTGGTGGCGGCGGTGGTGGTGGTGAAGACTAGAGGAGGTAGGAAGGAGATAATTTAGCTTACTTTATATATTAGACAACACAAGGTAAATGCCATTCTGAATTAATGAAGCATATAAGCATGGTAATTCCAAGACTGGTTCATTATCCTACCCTCTAAATTGTGTCCCAAATAAGCAGATGAAATCATGCTACCTACGGTTCTTTGCTCAGTAGTTGGCCTGAGTATTCTGTAACTTAGCCTGGGTTGTCTACACAAAGAACACAACAAGCCCTGAGCACTGAGGTGGAGGCAGTGGGATTGTGAACAATACCCATGCCCCTTCTGCTCTATTGTCTTTTATTTCTCACTGGACTCCACACATTGGATGGATGAGAAGATCAGGAGGACAGAGGATGTCATGGGTGCCTGAAGTTTCCTCCATGATCAACATGCTGGCTCAAAGTTGCATGGGCAAAATGCAAATGAGCCGTCAAAGAAACTACTGTTTATGAAGCAGCTGGCACGTACCAGGAGGGTGCCCATCTTGTTTGTACCAGTAAGTGGAGCAGGATACTTCATACAGAATTGATGCTCAATAAATATTTAAACAAATGAATAAATGTATGACTTTTTTAGAAAAAAATCATGTATATGTGTACTTATTTAAATGTGCTCAGAAATATAAAGACCAATTGCATGGAATTATACTCAGTGGGAGTGGGCCCATCCCTGGCAGCTCATCCTTAAATTTCAAAACATCATAACCATAACGTTTCTTTCTTATTTCTCTAGTGCTAGGGCTTCTTCAGCCCTTGAGTAATGTCTTCTTGACTCTAATTATTTACGGTAATTGAGATCTTATAGTCTCCCTATAAAAGCCATGTCAGAACGCAAGCTCCCCATGTTGAGAGCCTTATGGAACAACCGTGCCTTTTGGTACTTGGCCCAGTTCCCTTTGGGATGTTAATGGTCTCATTTCCTCTGCATACAGAGGGGAGCTTTGGCAAGAATTCTGCTTAACATTAGCCAAGGTGACCTGTATATTTCCATCCCATGGCTCTGCTTCTGGGATGGCAGGCCCAGCACAAGGTTGGCATTTGACTCCTGTGTGGAGGATGTGGAGGACAGGCAGCTGCTTGCTGCTCATGCCCATTTATACTCCACTTTATTAGGACATGGACTCTGAATGTCTCGGTTGTCCACAGACAGGCTCTCTCCTAGCTTATATACAGTCTAATGCAGTGGAGAAAGCATGAAGTCACCTTCTTCCTGGCCATTGATCCTGGAAAAATGTCTGTCCTTCCTCTTTCCTAAAACAGATTGATGCAAAGAAGCCTTGCAGGGAATGCCAGCACGCTCAATAAGCTCAAGGGACCAAAAGAAAATCAGAAGTCCTGGGGGAGTGACAATAGCTTGATACTAGACAGGGATAGGGGGAAGGAGGGCAGGTGGTCTCTGGAGGTTGGGAACAGTTACCTCCTGGGAAAGACTCAGCTGCATGAACACAGTAGTTATAAAAGAAGTCAAACCTGGCTGTCCCAACTTGCAGGGAGGAACCACAGGATGTCAGTACTCTGCCTCTGTTTCCCCTCTTTTTCTTTTCCTTTCTAGTTTTCACTACCATATATTAATCACATGTGACAATAGGTTTCATTGACACATTTCATACATGACATAATGCGTTTTGATCACAATCATCCTGTTATCTTCTCTTGCCCCGCCCATTATTCCTACCTCTTCCCAAGTAGTCACTTACATTCTCATGCCTTTTCTTCCTTCCTTCCTTCATCCTTTTCTTCCTTCTCTTCATTCCTTCCTTCCATTCATTCATTCCTCCCTTCTTCTTTCTTGACTTTACTTCTTTTGCGTTTTTAAATTAACCAACAGAGTTTAATTTAAAGTTGCTGAGTTTAACTGTGGTTGGTTGGCTTGGCATGGATAAAGAGTTATTTATCGGAACACAGACTGTTGAATGCCCAGGCTGAAATAGGACATCTATATGAACTCTTCCAATGCTCAGGGACCATTCCAGAACATGGAGTAGAAAGAACATGAGAGTGGAAAGAAGGTGTGGAGTGCCATAAAGCTTTGTTCCAGGCACAGTGAGGCCATTGCACTCAGGAATTCACAGCTGCTGTGATTCCCTGCATAGGACTGGGCTTGTGATCCACATCCTGTCATCCACAGGGGAAAAGCTCACGAAGCCCCGCCTTTCCCCGAGGATCCATTAACAGGGAATGTTTGCTGGGAGAGGGAGAGAGGGTCTCCACACTGGTTATACAACTTGTAATCTCCTTGTTCTCCTCTAAATAACTCACTTACCCAGGCTGCAGAAAACAGCTCACTGGGACCTTTGAGTTCTTGCTGAAGCTGTGTATGGCTGAATGGTAAGCGTTAACAAAGATCAGAGTGACTGGGGAAGGCCATATCTAACACCATCCTGGTCAAAAAGGTGTCTGGTTTTGACATCAAGCAAAACAATCAGTCATATTTGGCATTTCCTTATCCTGGTCTTCCTCTGGGTCCTCCGTCTCTATCTCTTGTTTACACATGCTTCTAGAAAGCTCATAGCCTCCCTTAGCTTGCTTCCTGTGGCCCAGCAACCATGGAGAGTCTTCTATCTACGTCTGCCTCTGCTCTGGAGCTCCGGCCAGCCCAGCCACAATAGTGACCCTATTGCTGAGTTGCAGATGCTCTGGAATTCTTAAGAGGAAACTCCAAAGGCTGGACTTTTATTTGTTCTTCCCTGCGGCCTTGACACTCAGTAAAAACACATGATGGTGTCAGAGCAACAAGCCAAACTTCTGTTTAAGCTGTCTCTTTTCACCTCCAAAAGGCTCCATTTTCTCTTAGCATGCAGGTCAGAGGATTCTACTGTGTCACAATTTCCAATATCCCCTCCTTCCTTTTCCTTCTCGTTTTATCCAGCTGGGACCCACGGCATGAGGAGCAGTGTATGCTCTCCCATGCCCTTTGTGTCACACAAACCTATGCAAAACCATGATTTGCTAATTTGGGATTTAAAACTTCACATACAGAAACAGATCATCTATGTTTCCCTGCAGCTGACTTTTCTCCATTCTTAATCAGTAAACCCATCTGAGCACAAGCATATGGTCCCTGGGGTTAAAGACGAACATAAAGATTGTTTCAACTGCTCCAGCTGCCTAGGTGTCTCTTCCTCATCAAAGTCAAGGCAAAGTGTCTTTAATCATGTTTATGAATATGATCTGTGTGTCATGTAAATGCAGGTGACCACAGAGGCACCAGATCCTCTAGAACTGGAGTTACAGGTGGTTGTAAATTGCCTGACAGGAGTCCTGGAAATCTAACTGGAGTCTTCCCCACTAGTAATGTGTGCTCTTAATGACTGAGCTCTCTCTGCAGTCCCAATGTGAATCCCATTTTGCATCAAGGGCAAAGGACGTCTAAAGGGGCCACTAGCTAGTCTTGGCACATTCCCCCCTAAGTCATCTGGCATTACCCACTTCTGGAACTACTCCTAAGCTTTGTCTGGAATCTTCTTCGTCCATTCACCCCCTTCCTTAGGGATTATCCCCACCCTTCCTCTGTGATGACACCACCTGACAACAGCCTTGGTAACCTTAGTGACTTGCAGTCATATGCCTTCATCAGAAAAGGCTGATTTTACATCTCCAACTCATCTCTGATAAGCGATTTCCCCTGGAGCTGTGTTTTTGTGTGTTAGTTTGTTTCATGAAATTTCTTTCTCATGTTTTAATTTGCCTGGAGCCTTACTCCAAATCCCTCTATGAAAAAAATTAAATAAAATAAATCACAAAGTTTTCCTTGGAAACCATTTCAAGATGCCGGGATGAATACCAAATTGGAATTACATTTTTCTTTCTATAACCATTGTAAGGCACTCAAGGCTCTGCAGGCCACCAGTTGGTCTTGTTACTTCAGAAAATAAGGTGTTTTTTCATATCCGTTAGCAACTTTGAATCTTCAAAAGAATAAATAAAATCACTCCTTTTTGCCTGACTTTTATCAAAAATTATGCTTTGTCATTTTATCTCAGTAGCATCTTCAAAAGGGACCTGGAATACTAGTACCTAAAGGCAATAAATACAAGGCTAATTTTTATAGTCTTGGTGAGAGACTTAATTTTAAAACCAGCTAATTATTTTATTCTCCATGGAAACTCGAAAGAATGCATAGAATTGAGCATTTGTTGTGAAATGAGTTTGATACGGGATATGGCTTCATAGATGAAGAAGCTTGACTCATTTTTCAGAGCAGAAAGTGGGTCACTAAGACTCTAGCTATGGAGTAGGAACCCCCACCTTAGACAAACAACAAGGATAATGCGTAGAAATGGCAGAAAGTATAAAGGAAAACCAGGGTCTTGACCCCAAGGAAGGCATAAAATCCCCAAGTCATAATGGGGCCAGGATGGGAGATGAAGGCCAGGATTACAAAAGAAGTGAAGTCTTGGAGAAGAGAGAGTCAGGGAGGTGAAGAGAGTTCAGACCATCTGGAGACACCATCAAATGCCAGAGTGGTCAAGGTCTGCTTCATTACCATCTTTTGAATATTGCAGTATTTTTAACATCACACAGCACAGCCCGATCAGAAGTATAAAAACAGCAATACTGTCTAATATTCCCTTTAAACAAATCAGTGCCTTTGACAGTAACTTGACTTGAATGCAATATAAGTGTGATATATGTAAGATTTTGGATCTGAAAAAGAGGCAAACTAATATGCTTCACCAGTTTCTTAATATAGGATGTTTCCTTGGTCAAGTTTAAAGCTAGATGTTGTCTCTTTTAATCCTGTCACTATTGCTCTGTAATTGAATGTATATATGTAATATATATATATATATATATATATATATATATATATATATATATTCTTACTCAAGATTCAAAATTTAAACTTGAGACCTTTAACAAATATGCAGTGTAGTCTTTCCTTTTCTGGTCCTGTTGTCTGACCCAGGGTGGAACTTAGGAATCCTAGCAGGTGAGGTGTCTTTATCAGTGTGATGAATGTGGCTGACCTGAAGGCTGACAGTCAACATTCTGAATTTATAAAACCCTCAAAATCAGAGACATGTTTTATTTATGTTTTCATGTGTTGGTGTTTCTTATCCCCTTGCATTCAAATCCTTCATTATGCTTTCTTTTTCTTGGAATGTAATTTTCATAACCACAGCAAGACTCAAAGAACAACTTGGGGAATTATCTTTTTTTAATCCAGTGGGTTCAGATGGATATTCTGAATAAATTGTTCTCAGATGTATTAATCTCCCAACATGGCAAAGTACATGAACTAGCCTCTCCAGGAAGCTGGCAAGAGGCTTCATTCCTTTTTGCTTGAATCCACTGTTGAAATTATTTCCAGTATCTACCTAGCAGAGGCCGTGTGGGACACATCAATGTTAGGAAAATGAGTAGTGCACTTTGTGCAGCAGAACCTCCTGGTCTAAACAAATATATTCACATCTTAAGGCATTCTTGGTAAAGATAACACAAGCAACTGGACAGGAAGGTAAAATAGAGGAAACTTAATTACCCATTACAGAACGTACCACTTGACATCTTTTCTATATATAATTGAAATGTTTACAATAGGTTTTAAAATTTTTACTTATGGGTGTACGCACACATGAGTTCAGTGCCCACGGAAGCCAAAGGTGACATCAGTTTCCTTGGAGCTGGAGTCACAGCCATAAGACTGTGCTCTCTGGGTAAAGGAACAAGCATTTTTAACCACAGAGCCACCTCCCCAGCCCCATCCCTAAATATTTCTAAAAAGTGCTTGTATTTAAGTTTTTTGCAACACATCTTTTAAAAAGTAAATTTTGAAATCAAACTCCTGATGTAACTATGTGCTACTCAAGTGTGACGGTTCAAGATCAGAAACCCAGTTTTCACAACTGTGACTTTATCGCCATATACCCTTTTATGGTAATCTAGTTTACAATAGATTTTGTGTGCTAGAATTCCCTTCCCATGGTTTTGTGATGTACAACATCAAGTGATGATGTCAAACCCTAATGACTCAAAATATAAACTTGCTAAATCAAACCGTGTGACAGAGATAGATCTTACTTCCAGTAAGGTTAGATCCGGATGCTCAGTTGAGAACATTTTTTGTTTTGAGACAAGGTTTCTCTGTGGTTTTGGAGGCTGTCCTGGAACTAGCTCTGGTAGATCAGGTTAATCTAGAACTCACAGAGATCCACTGGCCTCTGCCTCCTCAGTGCTGGGATTAAAGGTGTGTGCCACCACCACCAGGCTTGATTTTTTTTTTTTTACTCTGCATCTTACATGTGTTTTCATCCATGTTGGATCTACTCCTTTATTTCCACACATGACAGAAGGGTCACCGGTGAGTCCAGACTTGCATAGTGTAGCATCTTGCCAGCCAACCAGGCAGTGCTCCATTCAAATCAATTCAGCAATCAGAATGGCCACCATCCATCTCAGTTTGGGTTGCAGTCTCCTCCATGAATTGCTCATTGTAGATGCAAAGGGCAACCCTCTGAATGGCTCTAGCAGACTGGCACAGAGTGAGAACAGAACACAGGGAAAGAAGAGGATGACTGTCTCCCAGGGGGATCAGGACTTCTTGCCCTAAGAGAAAGAGGTAAGATGACTTCATCTGTCCCTTACCTGGGAGGACTATGCTGGCATTTCAGTAGTGCCCCAGATTGCACTCATTACGGCTTCTTGGCAGCAAGAGATGGTTATAATACACACACTGATAGAGCAGCAGAGACAGCCCAGTGGGCAAAATGTGCTTGGGTCTGAGACTGACAACCTGAGTCCAATCCCCAGGATTCACAGAGAGGAGAGAAACAATTGCTGCAAGTTGTCCTCCAGTCTCCACACAAAGGCCGTGACAAACACATCCATGCCCCTCAACTCATCCCCCCACAAACAAAATAAATGAATAAAATTAAAAAATGCATGTTGAACCGTTAATGTATGGATGGGATGTTTGCTAGTATACTTGGAGATGGCGTGGTTCTGATGACTAACAGAACTGCTCTCCAGTTTGGGGATCACAACGTGCCAGCTGATGACCCTGGGAGTAATTGCTACATAGTCTCCTGTTTCCTCTCTTGCAAACTGGGGATGACATAGGGATTTGGGGACAAAAAGATAGGGTCACATACATAATTTGCGTAGTCTGGGTATTGGGTTTGAGAAAGCTGAACATATGCTCTGCTAAAATACTATCCTATTAGTAGCAGCATTGTTGTTAAAATCTAATTTAGTTGAGCATGAATATTTTAATATTAAAATATATTTATCTTATCTGGCTAATAAAATCATTTAATACCTGTTGATCAGGACTTATGCATAACTAATAAATTGTAATCCAATACCAGGGTGGGTATGTTTATGAAATAAAATGAAAGTCATTATTTAAGGAAATTCCCTATTTGAGATTATTTTCTTCCTAAAATGTGTACCATTTCAGTGATAGGAATGGGCTGGTAATTTTCTCACTAGGAATAAATATAAAGGACAGGTACAAAAGAATGATATTTTATGCCCATAGACAAATACTATTTTATTCTTTCTCTTTCTATTTATCCCAGGCTCAGGAGGACTTGGAGATAACATTGTGATAGAGTTGCCATTTGTGTGTATAATATAAAAATTGAATACATATTAAATTTGTTGCTTTCTGGCTCCCTTATGTCTCGGAGAATCTCCAGTGGTGTGAGCTCGACTGTGCTCTGCAATTACAAACAACCTCCGTGAGATAAAAGCGATGGCCGTGTGCATCCTGATAAGCCACCTATTGGCAATACCTCTAGTGTTGTTTGAGGAGAAAGATTGGGCCAATAAACACAGGTAATTCTTCAATCGTTGGGTTGACATTGAATTTCCTCATGCATAGCATCTCTTTGGTTCGAAGGCAGAAGATGAGATTCCGATATTCAGTGCATTTAATTGGATACTGAACAACACAAACTCTAACAGTGTCTTCCATTAAACATAGTTCACAGACTGCTGTGAGATAATCAAAACCTATAGCATATTTGGATCAGGTAGGAAACACCAATGACTGAATGGGGTGTTGTGCATTATGCAGTCTAGGGCTCAAGCCCACTGAATGGCACCACCACATTTACAGTGAGTGGGTTTTCCAACCCTCATTAACCCTATCATGAAACTCTCTCTCAGACACACACCTAGGTTTGTTTCCATAGTGATTCTAAATCCCATTGTTTTAGTCAGGGTTACTATTGCTATGAGGAAAAAGCATGACCAAAGCAACTTTAGCAGGAAAGGGTTTATTTGGCTCATGATTCCACATCACTGTTCATCATAGAACGAAATCAGGATGGGAACTCAAACAGCCATCTGAAAGCAGGAGCTGAGGCAGAAATAACAGAAGAGTCATGCAGAGACCATGGAGGAGTGCAGGCTTGCTCACCATGGAATGCTCAACCTGATTGCTTATAGAGCCCAGGGATAGTACAAAGGGCAGGGCCCTCCCCCATCAATCACTAAATAAGAAAATGCCCTATAGCTGTACCTATGGAGGCATTTTCTCAGTTGAGGTTCCCTCCTTTCAGATGACTCTAGCTTGTGTCAAGTTGACACAAAACTAGCCAGGACAACCATCAAGTTAACAACCAAGATTTACCATCACTGGAGTCTACAAGGTACTTGGGGAAAGGCTGTCACATAAGATTTCCAGAAGCAACAGCTGCCAATTGAGATATTCAAACAAGTAGTGACAGGCAAGTCATTGTCAAGACACCTGGACTGTTACCAAGCACAGTGGTGAACTGGGACAGTGTCACAGGAGAGGGCTCACTGGATTACTAATCAGTCCAATCTTAAGTGAAGAAGCAATTTCCATTTTAGCTTTGGTTATAATACAGTATGTATACTCACTTTAATGTATCACACCATGTAAGAATATCCATTTGGGTTCATTCTCACTGAATTGTTTTCACACTGTGTGTGTGTGTGTGTGTGTGTGTGTGTGTGTGTGTGTGTGTGTGTGTACCTGTGTGTGCATGGAGGCCAAAGACTGCCATTGGGTCTCCTCCTCAAATGCTCTCCACCTCGATTTTCCAGGATCTGTCATGGAAACTGGAGTTCACTTATCACCTAGACTAGCTGCCCAGTGAAACCCAGGGGATGGCACATGAGGGGATCAGCACATGGTCACCTTCCCAGAGCTGGGGTGACAGATGCACTCCACCACAGGCAGTTTTTGTTCTATGGATGTCAGAGATTGGAGCTCGGTCTTTGTGCTTGCAAAGGAAGTACTCCACTCACCCGGCACATGCCTTTGAGTAAATATCCATGGGGATGCTGGCCTGTATAACCAGAGCTTCCAAAAGCTATTCTACAAGCCACGAGGGAACTGGCACCATGGCTCATGTCTTCATTGTGAGTCCTGGGGGCCTCATCAGTACCTGCCACAGGGTAAATACTTGATAAATGTTTGTTGAATGAATGAAAGAATTAAGTGATTAATATGCCATGTTTATCCTTTGGCTTCTCATTTTCTCTTCACATAACCCCTGGAGGAAGTGTACTTGCATTCGAAAACCACTGCTCAATAGGATGCAAATTGAAGCCGAGGCCCAGAGCTCACGGAGACAAATTAGAGAAACCATTTCTCTTCACTCTGTGATTTTATTAGTTGAATTATGGGTGCTGCTTGTGTCATGGATCAGACAGCTCCAGCTTATAGGTCTATGGACGCAGAACTCAGCAATTACTCCATTAATATGATTAATGAAGGCATTAAAAAGAGCAGTGCATGGTCACAGAGGCCTTGTGTCTCAGAGTCTTGGGAACCACAGCAGATCTGCTGAAGATGAGTTCATTTTGAGAGAATCACACTCCAGAGGATGCCCGGTTCCCCTCCAGTGCCTCCATATGCCTTCTGCCCCTCTGCCTTCTGGAGTTACTAGCTATTTTTGAAAATTGTCATTTCTTGGCACATTGCAAGGATACTGTCACTCCAAATTATCTCTGAATTATCAAATATTGGGAAGATAAAGCTAATTCTGCCCTTAGGACTCTATGAGGAAGCATGAGCTAAGCATTGGGCACCAGGACACACAGTAGGGTAGGTAACACTGTCATGGCAGAGGAAGAGAGTTTCTAACTTTAAATACTTGGGGTTTGGGGAGATGGCTCAGTGGTTACATCAGTTGCTGCTCAAGCACCAGGAACTGGAGTTCAGGTCACCTGAACACTTGCAGTTGCTGATGTGAATTTCCAGTCTCAGAAGGAAATAGCAGGGTGTGAGGTTACTAGGCAGATGAGGCATGTCTACCAGATCAGGGCCTAAGAAACACTGTCTTAAAGGAGAAAGGTGGGAGGAAACCAGGGGAAGATTCTAGACATCAACCTCTGGCCTCCATGGGCACCTGCACATACATGTACATAGGCACACACACATACACTCACAAATATTCATACACATATGCACACAAACACTTAAAAAGAATGAAAGGTAAAATGAAATATTTTCCCTCAGGGAAAAAACACTTTTTAGGTTAAATATAACCAACCTTCAAGAAATGAGTTCGAGGCCAGCCTGGTCTACAGAGCAAGTTCCAAGGCAGGCTCCCAGCTACAGAGAAGCCCCATCTGATATGCAAACCACACAAAGACGCAACAAAACAGAGAATTATAGAGCAATCTGTCCATGAACATTGGCACAAAAACAAAAATACTCAATAAAATACTGGCAAACCAGATCCAAGAACACATCTAAAAGATCATCTACGACAATTCCAGAGAAGCAAGGATGGCTCAACATAGGAAAATCAGTTCAGTAATTTATCATATAAACAAACGGAAAGAAAAAAAAAAAACACATGATTGTCTCATTGGATGTTGGAAAAGCCTTTGGCAAAATCCAACACCCCTTCATGATAAAAGTCTTGGAGAGTGATCAGGGATACAAGGGACATAGCTAATCATAATAAAAACAATATATAGCAAGCTGATAGCCAATATCGAATGAAATGGAGAGAAACTGAAAACAATTCAACTAAAATCAGCAACAAGACAAGGCTGTCCACTCTCTCCATAAACATTCAATATAGTAGTCAAAATTATAGGTAGAGCAATAACATAACAAAAAAGATATCAAGATGTTACAAATCAGAAAGGAAGAATTCAAAGTATCATTCACAAATGATATGATAGTATATATAAGTGACTCCAAAAATCCTACCAGGGAACTCTACAGCTGATAAACACCTTTAGTGGGATGGCTGGTTATAAGATTAACTCAGAAAAAAATCAGTAGTCTTCCTATATAAAATGATAAATGGAAATAAACCAAATATCTAGCTATTTTATGTGGACTGTGACATACATACAGCCTATAAGAAACCCCTGCTTTTCTCTCTCCAAATGCAGGCTGGAGGGAGCAGGGCCTTCTTTTTTGCTTTAAAATGCTGACCCAGGCTGAGAGGGGCCATGGCTATGCTGGAAGCACAGCCTAAGATCCAGCTCTGGAAAGGAGGCTGCCCCTATGCAGAGTAACTGCAAACCAGGCCTTTGTAGGGATGGAGAAGGTCCAAGGTCTTTCTGTGAGTGTCTATGAAATCCAGTAGAAGCTGGTCACAAGGGAAGAAGAAAACAGCCCAGATCAGCAGCTCTGCTGTGGGGGGAAAGCTGTTACTTTCCATATTCAGCTCTTGTGGGGTCAAATTGTAGATAAAACCAAAGGTATTACATGGAAGAAACAAGAATTCTGACATGGGCAGTTGGTTTTCATTTTATTCTTATGACCCCACCCTCTTTATTCCACATCTAAAACATGCCCTGAAATTGAACCTGATGGATGGCAAAGAGTATGCGATTTATAATTCTTCAGTGAGAGAATAGTTTCCTATTTGATGTGGATCTCCAGAAATCCTATTTGAATGTCTATAGGTGCCCTGCGGACAAATCTAGGTGGTAAGGGGGGATGGTACAAAGGCTTAGACAATTTTGTATGATCAAGGGAGTTCAAAGGCAAGTTAGAGTCCCCAGGAAAACCATGGGAGTAAAGAGGCAAACCAAACCTGTCTTGCTCAGCCAGAGAGAGGACACAGACTTTGAGTTTTAGGGACAAGGACAGGGGATCAGGAAAACCAAAGCTTTCAAGTCATGATTGAGCTGGAAGAAGATATCTGGAAAGAGGTGTTTAGGTACAATTTAGGCATTTCTGAGAAACAGTTGAAGTTGAAAGCAGGTACTGAGACCCCCTGTCTGCTTTCCCATGGAAAGGTCTAAGGGAGGAGTAGGAGACATAGATGAAGGCTGGCTTCACTGGATGTGATCTGTCCATACTGTATTAAAGCATCTCCCAGAGCCCCCATACCAGCACATATACTTGATCCATGTCGTTAAAAGGAATTTAAAAGTAAGATGTAGTAAAAGCACTTGGCAAGATGGATATTCGATAAGAGGCCATCAGAAGGTAAGAAGTTCCGAGCTTTCTCCAGGAAAGGAGCCACAGCAGGCAAACCACAGTGTTCTCCTGGGGGGAAGTGTGGAGGGCCAAGTCACAATGCTGTTAGGGCAACCTTACCTGTATCCTGTCACAATGCTGTTAGTGCCACCTAACCTGGAGGACTGGAACCTGCAGTCGGGATCTTAGATGGCAATGAGAGCAGAATTGCTTCACCTTCTGCAACGTGACATCATGGATCCCCCATCCCCAACCTGCTCGCTCATGGGTAGTGCAACCTGCTCTACCACCATGAGAGATTATAGCCACATGGCTTCCTTTGGCTAACAGAATGAGGCAGTGGGGTTAACATGCCATGTTGGGATCAGGCCATATGTGATTCCATTTGTCTCTGGTACCTCTATCTGCCATAGGGGTGAATTACACCCTGAACAGTATTCTAGGTGATCACCAAGCCCAATCAACAGGCTCAGAAACTATTACATCACTTTGTTGTGTTTCTGAGACTTCATGGTTGTTACATTGCAATAGCTGACTTATACAATAAATAAGTGTTCCTAACATATGGCTAGTCAAACCGGAGACCACACGGGCATGGATGTGTTATGGAATTGTGAAGAATAGAGAAATAATCTGGGAGAAGGGAGTCCCAGGGAAATCACATACCCAACCTCAAGAGATTGATTAGCCTAAAGATGAACAAAGGCACTGAGGTGATTTTCTCTTCCTTTGTCCTGGATAAAGGCAGGTAAGGCTGATCCAATACCAAAAATCCATGTCAAAAGTATTTACACAACATTTTCTGGGATTATTTTTGACATAAATCAATAATAAACCTACTATGCATAAAAAAAGAGCTGACTGCCTTGGAGAACATGACAAGCACCAAGCAGAGACAGCCCTGGTCTTCAAAAGCAGTAATGCTCATCAACTCAGAATGCACAAGCCTTGTAGATTTGTGCTTTTGTGTTTTGTCGGTTACTTTAAGCAGAGGACAATGGAGTCAGTTGTATCTTGTTTGTGATTTAACTATGAAAAGAAAACTCGATGCTTTTGTGAAAATGAAAATTCTTGCTTAAGCAGAACTCAGGTCCTAGTATGTGTGCTGCTTTCTGAGAGAGAGAGAGAGAGAGAGAGAGAGAGAGAGAGAGAGAGAGAGAGATAACAACAATAAAAACATGAATATATTCTGAAGTCAGTAAGAATCACGAGTTCATGAGAAGCTTGATAGTTGACATTAAAAAGTAAAAATGAATGAAGTTTTACTTCAATTCTATTGTATCAAAAACTGTTAATATGGTGGCTCAAAGCATGGCTCAGTGGTTAAGAGCATGTGCTGTAATTCCAGGGAACCTGAGTTCTGTACCCAGAACCCACATTTAAGGGCTCACAGCCACCTCTAACTCTAGTCCCAGGGATGGAATGTCTTCATCCAGACTCCTCAGGCAACTGCGCCCATATATGCACACACATACACATAATTAAAAATAATAACATAATCTTTAAATCAATAAAATGAGTCTTTTAAATGGAGACTCAGGAAGGCTTGGGAGAGCACCTGCAGAGCCGCGATCACAGGACACCATCTTCCATTGAGGTAGTATGAGGGGTGGCTTGCAGGAGATGATCTCAAGAGTTGTGTCTAAGAACTTAATAGAAGAATTAGGATGAAGGAAGAGGCAGCCCCTGTTGAGGACAGCCCGGAGCTACTGTCCTCACCATCTCCGCACTGCCTTGGACAGGAAATTAGGAGGAGATTGAGACAGGCTGAGTTAAGAGAGCTACCGCTCTTGCAGAGGACCCAAGTGTGGCTCCAGCAGCCCCCAAGGAACCAGTAACTCCAACCCTTTGGGCTTCCATAAGCATTGTACTCAGATGGGATGCCCTCATTCACCGAGCACAAAAACACAAGCATATTCATATAATTCAAATTTAAAAATATTGTAATTAATTCTTTTTTTTTTAAATTATAACACAATGTTATCATCTCTCCCTTCCATGTCCTCCCTCTGCTACCAAATGGCCAGCCCTTGGAACATACATATAAGTAACATTACACAGATTAAATGGGTTACATTTAGGAGTGTGTGTGTATGTGTGAGCAATTAATGAAAAAAAAAGAGGATCTGGATTCGAAACCGAGCAGGGAGGAGTATAAGGAAGGATTTGGAGGGAGGAGAGAGAAGGGAGAAATTATGTAACTGTGTTATAAACTGAAAACTCAAAAGAGGAGAATATTATACACTTGAGAAGTGCCACACAAGACGATAACTGAAAAGGATGAGAGCTTATTTTGGCTCATGGTTCTGGAGGCCGTGGTCAGAAGACCTGTTTTCTGGAGAGGGCCTGTGTGAAGCAGTATCTCAAGGTAGGAGTCGTGGCTGAGGAAGCACCTTGTCTCATGGTGAAGGAGTGAAGAGAGTTTGGAGGAGGCCCATGTCCTGCAAGCTGACTCAGAACGTGATCCTGCTGCCTAAAGGACTCCCCAGGCAGCAGCTTTTACAGCGCCCATCACCACCCAGTGCAGTGCCTGAGGACTCTCTTCAGCACAAAGCTAGACGGGAGATGAGCAGAACCAAACTCCAGCACAGAGGGGCTGTCCTTGTTTGAAATCTGGCACCCAGCCCCTGTGCTCTGCTCTCCTCACACCTGAGCCTTAGAATTTCTGGCCTTGCTGTGTTCATCTCCTGTGAACTCCACCTCCAGGTCCCACAAACTGGTTGTTTGTCTGGCCAAGCCACTTGACCAAATAGGCAAGGTCGTTCCAGAGCTCTGCCTGTCCCCAGTATTTACTGGATTTGTGGCTGTAAAACTATTAACCAACTGCTCATCATACTCTCTTGGGTGCAATCTTAATAGTTTTAGTGCAATTTAACAAAAATAAGTGAAAAATAAGTAATACTGAAGTGAACGCTGTCTTCTCTCTCTTCCCCTTCCTTTTCCCCTCCTCTCTCTCTCCTTCCCTCGCTTCTCCCCATCCACATATTTTCCCCTTAGCCTCCTCCTCCCTCTCTCAATGGACATTACATACCCACACACAGAATCCCTTCATGTCACTTTACCCTTTCTCTTCAAGAACTCTCACCTTCTGCACATGCCTTAGCTGTCATGCTATTTACATATGAAGTATCCACACACACTATGCAGTTTTGCTTTGTGCATTTGCCGAATCATCCCATCCTAGTATCCTTTCCTTCCCCCATACCACCTTCTGGGGACATTCTGCTGTCACAGTTAACTAGGCTGGTAAACCTGGGTCTAGTTCATCATTTTGTCTTAAGAAACCTGTTCTATGGACAGGGTACCATTCTATCCCCACACACCAATCAGGAGACAGTTTCCTTCTGCAAATACTAGACGATTTTCAAACTCAAGAAAACTGGACCAGACAGCATGGGCATTGAGCAGTAGTATGGAAATTTCTACTTTGCTCTTTACACTAAGAATGATGCAATCATTTGGATTGACTACTGTGGTTAAATGTGTCTTTTGAGAATTTTCCACAACAAACTAAATTTACTTCCTAGTTATTATCTCCCTTGGAAGTTAATAGAAGGTCAATTACACTATTACAGTGTAATTGATGGAAATTGGCAGGATTCAAACTTTTTTTTTTCCTTTTTAAAACATTTTCTTTGTGCATACTAAGCTTATTTGTTTCCTCTACAAGATTTGGAACTCCGACTTTGACTTTCATTTCCTTCTACCCTGGGGTCTTGTTCATAGCAGAGAAGAAAGACAATATCATCCAACCTCTAATGCAAGGCCTCTTCAGGCCAGGGCAGAAGTGAATCATGAGGTTTTCTTGACACTTCTGTTTTCTGTGAATAACATCAACTGATTTAAAGGTGTTGTTCCAGACCCCAAGACAACAGATAGAAATGTTGTGGCCATTTCTGACTACAGTGACTTGGATGAAGAACACCCCTACATCCATCCAGTACACAGTCTAAAGATGCTACCAACCACCACATACTATGAATGATGGCCCACTCCTGCACCAACCTCCAGCTCCTAACAAAGAATCATTGACTCAAAATGTCAATAGAGATGATGCCGATAGATTCTCACCTATGGAAGCAGAAACCAAAATCTCATCTTTCAAGAAGGACCCTCGACAGAAGTCTTAGCTGACGCTGATCTTGGCTGAGATGATGCACCATGTTCAAGGTAAACAGAGTGTTGCTATCGCAGGTAGATATAAGAAACAGCTTGTTAACCTGGGATTACACTTGTCCTGGGCTGTACATACACTAACTTTCCCAACAATATACCCAGCAACCTGTTAGCAACCTAGGACTGCCACTTACATGAAGTTACAGTTATCCACTTTGAACCACTGAAAAAAGTTACTCCTCTTAGCCATACCTTGATAACACCCATTTCTATCTTAACACATGCTAAAACACAACCCAGTAACTAAAGACAGTCACTTAGACTGGCCCAGTCTGGTTTTGGGTGCACCCAGACTGTCCTCAAATTTGTAGGGAATTTCCCTATTTACCATCTTATTCATAAGATTAACTGGGCATGCACATGATTAAAATCAGAAGCATTTTGGGAAGGGACATATGCAGCCAGGAAAGTTCTCTATAATTCAAGCCTGCCAGTCAAAAACAGAATCATCCAAATTGTGCCCCTAGGAACCAAACTCCTCCTCCTCCTGAATTTTATGAAGGAATAGTTGGAGTCCTTGAACAGTTTCACTTGTGCCAGTACTAACACTGTTTCTTCCTAGTCTGTGATGTTGCTTGGATTTTGAATAAAATTCCTTGATACTCTCCAATATATAAAGTTTTTTATTCCATCCTTGAATAAGAAGCCAAGAACCTGGCACAAGTCCCCAACTCTGGTCACTGGTAGTTTTTCTAGTCGCCCTGGCACTCACACTCAGCTCTCCCTGCCAGGCGACTTTCTCTCACCATTCTCTGTAGTGTCATTCTAGCTTCCTTAGGAAGCCTCCCCAGGAAGCTCCTCCAGGCTCTAATGGATGAGTCTTCTGGTTGTAGAGAGCCATAAGCTTCATTCACCTAGGATATGGAGCACACCTCACCTTTCAGAGCTTACTGTCTGCTTTGTGGGTTCGTCTACCGTTGACCTAACCTTCTGGATTAGCAGCAGCTGGATGGCTGCACAAATGAATAGGAGGGCCTGCCTGGGGCTATGCTGGGAGAGTCTGGGTGCTACTGGTTCAACCAGCTAATCTGCACAACCATGACCTATATTGATTGAAATCAACTCTCTGTGGAGATGACAGCGGGGCATGCCACCTCCTGTGTTAGGCGCATCACACAATAGACAGTAGCTGAGATCATTTAAAGGCCTTCCAGAATGGAAGCAAGACTTGCTGTGATGAATTTCATGGCCTGGGATCCTAGACTGTTGGACTTCACTGTTTACAGAAGTTTGATTTTGACTGAAAATTGCAGTTTGTAGTGCTTGGTTTTAAAGTTCTTTAGACACTGAGCTGCACAGTGAGATGTCATATTTCTAGACTCCAGAATCCTGTTGCCACAGGGGACTAGGAGCACAAGCTTCCTTAGCAGCCCCCCTCCTCTGTGCAAGTGTAAGCTTCTCTCTGGCTCCAGGGTTGTGTCTAACTTGGAAGCCCAACTGTGAGGGCTAAATTCCACTCCTCTAGCCCTGGCGACTTACGTGATTAGAGCACAGACCAAGCCGGCCAACAGAAAAACACTTCAAGACCTTTAAGAGCTTATAAAGGAGATTTTCTCCTCCTTCACAGAAAATTAAACCCGCTGTGAGAGTCGGACTCCAGGGAGTAGCCACAGGCAGCCAAAGGAAGAAACCAGTGAAGTAGCCACAGTCAGTCACTACATAAAAAGCCGAGACTCTGTGATTTTTGTGACACTTGAGTTCCACCATGCTTTTTCTTTCCTTCCTTGTTTTGTTTTTGTGCGTGGGTTAAGAATGATCATGAACAGATTCTGGTCTTCCTGCCATTGCCTGCCATGCCCTGGACAATAACCATTTACACTAGCAAGCCAGTGATTTCTGTAGCACTCAGAATGGGAACCAGGCTTTACAAACACTGGGCAAACTCTCCACCAACTGAGCTAAGTCCCCAGACATTCAGCTGTTTAAAGGCAATTTGTCTTGTCTTGCCTTTCCCATCCTCCCATCCTCTTCCTCTCCCTTCTCCCAACCCTTGCCCTCTCCTTTGTAGTGAAAACCAGACCTAGGGCTCTGTGCCCTACAAATGCTACACGACTAGCCTACCACTGACTAGAAGTCCCATGGTCTTTCATTTCTTATTCTGAGACACCCTGTCTCTTCAGCCGCCTGGTCTAGCCTTGAACTTACTCCCAAATCCAGGCTGTCTCCTACAATGAGCCTCTTGCTCAGAAGCTGAGAACAGTGGCTGCATCACAAGGCCTGGTTCTACCTTTCAACAGTTTTCTAAATATCAGTGACAAGCACTAGATGGAATAGGCAATGACCAGAGAAGATATGGGACTTTCTTAGAAGGGATGAGAGGCAGCTACTCCATGAGAGCTTTGAAGACTGAGCATGCTCCTGCCAGAGGCCTAAGGATGCCTTCATCATGGAGATTATTCCAGGCAGAGAAGAACCTAAGCCCTGTGATGGCACTGAATCCTCAAAAGTAGAAAGTAGAAACGGTCTGAGACAAAGAAGGGCTGGGAAAGAAGAGAAGGTTGGGGGATGAATGTAGGGCAGTAAGTGGGTGCTACTGAGGAAGCCAGACCACGGCAGCAGTTAGGTTTGTCTTCTAGGAAAATGGAATTCTTCTGAAGACAGGGAACATGGCGGTCAAACTCTAGTGTCCTGTCACTCCATTTGTTTCCTGGCTAAGTGCTGAGTGCTGTAGCAATAACGGACTGTCTGAGGCAGGGGTTGGAGCAGGCAGGACAGGCATTATCATGGGGGACACGAGGCTTGCCTCAGTGAGGGAGGTAACAAGAGCAATGAAGAGACACAAGGACCATTGGCTCAGTGCTTGGACCAAGGTTGGCTGGGGAGGGAATAGTTTAGAGAAGTAAAATCAAGGAACAGAATGGAATCAATGGTGAGTCCAGTGCTGCTTTTTTCTTTCTTCTGCAGTCTCAGAGATTGAACTCAGGGTCCCCAACATGCTAGGCAACTGCTCAACCACTGAGTTATACCTCCATGTCCTTCCTTTATTTTACTTCTAGAAAACTATGTTTCTATGTCTCCCCTTGAGCTCACTGTATGCTCAGACAAGACTTGAATTTGCAATCCCCCTGCCTCAGTCACTGGAGTATCTGGAATGGTAGGCCTGTGTCACCCGACCCAGTCCCCTGTATTGACTAAGCAATAGAAAGACCAAAAAGAAACCAAGTTCTGTGCAGTATTGGACTCGCTCAATCTGAGAAAGATGTCTTAGGGTATCCTCATGAATGGGTTGTGGAGGCAATTAACTGTCAAAATCTAGATCTTCCCAGAGTGTTCCAGACCTGTGACAGCACTGTGGGAGTTGTTGGAGAGTCGGGAAACTGCAGGAGCCCTGAATAGAATGTCTAAAGCAAACACAAATTAGGAAGGGCTGTAAAGCACTCAGACTCACAAGGCCTCCTCCAACAGGAACCCAGCCTGACAATGGAGCTGTCAGGCTGTCATCAGAGGGAACTCCTGTTGCTCCTCACCTCGGTTCCCTTAAGAAGGCACAGACCCCAGTCTATTCCACCAAGCCCAGAACTCCAGCAACTTCTAAGTTTGCAGAAAGACTACATGTGTTTAACATTAGTTGAGAATTGAGCCCTAAAATTTTACCACCTTCCATAAACATTTATTATTTTTGGAGTTTCTGACTCTAAGCAGAAAGTGCCCAAGCCCTGTGCCACACTCCTTGAAGAATGACTGTGTCAATGCACAGAACACATTAAGCTTGGGAGCCTCTGCCAGCAGGTCCCACGGGAAGGGAGGATTAGACAGAAACATGAGCCACGGAGGAATACAACTATTCTCACCACTGACCAGCTAGAATTTTACTGTCTTTTCATCTTCCCACTCAGTCTCAACAGCTCTGCAAACCAAATGGTTAATACAAATTCCAGCAGCGTATTTCACTCCCTTTTATCACACAACTCAAACCTTATGACTTGTTCATTGTATTGGGGCTGGGATTCAGATTTTTACGACCATTTTCTCAAATGCTGGGCACTTTATAAATGTATGACTTTTATTGCAAATCAATAAATTTTATCCACCTATTTCTCAGCAAAAGGACATACCTGCCTGGATAAACCATGCTATTGCTTTTAACTTTTTAATCCATGGGAAATTTAAATAAAAAAATAAAAAATATTGTCATACAAGTTAAGGACCTTACTTTAAGAAACAGGAAGGAAGAAAAATTTAGGAATAAAGTAGAAAGAATCCTGAGGAGCAAGTTTTATTTTTTTTCCCAGAAATCCATAAGATAACAAGAGTCTGTAGACTTTAATATTATTGGTTGAAAACTTCATTCATGCATGAGAGTATCTTTGTCTGACCAGCTCCATTCCCTCCCTTCATCTCTTCCTGGAACCTACAAACACATTTTTCCCCTTCTCAGCTTCATTTCATTTTTGTTGATTGATGGATCAAAGTCCAATTAGTGCTGCCCATGTGCCCATGGGTGAGGAGTCAGCCATGGGGACATGGGCAAACTACAAAGGATCATAGTCTCACAAAGAAAAGTAATTCTCTCCTTAGCATTTCTCAATTCCCACAGATGGGCACTGGGAACCCCTCTCTACTCTGAGGTGGATTTTCAACTGCTTGATTTTGTGAAGTTTATGTACGGATAGCCACAGGGACCAAGTGTTTATGTCTACAACAGCCATACCATGAATATCCAGAGGCCGGTATTTTGCAGCACTCCTCCCTATCCTGTGGCTCTTACGTTCCTCCTGACCTCTCTACCTAGAAGTCTCCTGAGTCTTAGGAGTGACACTCATTATAGAAAAACCCATCTGAAGCCCAGAAGTTCAGCACTCACAGTCACTTATTTGATAGTTTTGAACTGCTGCAAATCTCCCCATTGCTTACTACCCTCTGCCATAAGAAGCTTCTCTGACGAAGGCTGAGGGTAGCACAAATCCATGGATACAGAGATAAACATTCAGAAGACAACTTGACATTATGACCAATTAACAAAAACAGTATCAAAGATTTTTCTCCTATGGCTTTCCCAAGTTGGGCCATGTTTGTTTACAGCATCAGTGATGTGCTGTAAATATGTGTTGTGCTTATGTATATGCACCACATGAGTGCAGTGTCCATGGAGACCAGAAGAGAGCATTTGGCCCTTTATCCCTAGAATATTAGATGGTTGGTAGCTACCATGAGGATGCCGGAATCAAGCCCCGGTCCTCTGTAAAAGCAATGGGAAGTCTTAATTACTGAGCCATTTTTTCCAGTCAACATTTTCTTTTATTTCCATTAGATTAAAAGATTTCTTTTGCTTTTATCTTTTCTTTTTTGTGTAATTTATTTATTCTTTTAAATTTCATTTTACATTCCAACCAGAGTTTTCCCTCACACCCCTCCTCCCACCCACCTTACCTCCCCCCAAGACCACCCCCAGTCCACTCCTTCTCTCTGATAAGGGCTCCCATGAGGAGTCAACTAAGTCTGGCACAATAGGTTGGGACAGGACCAAGCCTCTCTCCCATGCATGGAGGCCATGCATTATGGCATCCCACCATAGGGAATTGGCTCAACAAGCCAGCTCACAGATAGCCACAACCAAGAACCAGGTCGAGCTTTGGGAATCCAGTCAAAGTGAGGGAGGAGGGAACACATGAGCAAGGGAGGTCAAGATCACGATAGGAAAATCTACAGAGACAGCTAAACCAAGCTCATGGAAACACGTGAACTCTAGACTGACAGCTGTGGAGACTCCATTAGATGTAAAGTTTTAAAGAAATCACTAAAGCTGTACATTACACTAGATTTCAGATAGGCGAAAATAAATAATAAATTACCATTGGTGAATACAAGTAACCTAGCAATGATGATTTTTCAAAAGGTCATCAAGTGGTTGGAGTTTTGGGCTCTCTAAATGTAGCTTAAAACTGACCAGGTACATCAGCCTAAATCATTTAGAACAGTTCCATAGCTTCTTGGTTAAAGAAGAATGCTTTTAATTTTGTTTTGTTTGTTTGTTTGTTTTTGTTTTTGTTTTTTTTTGTTTTTTTGGTAACGAAATGGTCAACTTACACACCAAGAATGACTTTGTGAGCTTAATTAGTAGAGTTGAAAACAGTTATTTTATGTTGTTGTTGTCGGTGTTTGAACTTGGGAGGTCTCACTTTTCTTCAGCATGGCCAGGAAGCTGTATATCATTCTAAGGAAATGAGCCACTACTTATGCTCAGAAGTCACACAGGACATCTTTCTGTTATATTAATCTTATTAATGCATGGCTGTCCCTCTGATCTTATAAAGTGAGTGCTTTGCATAGAGCAGAGATTAGAAGGTCAAGAGCTTCACATTTGTTTAGACAAAGGGAAGAAGGAAGTGATGGAACTGGAGGCTTTAGCCAATGTGAAGGCACAAAAATAACTGGATCTGCAGAATGTTTGAGAGGTGTCTTCACCATATGTGTGTCATGAACTACTTACTAGTCATAGAGACTGATAGTGCCAAGCTTACTGAGGGGCAGATGTCTCCTAAGAGGTGTCTATGTGAATGCACGCACAGGCATGCAATGCACATTTGAGAAAGAGAGTGCAGGTGTTCATGCGTGCACACAGAGGCCAGAGAACATGGAATGCCATGTTCTACCACCCTCCACCTAGTTCCTCTGAAGCGGTGTCTTTCATTGAATCTAGAGCTAGGTCGCCAGTCATCAAGCCTACTTGCCTCCACCAATACAGTGCTAAGATTATAGGCAAATGTCACATTTAGCTTCTTATGAGGGTGTTAGGGATTTGGCCTCAGGCCCTCAAGCTCCGGCAGCAAAGCTTCTTACCCTCTAAGCCATCTTCCCAGCCCTGAAGAGCTTAAATGGCTGGCACTGCATAAGCTTTCTGGGAGTCTTAGGAGGCTAACATCTCTGCCTCCTCAAAGACATGGAACATAGTCTTGGTCAGAAAAGTTACTTTCTCTGACAATATACCTGCTCTGTAGCAGAGCTGGGCCTGCCAAACTCAAGTGTGAGATTTTCCCCAGCTGAGGCATGGAAACAAACACACCCTCCCCAAGAGCACTCAGTCACCACGACTTCTCCCAACTACTGAAAATAAGGCTTTGTACACTTTCAACTTTATACAGGCTGAGAACTGAGATCATAAATCTTCCCCTTTGCATCCATGTTTATCAATTATGCATGCAGCATTAGAGGTGGATGAGGAGATCTTCAACACAAAGAAGCATGTTCAGTAACCTCTTCGTCCATCATGAGACAACACTACCTTTGCCAGTCTTTGACTCCATCCCTCAATATGGTTTGCAGCCATAATGATGAACCTATTACAAAATAAGCCATTGTTCTTTTGTTGTGCTGTATAATTTAATTGAACTGGGGTATGTCTCTCTCTTGCAGACTAATTAGGTCTTCAGCTGTGGGAATATTAGCATTCCACAGCAAGTATCCATCAGCCACATGAGCTATAGAGCTAAGTGTTGACTGTCCCCAAAGAGATACAGCAATGGCTCATTTTTCAAGATGTCACAAGTCAAGGTAGGTCAAGCTAGAGAAAAACTGAAAACACTGGGCCCTTGCAAGTGCCTGCTAGTTTAACTAACCCTGCCACCACCACCACCACCACCACCACCACCACAACACAGAGAAGTTTAGGGCACAAAATGACTGACAGCTAAGCTTGCCTTTGAAGTCATGCTCCTGGTAGAGATGAGCACACAATCTTTTCGGAGAAAACAAAAACAAAAACAAAAACAAAAAAAAAAACCACAAGAGCAGCAGAGTAAAGAATAAGGCCAGGATGCTGGATAAGGCAGGGACCTCATAAACATTCAGTCAATGAAATAAGGGGGAGGGGCCAACAGTAGGGTCATAAAATCTGTTCTCTGAGTTCATTCAGTGTGCCCACCATTCTGTGCCACTGTGATGCGATGCCTGGCTTTACAGAGTGGTGATCCAGTGCTCTTATTATGAAGTGGGGCCCATGCTTTTGTTCCTGGGTGCTGAGGCTGGGTGGCGGAAGGAGAATTGTGGGTGGCTCCTTCCTTAGGATCACTGCCACAGGTTCACTTGTAGGTTGAAAAGGAATATTAACTGGGACTCTCACCACTTCCTACTTGGGTATTTCTTTCATTTTCACATAGTGTCTGGTTTCATTGATGTTACACTGAGAGAAACCCACTGTTGAAATTATTCATTTTTTACTACAAGCCTGATAGCGGTCACCTGATTATCCTGGGGTTGAGCAATTTATTAATAGTTGGGACAAGCTGGGTCTACAAAAGAGACAACCCAATAAGCCTTCCATGCCTGCATGTTCCTGGTACAATTGGCTATAAATCCATAGAGTGCTGCAGTCTGTATTTGCTCCCAGTAAACCTGTGTGGCCGTTGAGGCTTTTTTGATGTTTGAAGGGTAGGATCCACCTGGTTTTCTCAGGAATTTGGAATTCAGCCACCAGGACCATAAGAAAGTTCACAGATACCAGCAACGTACAACCACAAGTGCTATGATCAACAGCCCCCAATAGAGACCCAGCCACAGCCAGCACTACAAGTCACTGTTTTATTTCTCAGTAAAATTTGGGCTATCATATTCTGTACTTGGCATATAGTACTTCTGGTTAGTTCTCAACATGAGTTGATGAAATGAAGAGGGCATTGCTTCACTAATACTTCATGACTGTCTAATAGACCATGAAGAAGGCTATTAACAAATGACAGAAACTTGAGACCATTGCTAATCATCAAAAATTCAGTTCTTCAGAAGAGCCAACTACAGTATAAATTCTGGGCTAGTCAGTTGGAGTGGGGCTGCAATTCCCAGCTTCTAACTAGTTCCTTGGTTATACTCAGTGGCTGGTCTAAGCAGTAAAGGTATGAAGAGAAAGGACCCAAGCCTGAGAGATGCCTACCCAAAGCCACCCAACAGGAGAAGAAAATTAGGGAGCGTGGATTAGATGCTGGATGCTTGCATGCTGGAACAACATGCATCATTCCTGGACAGTGCTCACTCGTTTTGTAATTGTTAAGATGCAAATTATTATTCCATAATATATCTGCAGACATTCCTGGATGCCTCTGCTTTTCCATGGTGCTGAATTGGGAAAAATTAAAACCAAAAAAAAAACAAACAAAAAAACCCACTCTGATAAAAAGTAATCCTTGACACAATTCCTATAAACACAATTCATGTTTGCTCCAAGCAATGGTTTCCCTTCTACTGAATGAGAGGGGGGGTTCCTACAGATGGAACCTGCAGAGGACGTGTCGTGCAAGCTAAGGTAGTGATGCCGGGCACACGCTCTGTAAGGAATTAGTAGATACAGTCTTTTCTTAATTATCTTTTAATGCTTCCACTGAATCCCTAAATTGCCTCCATGCTGCAAGAACCTCCAGATTCTTACACTCTCCTTCCTTCCCAGACAGTCAGATGCATTCACTGTATCAGCTTTGAACTTGTCAGCTGAAACAAGGTGACAGAGGCTGACATTACAGAGCTCCATACAGTAAAAGTCAAGCAGCTATTCATGTTCCACAGCTGCGGTGTCTCCGTCATAAAATATTCATCCCTGTTATGTCATTCTTTATTTAGCTGCCAGAAGTGAAAGAACCGAAAAGCCTTCAAGCCATCAAAATTCCACTGTGGCACCTCAAGCAAGTATCAAAGACCCTAAAATTAATTTTGAGTATGGACAGGACAATGGCCCATGACCTTCTGTCAATAGTTTAAAAAAAAAAAAAAAAACAACAGTGAGCCAATTTAAAAAAAAAAAAATTGCCTGGCTGCACCACCAGGCAGTCTCAGGCTTTGCTCATCCAGTCATGAGAACAAGATCAAACACAGTGTGAAGAAATGTGTGTTGTAAAACACACAAGAAATGTACCGTCTGTATCAGTCAGGGTTCCCTGGAGAAAAGAGTGAGTAGAGTGAATATATAGTCTGGAAGGGGGATTATTACACTGACTTACATGACAGGGACTAGCAGCCAAAAGAGAGCAAGCAGTCCGCACCCTGAAAGAAGCTGAAAACTCAGTATCAGCTTGGTCCATGAGGCTGGATGGCTCAGCAGTTCCCGTCTGGTGCTGAGGGCCTGGAGTGTTCTTGGAGAGTTGCTGTTCTGTGGTCCAGGATGGAAGCCTGATGAAGCAGGCTGCTATTATTCAGGCCTTCGTCTGTCATAGCTACCTTACAAAGTTTGGAAAAGAGCTTTATCATCCAAAAGAAGACTACCCCCTCAACCTCAAGAGCAGATCCTCTTGATCCCAAGTGGAAACATAAATGAAAATAATTGTGAATTCAAATTGTACCAGTTAGTTATTGGTAGAAGGATGCTGCCTTCATGCACCCATCCAACCACACACTCACAACCAAATTTGCTGGCTTAGGACAATACGCATTGTCACCAATGAGCCTTAAAGCAGCCATTTCATAGCCACTGCTGTCTGCACTTGGCCTGTCTGCTTCAGTCCCTCAGACTAGGTATATTCAAGTCTGAGTCCCTCTTTTCCATGTCTCTACACTTCTAGAGGAGTGGCCTAGCCAGGGTGTAAGCCTACTGAGGCCAAGGTACAAGGACCAAGGAGAAGCATGCACTGTTCAGGACCACCATGCTGCCACCTCCTCAGGGTTGTTGGCCAAATCAAGTCCAACTCCTAGCACAAGGTGAGAAAAATACTCATTTCATTCATGAAAGAGCGTCATAGGAGGCTGTTCAGTCAGTCACCTTTGCCACCACTTACTATTCTTTCTGTTCATTCTGCTGTAGAAACCAAAAGTAGAGTTCCGTGCTCTCTGAATCGTAGACCAAGAGACACTGGGGTGACTCAGCCTCCTGGGATATACACGTACAGGCAACCCTCTGATGCTTAGTCTCCTCTGTCACTGCAAAATTCACCTCTCACATTAACTCCTGACTCCAATGTAGTGTGAGAGTGGCTGATGTGTCTTCTCTCTCACAGTATCCCTGGGATTCCACCCTCATGCTCACCAAGGTCTACGTGTATTCCCACGTAGCTCCAAGCATCACAGCAGCAGCTCCCCGTCATCTGCAACACAGAAAGAAACTTCTACCAGGCCAGCTAGTCTACTAAGGTATGTGAAGAGGGGGCATGTGACTCATTTCCCGTACAGAATGCACACCCTTAGAAACAACACAAATAAACTTCCCCAAGTACCCCGGTGCCACCCATGTGGATGGAAGGTGCTGCCTTTGCAGAAGAATTCAAATTGATGGCTGTGACCTTCCAATGACTTGCCCTGTTTTCTAATAAATCCATTCTGTTTGTTAACAGTGCCCCATTGAGAGACACTCTGTACATTCCTAACATGAAATCCCACAAATTTGGTTCGGTTTTATAATTCTAGGAGTCTATTAAAAATAAAATAGTGCCAGGGAAACTTACGGGGTTGCCTTTGTGTTTTGATGGTGTCTGAAAATAATTCATAAAATATGCTTTAGAATTCGGGACTGCCTTTCTTCCCAAACCAGATTCCTCTTCGGTGGTGACATTAAACACCAAACAATGTGCTGACAAATTGCTGATGAATATGTCCTGCAGACCCAGTTGTGTGAACAGCATTGCTGGTGAGGAAATGTGAATGGGTTCTCACGTCTTACGGAATTCAGGTCATAAAACGAATATTTCTGGGTTCACGTCTCTCAGTTTTCTTGGTTGCATGTGATATCGAGCCACCGTAGCATGAATTTGACAAGAAGGGAAAATTTAAAAGCCAGACAAGAAGGCTCTGTCCTCCCTGGCATGTCAGCTCATTTGTGCAGACCTGTCAGCCTCTGGCATCAGCCCTTGTCTTTGGGTTTACAGCTTTGTTCACACTTCCTAAAATAAAGCTAATATACTCGGTACACAGCATATTAAATTCTGTAAATAGCGTCTGCTGAACAGTGATATCCAGCAAAGCTCCCCTAATGCAAGCTGCCAGCAGAGACACTGCCTGCTCTCTTTATTCTTATACCCAGTGTTTTGAACATTATGACAATCCCCCACAAAAAAAAAATCCCTTTTCATAAATAATGATAGCTAGCCACATGTCACCACCTTGTCTCTAAAGCCAACACAGCCTGCTCATAAAGTCCCTTAGCCATGCGATTAATCACTGATTGGAGAGAGAACAGTCATTTATTTCTAGCTGGCATTCATATCACATTCTAGCTGTACCCATTCCAAAGCTACCACAGGCTGCACGCTCATGTATGGGGAGAACAGGTGCTACCACATTGTCTTGACGTGACATGGCTTGGCTTGATCATGGCTCCATTCTCATTGACCGTGCTAATGTGAGAAGGTCACTTGATGTCACTAACCCACAGCTTCTTCATATGGGAAGTAGAGTCAAAACTTTTGTCTGATGACTTGTGAGACATGAACTCACTCGCACATGGGTAACAGGATGTTGAACAGGAGCAGAGAAAGTGAAAGTCTAAACCTGACTTCACTTTTACTTCTTGTTCAACATTTACTCATCAGAATTCCCTTCCCCCTTCTCTCTTATTAAAGAGAAAGTCAGCCCCCACTTCTGAGATGACCAGATTTAAAAAATAAATAAATAAAAGCATCACACTACACTGCCCTGTCTCCCAGCTGTGGGGAAGCCATTCCAGTGGTTCATAGCTCTTCTTAAGGAGACTATGTGTAAGAAAGAGGTATGGGCATGACCATCCATCATCTCACTCACTAAACTGTGGCTCTGGTCACCTTGCCCCTCTTTATAACATCTAAATGGAAAAGCAAGGCAGAGAAGTAGGCAACAAACACTTCTGACGTATTTCCTGTGGAACTTGCCGTGAGAAGCCTGTACTTCTAATAGCACGTGGGGTCTTCGCTGGTGCCCATACTCAAAATAAATAAATAGATAAATACAAAATGGAAAGTCATCATGTGATAGCTGTGCAGGCTAGCTTTACTTGTAGACTTGACACAGTACAGAATTCCTTGGGAATGGAGTCTCAGTGAGGGGCCATCTAGATCCAGTTGGCCTGGAGTATCCCTGTAATCTTTCTTGGATTAATTTAAGTGGGAAGACCCACACAGAATACAGGTAGCTCCATTTCCTAATTCAGCTCATGTTGAAAAGGAGAGAGCAAACTGCACTAGCACGCATGACTTATTTTGTTGCCCTCTGTTCTTGATTATGGATGTGACATGACTTCCTGCTTCAGATTGGGGCCCCTGGGATGTCTCAACTATGACATACCTTGACCAGGAATGGTGAGTTAATTAAACCAGTTTTCCCTTAAATTGCTTTTGCCAGGGGTTTCAATCACAGAAACAGGAAAGACATTCTGGCCTTAGAACAGTTGGGTAGAAGGACCCAATTGTTTGGGGTTTTAAATGACCCAACAGTCTTTGTCAACATTATTAACTTCAGTCATTTTACAGGAAGCCCCTGGGGCAGAATTCCCCAGTCTTCAGCCACCAATGTATTCTTTATTTCCTTAGCTCAAGGACCCAGATTCATTTCACTTTCTTTTGAGACAGCATCTGTCTCACTATGCAGTCTAGGCTGGCCTTGAACTTCTGATCTTCCTGCCTCAGTCTCCTAAATGTTGAGATTAGGAGCCTGGAGAACCACCATGTTTAACTAAATTACCTATTCATTCCCTGGAAATTTTAATTCTTCTTAGCCTGACCAAATTTGACTTAATTTTCAAAGACTGTATTTAGAATTGAGGAATCATTCTATATGCACAGTAATCTATTATCATCTAGTGTGAATCATGTCCTTTCTGAGCAGGTCTTCTGGTAAATATTCATGGGATCCTGTTCTAGCTTCATTTCTGTGGCTGTGAGAAATTACTCCACCCAAAAGCAACCCAGGGAAGGAAGGGCTTCATTTCAGCTTCCAGGTCACAGTCCATTGCTGAGGGAAGGAACTCAAGTAGGAACTGGAAGGCAGGCGTACTTACTCCACCCAGCATCACCTCTACTGAGGATCTCACTTGAAAGGCAAGGGCGTTCAGCAGGAACCATGGAGGATGGTGCATTCTTACACACAGACTGACATAATCACCAAGCTATCTCTTTTAATACAGTCCAGGACCACATGCCCAGGACATGGTGTTGCCCATAGTGGACTGAGCTCTCCTATATCAGTTAATAACCAAGTCATGCCTGTTACGATAAATCTTTCCGCCAAAAGCCGCCTGAGCCCCACCACCATGTGTGAGCTTAACGCCAGCCGCCACCTGAGTTAGGCCCAAATGAATACACAGAAACTTGTATTAGGTTCAAAGCTGCTTAGTCAATGACTAGGATTCTCATCTGTTAGCTCAGTCTTAATTATCATAAATCTATATATTTTATAAGACTTATCTTATCGGACGCCTTATTGGCGTCCCTCCTTGCTGGTGAATCACATAGTGCCGCTGGAGCAGGAGCCAAGGGGAAAAGAGAGGGATACTTCCTATTTCCTCGCTTAGATATGAGTCTCCTTGCCATGTCACTTCCTGCCCGGATCATCACTTCTCTACTACATTTCCCAGAATCCTCTTTGACTCCTAGTCCTTGCTTGCTGTCTTATTGGCCAAACAGTTTTTATTCAATAATCAATAAGATAAACATACACAGTACATTCCCCATCACATGCCCACAGGCTAACCTGATCTAGACAAGCCCTCAGTGGGGCTCTCCCCTCAAATGACTCCAGGCTATATGAAGTTGACAGTTAAAGCTACCTTGGATATTTATTCATCTCAAAAGAACTTTTAAGAGCAACTTAATGGGAGAAAAAGAAATGTATTTGCATTAAGACTAGTACAAAAAGGGAAATCCAGGGGTGAGGTCTAAGCATAATGCTCAGGACTCTCTTGGGAGGGAATTTCTTTCAAATCTGTTTTGTTGGCTTTCTGCACAAAAGATCAGTCATCCAGTTAAAACAGAGAAAGAGATTCTAGCTAAGGGAGAGTACACTAGCCATTAATTTTATATTAACATATCATATTTCAAACTGGTATTGATTTGCTTTCCTTTTCTAAGATTGACCTCGTATTAAAAATTTGTTATTTTCTTTATTTCATCACCATGAACTTCTGCAATCTAACAGGTGCTTACAAAAGAGGTGGTGATGCAACCTGTACCTTACAGAGGGTGATGTCATTGGTTCAATAGGAAGCATTCCCTGGATATTTGAACAAATTCTTTCAGTAGATCCTACCTTTCTCTTCCCTCTCAGTCAATGAGTCATTGGAGAACAGCAGAGAACACTTGCATTCAATGTAAACAACACACACATGACTCCAAGTGTTAACCTCAGTGCAATGTAAATATCTCAACTCATACTAGCAAGTATCTTCCATTCGTTTGCATAGGTGATATGAAGTTACCTTATCAAATAAGCACATGTTACCAAAATGAATTGAATTTAAAAGAATAGAGCCAACAAGATGGCCCAATGGATAAATGCAATTGCTGCCAAAACCTGACAAGAGTTCAATCCTCCGAATCCATGCAAAAAATGGAGGCTAGAAACACATCCACAAAGTTGCCCTCTGACCCCCATATATATACACCGCCATCCACCACTCCCACCACACAGTTCCCACATAAACCTGGTGATTCACAAAGTCCTAAGTAAAGAATATTTGGTTATTGACATAACAAAATCAAGTCTGGATGGAAGTCCACACAACACTACATGAGAAGGATACCCTATTAGACATTGCCAGTAGATTAGGCTATGGTTGGGGGGAGGTGACTGTTCTCATGGGTGGTCTCTGACTGGTCCCTTTGAAGGAGAAGTGCATTTGTCAGGATACAGTGAGAGACACATGAGGTGTGCAAGGCATCTCAATAGAGAGAAATTAATGCAAAGAATTGGTGTGAAAGGTGTTGGCAGACTGGATATCTCCAAGGAAAGAGAAATGACACAGGGGCAATGAGGACATTCTTAGGAAGCAAGACATGCTGCCAGTGTGTCTAGGCTCACAGGACACACTGCTGGTGTGCACAGGACAAGCTGCCAGTGTGCCTGAGCTCACAGGACAAGCTGCCAGTGAGCACAGTACAAGCTGCCAGTGTGCCTGAGCTCACAGGACAAGCTGCCATTGTGCCTGAGCTCCAGGAGCAAGAGGGAAACATGGAGGTTACAAGAATCTAGAACACTGAAGTTATACCCTTCCCAGCGCTTGTTTCTGAGCTTCAAACAGTAGAATAAACTTTATCATATTAACCATTGTCCTACCAGTGGGGAAGTGTTTGGTGTCCACACCTGCTGTGATCTTTATTCTCTCATTTTCACATGTTAAGCATGTGACACTGCCAACGATGTTAAACATTAAGTAACAACAGCCGCATGAAGGTTACACTCCCTTGCCTGTTAAATCTACCAAAGTTTTGGGAAGCATTTTTCTTTTTCTCATAATTAAAAAAAAAAAAACTGTCTATGGTGTAAAAGTAATCAAATCCCAGTCTTTTTTTCTTATGCCACAGGCAAGCATATATTTAAGGGAGTGAGAACCTACAGTAGCTATCAAAATGAAAATGGTGGATTGGGAATGAAAGCAAATGTTCTCTGATTTCAAAACTCTATTTTTAATTGTTAAGCTTCAAGATCCTAAGTTTTCAATGACAGATATTTCTTAAAAAGTAAATTATAGTTAATCCACACAGAGGAACTTAAGAAGTGATGTTACAGAGGTGATTATGCATGAAGAGAACTGTAATCTTTGGGATAAAATCAGGTTATAAGAAAGGAATAAAAAAGAATATACACTGTGATCAGAATTTTCTTAAAATGATGTTTATCTGTGTTCACTGAAGCTAAATGCTGTTTAGAAGCAAAATAAGATCCTCTCCTGTGAGAGAGAAGGGGTGTTCATTACCTCTCAGAAAACTGTGTTTACTTTTATAAAATCAACTGAGGCGACATACTAAAAATCCCTGCCTGTTTTTCTGAGTTTTATTTTGTTTTGTTTTGTTCTTTTTTCTCCTTTAAGGTCCTTAAAACCTGTATACCACTTACACAGATATGCATAGGGCCATTTAGAAGGTGCATTGGCTCATAAAATGAAAAGGCATTTCTCATCGAATGTTTACACTTTAGCATACTCTTTATTATGGCATGTGCTCTGTTCTTTTTAAGAAGTAAAACATGGGGCTGGAAAAGTGGCTCAGCAGTGAAGAGCACTTGCTGCTCTTCAGAAGGAGCTGGGTCTAGTTCCCGGCACCCGCTTTGGGTAGCTTACAACTGTCTAATGCCATCTTCTTATCTCCAAGGTCCCTGAACATGCATGAATAGACCTTCACACAGACACAAGTATAAATACAAATACAAAGACATCTTTTAAAATTAAAATGTCATTTTAAATAGTACTAAATGTAAATTATGTACAGAGAAGTGCTGGATATGGAATGCCAGCTAGACTCTCATTTTCTTCCTTACACTGATTTTTTTATAGTTGTATGATTCTATGGAATTAATAATGGAAAAATCAGCAAGTACTGTATGTTCTCGTCTTTTTGTGTGTGTGTGTGTGTTCATGAATTATTTTCCAGGGCACTGCCCCAAATGCTTCTACAACTCATCTCTTAGAAGCTGCAAGGAGTTAGACTGCACAGTCACACTTTATACTGTGTTAGCCAAGGCTGAGATGGTTTGGAAGCTTGTTCAAAACCACTCGGCCTCTAGATTACAGAGTGAACAGAATTTTGACCCAGATCGATACAAAACAAAAGCAAGTCCTTACCGGATATGCTGTGTCACATACATGCTGATATTTGTATTTTAAATTACCTTTCTTAATTAACTGACCTTTTACCAAGGAGAGCTCAAAGGACTTTGCTTATCGCAAATTGTTTCTTCATTTATTCAACAAATGTTTGTTGGGAATCCAGTACACAGCTCTAAAACAAATACATAAGCAGATGGAATTACCTTCTATTGAAAAATCGTGAAAAAGCCAACCAAGAAGGAAAAGGAAGACAGGAGCCAAGGGAAAAGGGACCAGAGGGGATGGAGGAGGGGAACAGAAGGAATGGGGGAAAGGTGAGAGGAGGAAGGGAAAGCAGGGGAGGGGAAGGGAGTATTAGCTACATATGTGTGAGTGCTCTAAATTCTCATTTATTCGTAATTGCACTCGGGAGGCTCACTCGGTCTCTTTCCCTAGTAAACTGTGTCATTGTCCATCTCACAAATGCGCTCTACTTTCTCTTCAGAAGACACCACTCCAATGAGAGGTCATGGATTAGTTTGGACTTGCAAACTATTTAAGTCAAATTGCCATCCCTCAGCAGGATGTAGACCACGTGTTACTTTTGTGTTGTCTGGGAGCCACACAGGTGTCACTTCTCAAAACAGACAGAGACAGTGTTGGTTGCTCATCTGTGACTAAGATAGCATGGCTGAGCCTTTTGCCTTTCTTCCTTTCTCTCCACAAAGGCTCACATTCATCTTTTATAGAACCCAGTTTGGAAACTTTTAAACTTCCTGATTGCATTTGTAAATAAATGTTAGGTTTCCTGAAAAAAAAAAAAAGGCAGGAAATGCCGCTGTGTGGCAAGCTTGCAAAAGTATCATTGGTATTCTCCATTTTCCTGGAAATCTTCCATTTCTCTGGAAAGTACAGAGCTGGGTCCACCCCTGTGGTCCCAGGAGCACTTTCCTACCCTCTCCTGCCTTTGGGGATATCACATGGGTTGTCAGCACACCTTGCCCTGGTGAAGCCATGCTGCTCTTTGGTAAACTTGATGTGCTTTCCTGGAATCATTTGGTTTCCACAACATTCAGCATGGTAGAAACAAAGCTTCCAAACCCATGTCTCACTATACAAACAAAAACAACAAGAATTGACTCAGCAGGTTGGTCTGTTTATGCATGTATATATACATGTGTGTATGTAACAATAATAAATAGAACCTATGGACTCACTGAGGAGGATGGAAGGGGTTGGAGGAGTGCGGAGAGGGGGAAGTGATACAATTCTATCTCAATCAAAAGTACTTTTAAAGGTAGAGCAGGTGTTCTATGAAATAAACAAAACCTTTGTTTCATCCAATGGAACCCAGCATACTAACTGAGCAAGGAACTGACCCTAGGCCTCGTGGCTAATAAATAACAGCACTAAATAATTCATGAATCCACAAATGAGACCATTTAGAGGGGAGAAGCGACCAATGGAAGGAGACACTGTCATCTCTAATCTCTGATTTTCAGCTCTGCTGTCTACCTTGCATACTTTAATTTCAGGCTCCAGGTAGAAGCATCCAGCCAGTTAAGGGCACACACACACACACACACACACACACACACACACACACACACACACACACACACACACACAAATAATGCTATGTAGTAGATACAACAGAGTTCCCAGATTCATTGGGACCAAATTGCTTGGGCCATATGTCCACACTGGACCAATCAGATTACTCAGGTGACTTTAGACAAGCACAGGTCTACATCACACAATGTGGTCAGAGAACAGTGACAATTTTCCACACAGGAGTTCCTATCTATCAATGCCTGGCTTAACATCCTGTCCTCCAATGTCACCTGTTGCAAATGATAGGCTTTTATCTTTTCAAGAGTTTCATTTGTGTGTGTGTGTGTGTGTGTGTGTGTGTGTGTGTGTGTGTGTGTGTTCAGATGTGCTGATGCCTGCTGATGCCATAAAAGAACATCAGATACTTGGGAGCAGAAGTTGCAGGCAGTGGTGATGAGAGCTAGGAACCAAACTCCAGCCTTCTGAAAGCACAGCAAACACTCTTAACCACAAAGCATCTCTCCAGTCCCAGATTTTATCCTTTTGATGGCTGACTGACACATCACATTAAACTCCACCAATATGATCAGCTATTACATGCTAATTAAAAAAAAAGAAAACAAAACCGAAATGAAGGCCTGCATTCAGACAAGTTTGTGGGCAATGTTAGAAAGAGGATGAAGGAAAACAGATGCTCAGACACATGTCTGTTACAGAGGTGACAGGGTGAGATGACTTTGCCCAGTGGTCTCTGTCGTCTCCAGAAGATCTCTTACTTATGTTCTTTTACCTTTTGTAAACTAAGTTATAGAACTAAGTGACTTCTCAAAATTGCAGTAAGAAAACCCACAGTTGATTGATCCATTAATAATGTTTGCTACCGTTGGTTATATGTCTTTTAATTACACTGTTTTATTGTGTTCTCTGGTCAACAGCCTCAGGTACAGCTGCTATGGGTTCAAGCCATAGCTCAGGTGGTAAGGTGGCTAGTTCTCTGAACTCAGCCTCCTTTAACCATGCATAAACTACAGATTAAAAAAAAAAAACAGAAAGAATATCCAATGCCTAGGATGCTTTGGCATACATAGCCAGATACTCAACAAACAATGTAATTGTTTATTTTGTGTGATTTTTATCAAAATTTTCAATTATGCTCACCTTATTGGGATGGCTACTGGTAGTTAGCAAGTTATCAATAGATATGTTTTTCTTTGTTTTTTTCCCTTCACCCAGGTATTTGAACATTCTCCATGGTCCTAAAAAAAAGGTATATTCATATATTCTTTTCCACACTGCATTCTTATCAATAAGCAGCAGATGAAGCCACAATGCTTCTAATTACTGGCTATAATACTGCTGAAAACCAATCACTTTCTTGAAAAAAACTTTTCACTTGGCAGAAAGAGAAATCAATCCTAGATTCCAACTAGCTGAGCTCTCCCCAACATATAGAATCATGCTCTGAACACAAAACAGCATGCAAACAGAAGCTACAGACAACTGGAGAACCTGAGTAGAGAGCGCATAGATTCATCACCTCTGGGAAATCAGAAGAAGACACTCTTTTTAATTTAATCTCTCTTCGACTCTAAAGATCGGCTCTCTGTGTTCTTTGTTCTTCTGACAAAGGTAAGCTATAATCGGGAAGAGATTTCCAGACACCTATCTACATATGACTCTTGTCCCTGCTCATATCTGCAACTGGAAATTTGGTCGTGCAAACAGATAATAAACAAACACCCCAAGGGAGAAGAAGAGGCAAGAGAGGTTGACTCCAGCTGTCTAAGTCATATTGATAACCAGCCTGGGATGAACTAATTGACCTTTGAAAAATTCCCATTGCCTGTGCCACCAGACACCTCCAATTAAGCCTGGTTTGTAGCTGAATGTCAAGTGGATAAACAGACTCAGAGCACTAACAGATGCTAGATAGACGACAGTTATTTTCCTATTGCTCCTAATGCTTCATATATACACACAACTTCATAAAGTACCTGGACCCCAGAGCATTCACTCTTTAGCCTGTGGGGGTGGCATGTTTAGTGTCTTAGGAGATGGAAACTGAGGTAAGTCTGTGAGTCTCAACTGTGTGAATTCACGGCTCCCGAGCAGGAAGAAAACCAGTAAGAGGTAAACGCTAGTCTGCTGCCCATCAGAACTAACAAGGGGAGGCCGGGGAGCTCAGGTCCACTCATGCTGTAAAGAATGTTATTTAGCGTTCTAAGATTCAGTTTCCCCATCCAAAAAATAATGACAACATCCAGAGACTGAATGTAATTGTAGGCAGTCTGGTGACAACAGGCTCACTCACCATGATGGTGGCCATTTAAGGTCATCAAGTTATCAATGGATATGTTATAAATAAACAATAATGCAGTCAAGATGCATTATGTGTCCCCTAATGCTGTCAATCAACTTCAGGACTCTCCACTCAGCATTTATTTGTCTGGCCAATTGGTAACGTCCATGCACTGCTCCACCCATGAGCTTTAGCAGCTGCACACAAACTTATGAAGTGATTCATCACCACATACTTAGACTTCGCTCTAGTTGGAAATGTATGTTTCTCCAAATGCTTTGTTAGATAGCAATGCTTTGTTAGATGTGCAATATCGCTATACACTTTGACATTCTCAATGATCATTTTGTTACTAATTAGTTGTCTTCTGACAATTTTACCCATGTCCACAATGCCTGCTGACTGGTCTCATGCTCTGCTCATCTCCCTACAAACCCTCTGTCTACTTTACATTTCTCCTACAAGTCTCTCTCACACACATTCACGCCTATTTATTTTATTTTGTAACACAGTGAGTTTAAACAGGATGACCTGTACGACGATGGGTGTGGAGATATCCACTGAGGCCTGTGTTTAGTGGCAAATATATACAATGGAAGACAATGTCTTCCTCTCTCCCAGAACTTATCAATAACCAGCATTTCAAGAGTAAGAGGTAGGGCCCCAAGAGGCCTCTTCATCCATGATAACAGGGCCAGGGTTATGTGAGCCCGATGTAACTAAATATAAGTTAATTATTATAACGCTTGTAGCAACAGCTGTGTGAATTTTTGCTTATATTTTGGGATTTACCTTTATTCATTTTAATTATGTGTGTTGGTTTGTACAAGTAGGCACAGGTGCCCATAGAGGACAGAAGAGAGCATCAGATTCTCTGGGGCTGGAGATAAAGGCAGTGGCTTGTGATCTGGTTGGGTGCTGGAAACAGAATTCTTGTCCTTTGCAAGAGTAAGTAATGTCCTTAACCCCGAGCCATCTCTCCAGAAACACAACCATTTCTTAATTAAATGCTCAGATTCACTTTTCCAACAAAATACAGTCTCTCAGGCTAATGCATGATGGACACAGTGTCCAACAAGAGTACTCAGAGTTTGAATTCAGGCATTCTGGGGTAATCTGGGCATTCTCGGATGCTGTGTGCAGAAATTTGCCTCATATCCACTGGAAACTATTTCCTTTCGGAACATGCATATTCAAAATAGCCAGAGGACTACACACTAGATTCTAGGTTATTCATGTCTAAAAACACTTTTTTAAATGTCAAATATCTTCCTAAAAGCTTTCTGACAAAATTACAAGCTAATTTCCCACACACACAAATTAGTTTGGCCTCTAAAACAATCAGTTGCAAAATGCCAAAAGTAACCAAGAGGCGTGAGTGACGGTTCCTCCACCTGTTCTGAGGTAGAAGAAGGCAACAGTGGGTGGAAATCACACTCAGCAACCATGTGGACTCCCTCCTTCTTGGCCAATTAATGCTAAAACAACACCATTGAGTTTGGGAGAAAAAAAAATGGCTCAGGCCTAACTCCTGAAAGCTCACAGTCTGATGTTCATAGAGAAAGTGACAACTTCTGATCATTAGACAAAAAGATGAAAAAGAAACTATAAATAAATTGACTTTTTAGCAACTGTGTTAAAAAATGTGTGTGTGTGTGTGTGTGTGTGTGTGTGTGTGTGTGTGTGTGTGTGTGTGCTCGTGTGTGCATGTGCGCTTGTTCATATGTGTGAGTGTGGGCATGTGAGTGTCCTGGAATGCACAGAAATTGAGAGGAAAAACTTTGGGTGTCTCTCCTCCCCAAGGAGCTGGGAATCCTGGGGTTGTGCCCAGCCCTTATGTTCCTGGAATCCAGACTGAAGTCCTTATTCTTGAGCAGCAAGCACTTTATCCAGTAAGCCCTGACAGCAAGAATTGACCTTTTTGTTTCAACACTTTATTTTTTATTATTCAGTGTGTGTGTGTGTGTGTGTGTGTGTGTGTGTGTGTGTGTGTGTGTGTGTGTGTGTAAAACAATTACCTCTGCCTTATTTTTAAAATCCTTCCAGTTATATTCAACTATTCTGTAGGGGCCCATGGGCAAAAACCAAAGTCTCTGTAATGGCATTAAAGGGTGGGAGGCATTTTTGCATTCTTGACAAACAGTATTGTTTGTTCCTGCTGACAAAAGAGAAAATGCCCTTTACTCTCAATTAGTTAGAAACAAAATCCACCATTTCTTTCCAGTTGCTAAGTTAACATGTAGAAATATTAATTAAGCCTGTGCTATGTGATTTAAGAAAAGAATTAATAAAGGTTAAATATGCAAGCAGAGCCCCCTCACATTCATAGAGAGGACAGGACACCCTGTGTGTATATCAGCACCCACTGTAAGGGAGAGTGACGGGAACACTCTGGTACACCCTTCAGACTCTCTGTAAGCGCCACCCACTCTTCCAGCTGGTTTTACAAGTGATGGGAGAGGATTATTTTAAGGGTTGGCTATGTCTGGTATGTCACAGCCACACACCTGGGAGCCATTTAATTCTCAAAACAACCCTGTCAAGTGGACAATAGGAAAATCGAGCTTGTAGCAGATTGGCCTGACATGGAATCTACCCTGTCATTTCACCATGGAGATTACAACTCCAAGACCATGCCCTTCACAGTATCATCAAACTGAGCCTCACTGGCATTTTTCCTTATGTCTGTCTATGCATTGGCTGCCTGTGGCCTAAAGCAGTCTACAGCCCATTTGTGTGGACAAAAGTGTGTGTGTGTGCATGTACATACATGGACGTCAAAGGACAAATTCAACTGTCAATCTAGTATATAATCCACCTTGTTTTTTGTGGCAGGGTCTCTCACAGATGGGAGCAGTGCAAGGATAATGGGCTAGCTGGCCGGACATCCCTGGGCTTCTGCTTCTCTCTGCTTTCCCAATGCCAGCATAACAAGCTTGTGTGTGTCACCATTTCCAGCCTTTTTCCCATGTGGGCTCTAGGGATCAAACTCTCATCCTCACACTTATACAGCAATCTCTTTACTAGACCCACCACTCTGTGGTCATTTAAATGTTGTCTATGGATCCTCTTTGGTAATATGAGTATTGGGTAGTTTGTAGAGAGGGCTCACAGTCCAGAGCAGCACATTTTTGTGTGTCTTTTTAGGAATAAAGTGAAGCTTGCTGGCCATTGCTCCAGTCATGCCAGCCTCCTCCCCATATGTGGGATCCTACACACACACACACACACACACACACACACACACACACACACACACACACTGCCCCCTGAATATGCAACCTACTCCTTGCTTCTGGTGAGAATTTCCACCTGGCCTTAGACCTATGTCATTTTTCTGAGGCTCTGCTGATGACACAGATTTCAATGGCTCTTCCACACTGCCTGTTCCATTTTTCTGTGTTGAAAACAGAGACCCATGCATGTAGATATCCATCCCAGCCCAGGTACATAGTAGGTGCTCAAGCAATAGAAAGATCTCTTGAAACCAAGCTGAAAATTCACTATGGCAGAGGCACTTGCCCTGATTCCTTCTGTAAATGACTTAATTGTTTGAAATATATATATATATATATATATATATATATATATATAATATATATATATTTCCATTTCAGAACAACTCTCGAGGACACACATACCAAGAAAGACGTAGATTTAAAAATAGATTTATAGGGGCAGGAAGAGAGAAGCAATGAGCTGGTGTTCAAAGAGACTAATCTCCCTGTCCAATTCTTTAAGAACATGTGGAAGCCAGCCTTGGATGATGCTTTATTTCTGACGTTGGCTTATTGGAGCTCCAGAGAGCTTGCCCATAGATTCAGTTACATCGGGCAGTTAAATTCCAAACCAGCCCTCGAAGTCTGCCTAATTAAAAAGACTAACAACTTTAGTAGCTATGGGGAAGGCAGACTTTTCTGGGCAGAAGGGAACTTGCCAGCATCTTTTCTGGGTGAAGGAAGCAGACAGTGCATGCATTGTTAGAAGTAGGTCAAAAGCAAATCTTACTTTGCCCAGCCTCACCTCCTCTCACCAGCTCATTAGCTCCTTCTGGGACCCCACTGGTGTGTTACTTCATCTATCACATGGGCTCTCAAGGATTCTGTGTTTAATAAATACTTAAGGAGGTAGGCAGTGGCCCCAAGAAAGGTAATGGGATAAAAAAGATGGGCTGCAAAACAACACACTGTAGAACGGTTTGAATGGTAGAAATAGAGTCAGATCATAGGGTAAACAGCATGTAATGTGCCCACATGTGTCTGAGCATGCATGTGTGTGCATGTGTGCAAGAAATACATATTTGCATAACATTTCAGCACAAACGTTACCTAGCACCTATGCATCTTTCCCCAGTGTTTCTACTGAGCAACTAAGACGATACAGTGATCTTAGATATTGGTTCTGTTCTTTTCACTGCTATATGATACTCCATGGCAAAATGGACGCCCCAAGTCCTCTGAACACTGCAAGACTCTATTACAATGACCGTTTTGTCACCTAGTGAGGAAGCATGTGAGAGTGGAAACGGTGCAGTGACGCAGCAGAGCCTGTCACTACGCACAAGAGAGGGCGGCGTCAGAGTTCATTTCCTGCATCAGGAGACGCAGCCATTCTGAATGTATGCTTCCTCCTCCTGTTTGAGTAAGATGGTCTTAAATCCAGCAGACACCTTGGAGACAGAACAGAAAGTCAAAGTCTGTGTCCAGAAGAGCTTCGACCATTGCACCCTCCTCTGGCCTTGCAGAGATGAAAGAGTGTCTTGTTTCATAACTAATCACAGCTCAGTCATGTAGACCTTAGGTGCCAATGCCTTGCTTGTTCATGTAGATCTCTGGTTCCTATGAGCTGCTGGGGAACTGTAGGAACCAAGCCGGGATGCAAAGGCTGTAAGATCAAGCTTCCTGTGACTGTTTCCAAGGATTAGCTGATTAAATAATGCTTGCATGCATCAGCCTACCTGCACGGCAACGCTGAGTTTGATCATAGCACGTCATGTAACTTCAGCTACTGTGGTGTGACACCTGTTAGGGGGAACACTTTCCCACGAAACTGATTTAGTAAATATGCACACAGGCAGGTTCATTTAGACATGTATGTGTTCATATGTTGGTTTATTTTATTTTTAGTTTAACAAAACTGTTTCTATTTCAAAGTAGTTTTACTCCAAGATAAATAAGGAAAAAATGCCATCTGTTTGCACTCATGATTTGATCTGAGATTCAAATAAAGCCATTGCCTTATCTTACAGAGAAGTGATTTTAACAAAGTGAGATTTACTTGGATTTGAAAATCTAGTTTTTATCCCAATGGTTACTATATGCACGAATTTCCTGTTAGATAGAAGGAAAAAACAGTACAGAAGGAGGCTTGGGAAGCTGCATATGACGTGTGGCCCGCTGACTGTGAACAGGGCATAGTTACCTCTGATTAACATGTCAACAGGATGTCACTCAGATGTCCTCTGGGCTGCAACTGGCAGGCCATTTACTGGGAGTACATCTGAATGGCTCCTATGAGAAGTCAGAGGTGAAGGAAGGCCTTGCAACACATTTTAGGCGAGTGGCATTTTCTAGAAAGCATGACTGAAAGAATATGGTATTAAAAGGCCTTTGGGCATGGGGGAAGCATAATCAGAAGTCCATCTATCTATTTTAGTGTGTGTGTGTGTGTGTGTGTGTGTGTGTGTGTATGGGGGGGACATGACATGCAGACAGGGGCACACACACACACACACACATACACACACACACACACACACACACACACACACACACACACACACACACACAAGTCAGAGGAGGATGTCAGGTCCTCTGGCTTGCCCATCACTCTCTGCCTCAATCCCTATGGCGCCTCTCCCTGAACCTAGAACTAAGCTGCCTGTCAGCCTTCCATTATGATCCTCCTGCCTCAGCTCCCAAGGATCATGCTAGGCTTTAAAATGGATGCTAGGACACAAATCCAGGTCCTTATACACAGCAGGTGCTCTTACCACTGAGCCATGACTCTAGCCCCATAATTAGAGGTTTAAATGAATGTTAAATAGCACATATAGCATTATAAAACTACAAAACCTATCCCTGATGGCAACAGTAGAAGTATGATAGCTAAGATAATTAGTAAATGTCTCTTCCTAGAGGCTAAGAACAAAAATAGCAAAGGCCTCCTCAAAGGCTTGAACCAATAGGAGCTGGGGAGCTGAATAGTGGGGAGGGACCAATGAGGCAGGAGTGAAACAAGACCCAAAATGTACAGGTGCCTCAGGAGGTCCAGGTAGGAGCTTCAATCTTAAGGGGGCCAAAGTGGAGATGAAGACCCTGCTCCCTAATTGTCTGGTTTCCTGCCTTACCTTGCTGATGGCATCCAACAGAAAACTACGACAATTCTGAGTATTGAGAAGAACGACACCAGTGTTCTGGGGGCACAGAGCAGAGAGAAGGGTGGGTACAAACAGGGGTGACCAGATGATTCCTCAACAGTTCTACAATCATCAGCATAGTCTTACTGAGTCTGCCATACGGGTTGTTTCCCTGATGCTGTGATCAAATTAAGGAAGGAAAGGTGTGGCTATGCTAGCAATTGAGGGATCCAGTTCATCAGGGAAATCCCAACAGCGGGATCTTGAGGGAGATAGTCATCCACCCTCAGTCAAGAAGCAGAGAGGCTAGCACGTGTGATACTCAGCTCCCTCCCTCTGCTAATACAGTCCAGCATCGTAGCCTGGGAATGGCACCATGTATAGTGAGCAGCAAAGAGGCTTCCTTCCCACTTTAATGAACAAGTTGAGACTTAAGACCAACTGCCCCCACCAATTGAAATGATGTCCTTATGTCATAATGAAGCTGGGAAGGGCAACATAGAGGAGAGAGCTTCCTACCCCTGCTATCAGTGGTGCTCATTCCTTCCCTGTGTACCCTTGAAGCCATCCATACCATCCTCACAGTGGGGTCATGTCACAAAACTGTCCAGATGCAACAAGACCACAAAAATCTTACAAACACGCTATCTGTTCCAAACACCACGACAGCATTCATCTTACACAAACCACAAAGCTATAAAAGTTAAATATGGATGATTTGAATAATTCAGTCCATTTGTATAGGATGTAAATGTTTTTTATAGATACATACAGAATCCAACTTTTTCTTTCATGTCCATGGGTTATTTGCAAATACTGGTCATAAGTTATGCCCAGAACAAATTCAAAATGATGAGGATTGGACTAAATCACACACCATTGCCCCATAGTTCCTGACAGCAAGGCAGTATATTCCAAAGCACGTAACAAATGGAGAAATCTAATCTTCCGACTGCTGGAATTCAGAAGAAAATATTTTATACTGAATAACATGAACCACAGAGAAAATGAGACAGACCTTTGCTGAGTCATTACAGTACAGTGAGACTCATAGACTTGTTTATGACAGGTGATGTGGTACCCCAGACTTGAGTCTAGGAAAAGCCAGAATCATAAATATTATTCTTACCCCAAACAGAAAGAGAAAAGTGGATAAATAGGGAATCCCACATAAAAATATAAAAGAGAGAAATCCAACAGGAGCCAAGGGAAGCAGATGGAAAGAATTAATAAACATAAAGGTATAAATTAATTTACCAAAAAGATAAAATTGATAATTAACACTTAATGATTAAAACAGTTAATGAATATGGAAGCATAAATTAATACATTAAAATAAAAAAAGAATTGATGAATGCATAAAATATTTGGCTCTTTGGATAAAACACACCATGTTATTAATGAAAAAGAAGAATGCATTAGTATACTAACTTAGTAATGTAAAAAATAAAACTGGTTAAAATTCCCAAAAGAACATTTGCTCAAATGTATGCTAATCGATCTAAGACTAGAATAGACCACTTTCTATAAGCACAAAGTACTGGACTGCGATCTGACTCCACCAAAGAGAGAATTCTTAAATAGACCGCAAACCAAGAAAGAAGTTGAGAAAGTTGTCAAGGATACATTTCTCAATAGCGTCCCAGATAATTTCATGCATGAATTCATTCAGAACTTCTAGAAACAGATAATTCATGAGCTTTTCAAATTGCCCTAAAGCATGAAGTTAGAATGAATGCTTCATAATTCATTTTTTAAAACTCCAGTTGCCAAAATACATAGGGTAGATGTGGACAGCATTGAAGCCAGAGGCTATAAGTCAATCCATGACTAGTGATTTTGAAATCACAAAATATCAGCAAATAGGATCCACAATATTTTGAAAAAAATAATTCACAGGAGTAAGTGGGCTTTAGTTCATATTCCAGGACAATTTAATATGAGGAAAGTATCACTTTTGTTTAGCATATAAGTAAGCATAAAATGAAGTCATAAAATGCTGGGATTTTGTGGGCAAAATAGAGTAGGTCTTGCTACCAACAGTGTAACAGGGCACATGTAAGTACAGTTCTCAATCACTGGATGATTAAATCACAGTGCTTTGTTTCTGCGTCATGAGCTTTTAATTTTAACCAGAGGAGGAAGAGGAGGAGGAGGAGGAGAAAACTACTTTCTCTAAGACAGAAAACAAAAGTCTAAACAAAACAATCTGGGATTCTGAGCTTTACAAACACAAATACAAGGCACCTGGTCAGGCATCAACTATGCGATCCTAACCAATAGTAAAATCTCTATCATTCTGTGGATTCATTAAGGAAATGTGAGGGTGATAAAATGCAACTTTCGAGGTTATCTCAATGGCTGTAGATAACCACTGCAGCAAAGAGGCTTCCTTCCATGTCCTTGTTGCTAGTTGTGGTCGAATGATTTGTACCATTGCTTTTGAATCTGTACGTACAGAGGAAATGTGTCTTCAAAGGAACTCAACCTACTTTGACTATTTGTGTCTAATATGTCTATTTTTGGAGAAAACACAGTAAGTTGAAAATAGTTGTCCATTATGAAATTATCCTTATTTAGAAAAACAAAAGCAAAAATACATTGGTGCTATTAGTCTCTCTGACAAATGTCCATGTATGCGTAGGATCATGCTCCAAACTGTAACCGTGAGATGAGTTATGTAAGCAGATTTGTGAGATCTTCATCGGGGAAAGATGTTCATACTGGCTGTGTCTACAGATTCTCAGGATTTATAGAGCTGAGCTGTTTGTCCAAGGTGGGAATGGCTCAGGAGGCTGAGTCTGAGCCAGTCAGCCATTTCTACTGTGTCCAAGGCCAAGTCAATGGGAGATGAGTTGTTCTTGGTTGTTCTGGGTGTTGTCCCATAAGAATGATCACAGGCTGACAGATGGAGCTGATCCCAGTGGGGACACTTCCACTAATTTGTGGGTATCACATGGAGAGAATGAATGATGGGCAATGCTCTTTACTCTCACCAGGGTAGGCAAGCTAACTGTAATTTGAGGTTCCTCGTTGATGGACCACAAAAAAAAAAAAAAAAAAAAAAAAAAAAAAAAAAAAAAAAAAAAAAAAAGAACCAATGCCTCTTTGAACCTGGCACTATCTGGTTGAATCAACACCTGAATTCACCAGCAATGGAATCACACAATTTCTAGGATTCCATTTTCCACCAAACTCATGAAAACTGTTGTCTCCCACTACCCCAATGCATGAAAACTGGGATCTCCCACTACCCAATGAAGCTTATAGCAATTTAAATTCTCAGAGTTGCCCATGGTTAAAGTTGGCTCAATTAAACACAAGGTTATTTTCTAAAAGTGCATTATCATCCTTGTTTGGCTGCTTAATTCCCTCCCATTAGTATGTTCTTAGGGTGCTTGCAAATTCCTTTTTCCGAGCTCATTTAGGAAACACATTTAACCCAGAACAGGTCATTTTAAAAGCGTCATTCTAATCCTGGTCTTTCATTATTTCTCTAATAAACAGTGTAATTGGTAGGGGCTGAGTCCACTGCACATCAATCTTTAGGCAAAACTTAGGTATTCAAGGTGTGAGACTTCTCCTGGAGCCCAGTGTCTTTATCTCAGAGGGAACTGCTGGGAAGGTTTTAAGTGGTAAGCTCCGTTTTCCTTCCTTTCCGCCTAATCTCTTATCTTCATTTGAAAAATAAGCATGTACTGGGTCATGTCCTGAACAATCAAACGTAATTGCAGGGACCTTAACAAATAAATTAAGGAGTCTGTCACATCCTGTTTCCCTAACTTTGCTGTGCAGCTACTCTTATTAAATCACTTAATATGCTGTGCTCCACAAGAGAAGAATAAGGCACGCGTATGCCGTCCGCTGTACCCAGGGTGTCATTCGGAGAATCGACCTCAATTAAATCTAATTGCGCTCCCTTTCAACTACAGAAGCATGAAAAGGTCCCATAAACTTTGTTTTAATTGTAAGTCAATTACACTGTCAAAGCACAGGGAAAATATTAAATGTGATTGACAAAGACATCACCCATGCATTGTGGACACTAACTTGGTGTTACTAGGCATGGGTTATCTTCTTTCATGCGCATTTCACACTTGAAGGAGTTGCTTTTCTCATGACCATGACAAAACACCTGATAGAAAATAAGTTGAGGAAGGAAATATTTATTTGGCTCAGTGTTGAATGGTGAAGTCTTATCATGGTGGGCAAGACATGGTAGCAGGAGCTGTCAGAAAGCTGAGAGACATAATGGATGGATGGATGGATGGATGGATGGATGATGGATGGATGGATGATGGATGGATGGATGGATGGAAGGATGGATGGATGGATGGACAAATGGATGGATGCAGTTATCTTCCTTCTTTATCCACTTCAGAATCTGAGTCTATGGGATGATGCCACCCATATTTAAGGTGAGTCTGCTCATCTCAATTAATTTAATCTGTGAGAAACTCTCTCACAGATATGTCCAGAACTTAGTTTCTGTGGAAACTCTAAATCCCATTGAACTGACAATAAAGACTAAAAATCCAAGAACTTAACTTAAAGTAGTCCCCCATATTTGAACTAACACCAGTGTTTTCAATGGAAATGCCATGGAGTGTCAAAAGATAGCACTGGCCAATGAGAGAAAGGGTGACATATCCCACCACCCAAAGGAAGGGACAGAGCTTGACTTACTTTCATAGTCACCTGCTCAATAATCTGGCCAGAAATTACAGAGATGAGTTTTTTTTTTTTATGTATGTCTTCAATTTTCCATTGGTACACACACACACACACACACACACACACACACACTTTATATAACAATCCAAAAGTTGTGTTCTGAGGAATCACCACCCAACAAATCAGGGAATCATGAAACATTCGGAAGCACTCTGGGGTTATTCACAGAGGAAAAATGACCAGAAACCATAAAAACATTTTGATTAAAATACATTGTTGTGGATCTCAGATACTGGGCTGTAGCCCCTCCCAGGCACTTTCAAGTACCTGGCATATTTTGTAGATAAAATAAAACAGGCTTCTAGAAACAGCCCAGAGACTTGTCATGAAAGTATTATGAAGGACAATTTTTGACCTGTCCCACACTTCCTTTTGTTTGTAAAGAACTCAAATGAAGAATTTTTACCCACTCTTAGTACCAAGAATAGTTACAATTCCTCTGTGAAATATCTTTAATTTTATTTCTAAGTCCTGGGATTTGCATGTCAGATCACACACCCCTCCCAATTTTATTTAGGAGAGTACCAGTATTCTGGGAAAATACATGTATAAGGAATTTGTGTGCAAATGCTTAAAAAAAAAGACTGTTGCTGGAAGCAGAGAAATGGCACAGTGGTTAAGTGTACTTGCTGCTCTTGCAGAAGACCTGGATTGTGTTCCTAGAAACCAAAGACTTTCTGGACACAGGGAAGCTATTTCCAGACATGGCATCCGCAAGCAAAAAGGAAAATGATCTACTCTTTGCACCGAGAACAAAATCCAATTAGCAGTTTCTTGAAATGACAAAAAAAAATAATAATAATAAGTGCAATACTTTTTTCTTCTAATGAATCTAATTTATTATATTTTCTTAATAAAGACAAAATAAGAGCAAGTTTATCTTTGCGATTCCCAGTTATCCATTAGTACCAAGGTTCTATATTTGAAGATGATATAGAGTCCTAAAATAATAGCATTCCCACTTTCTAGGCATTTAAACAAAAATTCAATAATCACTCAATGGGAGATTAAAACAAAATATACCCCCCCACACCCTTATAGAGAGCCAAGACCACCCCTTAGTGATGATCTGCACATGACATCAAGAATAGCTCAGTATTTTTGTTAATGTACATGGAAAAGTTAAAAGAGAGATAGCTCAGTGGTTCACAACACTTGATTCTCTTGTAGAAAACAGGAGTTTTGTTCCCAGCATTCATGTTGGGAGGCTCGAAACATCTTGTGACCCCTTATTTAGGGTATCCAATGGACCCTTCCAGCCTCCATAGGCACCCAACTAACCTGCACGAAAACACACACACACACACACACACACACACACACACACACACACACACACACACACACACAGGGAGAGAGAGAGAGAGAGAGAGAGAGAGAGAGAGAGAGAGAGAGAGAGAGAGAGAGAGAGATAAAATCTTAAACAAGAAAGTTTCTAGATGTAGTTTCCTTTTCCTGTTGTTATGATAAAAGAAAACGACTAGAAGCAATTTAAAAGGGGATGGATTTATTTGGCTGATACTTCCAGGTCACAATATATCACTGAGGGACATCAAGCCAAGAACAAATGTGGGGACCTGCTAAGACCCATGGAGGAACATGGCTTTCTGGTTCACTCTCTGGCTTGCTCACTGGTTTGTGCTCAGCTTATTTGCTTATACAGCCCAGGCCCATTTGCCTAGGGATGGTGTTGCCCACAGTGGGCTGAACCCTCCCACACTCAACATCAACCCAAACAATCTCTCATGGACATAGTCATGGACCAGTCTGTTCCAGGAGCCCCTTCAATTGCAGTTCCCTCCCACCATGTGACTCCAACAGAGTATGACAACCAGGCCAGTTAGTGAATCTAATTTAACTGATCTAAGATTGACTTTATCAACTGTTTTCTAGGGATGCTGGTGGATAAGTACCTACCTTTCTGATTCCAGGATGGAATTAGTGTTATCCGTACAGAAAGTAAGAGGCAAAATGTGCTTCTTTGGAGAGGGCCACGATGATGTCTTTTACAGAAAAATCTATGTTGTGAAATCAGAGCCATTTGTTTCATAAAAGGGTGGAATGAGGTGCTCCTGGGTGCTGACATGAAAATAACAACAAAAAGAAGCAATCTCCCTGAGCTCAGAAGAGGCTGAATAGAGCTGCCTCCCACGGCCTGCCATGGGTGTGCATCATCTCAAACAGTGGGTGCTCCCTTGAGAGTCCTCTTGAGGTCCTCTCTACCTCTGTATCCATAGTCCCCAAGTGCAGGGTCTCCATTTAACATCACTCATCCAGCTGATGGGCTTGGAAGAGTCTGTCTCTATTAAAACAGGACAGGGGTAGCTCAGTGTTTTCAAGGACTAAAGCAGAGTGTGGCCTGTGGATGACCCAAAACAGGACTCTCAGGTATCCAGAGTGTGGCCCATGGGTGGCTTAAAGCAGGACTCCTTTGGCTCGTCAATAACATTGAAACCACCATTTTCCATTCCTAAAATGCCATTGTTTTCCAGCAGCACCATACTCTCGCCTACAGTACCAAAGCAATGTGGTCAATGCAGCAGCCACTGGTCAGGTGGAACCGAACTGGACCAGTAGCTACTAAGGGTCTCCCCTCTCAGCACTCGAAGCTAGCAGCTAGTCAAATATATGCACAGGTGTGATGTTGTCAGGTACATATATCCTGTCCTCAACCCTGCCTCTGGACACAGATGTTGCAGTCCTTAAGAAGGATGTGTTTGGTTGTCAGTGATATCACTAGAAGCTAACAGCTCTGAGTTGGCTCCAACATGGGGTCTAATCACCAGTAAGACTGAGGCATAGATAGTTGGGAATTTCAGCTCTGCCTTCAATTTCCAGTGGGGATGAGGACTGAATATTGAGATGGTCACTACTGGATATTTGTGTCTTCTACATGCATTCTAAAACAAGCTGTCTTTCCCTAATGCAAACAGGAAAGCCAAGAATCTTTCCCTTAAAATAAGCACACATGATGAAGATCAACATACGATTATGAAGGCCAATCTATGTCTTAAGTCTCTCACTCCAGAGCCTTCACTGGCATCCCATCAGAGCCTATGGCTCTTCAAAAGGACTTGCTTCATCCCATCAGAGCCTATGGCTCTTCAGAAGGACTTGTTTATCATAGTTTTAAGTTCTCCTCTATTATCACCAAGTGAAATAATATGCTTAATATGAAAATTCCCTCTTGCAATCTTTGGCGAATATGTTTGACCTTGAAAGATGATTTGTTGACAACAACTACCTCCACACCCTCTGTGGCTTCTCCTGTCCCCCATAGCAAAGCACTGGACCTCCTATAAATTTTGCCAGCAGAAACAAATGTCCTCTTTATATTTCCCTTCCTTAACTCATTTTTACATCAAAGCCCATGGTTCTGCTGTTTCCACTGTCTGGAAGGTCACTTCCAAAGATGCCTAGTTTCTTTTCTTCTTTTAAACAATGTCTTCACAGGCCATCCAGTCTCAGGCATCACTCTATTTCTGAATGCAGTAACTCTAGAGTGTCATAGTCTTTTTCATAGTACTAAACAATAGTTTTAAGTTAATCAATAATACTAATATTATTTACTTATGTATTTATTTTTTGTTCCATCACTGCAAACTTTCAGTGCTCCATTATGAAAGATGTGCCGACAGAGTAAACGGTTTAAGTAACCTCATTTCACATTCATAGACATTGCAATGTGGTTTTGTATCTCAGCCCAAGGGTAGATCTAGCCCTCGCCCCTTTCATTCGTCTTAGCAAAGAATACAGAAGCCATGATGGGCCAGAACTGAAGAGAAAGTTGAAGACCTGTCATGATCACCTGCCTTGGAGCTCTGCCTTTACGAAGATCAGAAATCTCAGGGAGCACAGAAGTAAGGAGCACAGAGAAGAAAGGCCTGTGAGCCTGTCTCAGATTGGTTGACTGACAGGCAAGCAGCCCAATGCAAGGTTCCTGGATTTCCTACCCAATCTGGAGCTGATTGCAATTTCTGCAAGAACCCAGATGGAAGCAGCAGGCAGCCCAGGTGGCCCACAAAAGCACAAGCCGTAATCAATGCCTGCTTTCCCAGATAGCTTTCATTTTTGATGATAATACAAAGAATTATCTCATCAATAGGCAACAGATTCACCACTCTTATTTGAACACCTTAAAATTATGGCCTAACGTGATGCTTGAAATTAAAAAAAAATTTTTTTTGATGACCAAAAATAGCTGTTGGATGTGAGGAATTAAGCAAACAAAACAGTGAGATGAAATGTAACTTCTCTGAGTACTAGCCCAATTATGTTTTCCCTGCTTGGGCTAGAACTAAACTAAATGATACAATAAGTTTCCTCATGCAATTAATTTAGTTCTTCTGGGCATCCGCACCAATTTACTGGAAAAGACAAAACCAACATTAGAACAGACATCACTACTAAATAAAAGGTATTCAAATATTTATATCCACCCTCTCTCTCTGCACAGTCTATAAATACACAAGCCCAGACAATCTTTATTGGTGTGGGCCGACACTGGCTGCAGGAGTAAGACAAGTGTTGTTGCCAGTTTGCCTTTGAGCTGTAGCTCCGGCAGAATGGAGATGGCCCTGTTTAGTTTCTGTCTAATCACGTATTGTAATGCCGAAGGGGAGGAAATACATCTTGGAAACTTTGACCAAATCGGTTTGGTTTTTCCCATTATCACAGCAGGAAATGCAAGCTTGGGGTTTTCGTCTTTACAGATAATCTATCTGAAAGTGTGTACAATAACTAGCTAAGTCTAAATAATGCTAAGAATGTTCAAAATGCTTTTTTGTAAAAAGGATCAGGGGCTGCAGAGATTTTTGCCTTTACATCACAAAGTCCATTTGCTGCCAGGCTTCATTTTCTCCCAGGACTTGTGAAGAAACTAAACCTTCTGCAAATTATAGATGAGTGAATGGGTTAATTCACAGAGAAATGTGCCATAGATGAATGGATGGGCTATTTCAGAGAAAATGTGCCTAGCTTTGAACTTGGATGATTGAAGTGTCTGTTTAAGTACTCTTGGTTGTGGTTGCAAAAAATAAATAAATAAATAACAATAAAATTAAAGGAACAGAACTACCATTTGCTATGAATTCAATTGTTATTTCAAGTAATTTTAATTTTATGAAGCATCCTGGATTTGCTTTAGAAAATGTGCTTTTGAATGTGGTTGAAGATAGATTATCAAGGGGAGTTTGGGTGTGTATAGCAATCTTCACAGGTCTTTCTCCAGAGGCCAAGAGTTCATTTATTCATTCCTTCCTCCTCTTCTTACAGCCTCCCCATGGATACTCCCCGCCTTGCTTCCACCTTCCATCCCTCTGCGTTTGCTCTCCCTCCTCTCCTCAGTGCTGCTCAGTGCTGCTCTCTCTCCCACCTTCTTCGTGTTTCCACTCTTGTATTTCCTTTCTCCTTCCTTCTTTTCCTTCCTCCCCCTGTTTCTTCCTCTTCCTGTTCCCCCCCCCTTCACCACCTACCCACTTCTTTTTCCTCATCCCACTCCTCCTCATTTCTCTCCTCCCCCTTTGGATCCTTCCACTCTTGCCATGATATATTATTTATGATTATTAAAGCTTGCCTGGGAATTCAAAAAGCAAAGTCAGCCACAAGCCTCAGAAGCCAGGCACACACCTTTAATCAGCAGCCAGAAGCTAGGGGGTGGTGGTGCACACCTTTAATCCTAGGACTCAGGATTAAGAGACAGACTGAGCTCTGTGAGACCAAGGCCACCCAGATCTACACAAGAGTGAATCAGTCTAAAAGAGAATTATAGCTCACACCTTTAATCCCAACATTAGGGAAGCAGATAAGACAGAAGCAAGGTCTCAGAGATGCATTCATTCTCCAGGTACTCTGAGGAGAGGTTACAGTCTGGGTCTTAGTGAGACCCCTTGGAGACAGGATCAGCCCATTCAGCTTGAGGTAGAGGTAAGAAGCTAGTGGCCGGCTGCTTTGCTTCCCTGATCTTCAGCTTGAACCCCAATATCTGCCTCTGTGCCTTTTATTAATTTGTGTTGTGCATTGCTCTATTCCCTCTCTCCTCTGCTTCCTCTTCTGTCCCATACCAGCAGTCCTCACTTGCCAAGCGAAAGAGGTTTTACAACCGTTTCTTTGACCATTCACTCAAACAATTCCTTGCATAGGTCCAGAGGGACCCATCCACTATTTCTCTTTTTTAAATTTACATTAATCAGGGGTAGTTATATTTAAAACATACTTTATTATAAACAGAATAAATAAAAATGATAGGAGTGTAGTTTTCCCAGATCCTCATAAAATAAAAAAACTTTAGCATATAGTAAAGGGATAGAGGAACATGACAACATAAAGAATTGACATGTCCCTTCAAATTTAAATGATAAAACATGAATGAATATAACCTATGGATATTAACACCATTCTTAATATAAAAAACTCTCATAAATATTTTAACAATTCAATGGTAATTTCACTTACTAAGTAGCTATGAAATATTCTTCAGCTATGCAAAAACACACATTGGAGCAGAAGAAAGTGAAAGAGTAAACATTATCCCCTTGACAATAATAAAGATTACATGAACATATAAAACATGCTTATGAGGATATGTACGTGTCAAATAATTCTCTTGAAGTAATATTTTCTCGCTACAGGACTTAAATTAGAGAAACGTACTATCCTCCCAGGGTTAACTACTTAGTAGATGATGGCAGAATAAACTCCATTCTGTTGCATTTCAAGTGGAATTACATCACTAGGGGGATAACGCTCCAGGCAAGAGCCATAGTCTATCTAACAACGCCAGCACGGGGTACAGCACTGCAACAGAAACAGCCAAGTGGCACAGGTGGTGTGTTGGTTCTCTTTCTGCCACTGTGATAAATCTGACCAAAAGAAACCTAGGGGAAGAAAGGGGTTATTTCATCTTACAGTTTACAATCTATCATTGGAGGATGCCAAGGCTGGAGGCATGGGCACGGAAGCAGAACCTGATAGAGGAGCGCTGCTCACTGACTTGCTCTCAGGCTCACACTGAGTTCCCTTTCTTACAGGGCCCAGGCAAGGATGCTTAGGAATGACTGAGCCCTCTAACATCAATTAGCACATGAAAATGCTCCACAGACAGATTCACCGGCCAATCCAACCAAGGCGGTTCTTCAGTTGAGGTTCCCGTGCCCTTACAGATAATTTATGTGGTATAAACTTGGAAAATGTGTTTGTATTAGCCAATATGTGATGAGAAAAGCAGAACTAAGAGAGAGAGAGAGAGAGAGAGAGAGAGAGAGAGAGAGAGAGAGAGAGAGAGACCCAGAGGCTCCTTTCAAGGAGTTGGTTTAGGTGATTATGAGTCTGGTTGGATGAGCTCAGAATACAGTGGGCTGCTGAGCTAGGACTCCCAGAAGCAAGTGAAAGCTCTGACTAAGTCCTTGCTGGACTGACTTGGGCCCACCCAGTTATTTAGGACACTATCTCCTCCTTTAAGCCAAAAATACGGACCTTTTATTTTTTTTATCACATCTATAGTGCATTGCCACAACAATTCCAAATGATATTTTGGAAAACTGAGGCCATTGCTTCACCACATTGACATCTCAGTGAACTTTCACAACCCCTAATCATACAGCCTGGAAGGAGACATTAAACTCAGAGGTATTGTGCTTCCAGTAAATGAATCAAAATGTCACAAACTCTAGGCTAATAAGAAGACTCAGCAGAAGACACAGTGCTGGGTCAGAAGCTGGACTCCCTGTGGTCCCTGGCATCCTGCCACAACCTCTGATGGGAACCTGAGTACTGTGGAAAGAAATACCATCTGCTAGAAAATACATTATTATCCCCCCCACCCCCCACCCCCACCCCCGCCAAGATGGAATTGTAGACAAGCATCGGGTATGCACAGAATTAAATGACAGTATTTCACTCTGTCTGAAAACGTTCTCAATATATCAGGTCAGGGAGCAAGTTAATAAAAAGCATACCCATTCAATTTTGTACAATAATGAATAGAACTCATGGAAGTATATATGGCAAACCATAAGCAGAATTATTAATGCATAATAACATGGTAAATTTTTATTTGTAAATTTTTGGTAATTTCCAATAGCTATGACAACCATGCCTTGGTTTTGAGGTTAGGAAACTAAAATTCGGGTCTATTGTAATATTCAGGAAGAAAGCCATAAGAGAAAATAAAGAATACTGGCCAGGTGACCCAATGAAGTGCCTCTCTATACAATTATTTATAATCAAAACAATAGGTCTTACCCTGTTATTTGTCGCTGTCTTCTTAGGCAATCCAAATAAAATCCAAGTAGAAACAAATCCTGCCCCTGCCCTGAGAGAATTTAGTTGGCAATGGGAAAAATTATTTTTAAAAAAAATTGAAATTACAATCTACGATAAGAGACTGGAGGAAAATAGATAGTGAATTTATCAATATTTAGATGATACATATTTCCATGATGTCACTAAAATGCTTAGTAGTTGTCTGTGTGGTGTGTGCTGTATATGCACTGTGAGTTGTATACTGGCATGGGGCTTTGGCATCTCAAGATATCTTCTAAACTGAAGGAGATGAGAAAAATACCTAGAAAATCCCGAGTGCCCAAACCTTCTCAAAGAAATATTGAACAAATTTAAACCACTGCAAATGAATCCTGGGTAATTGTCTGGAGCGCTCAATGGTGCAGCCACAGACATTTTGAGTTTTCTAGAGTTTTCCAATGTGTTCATATCATTCATGCCTTTTACCCCTGGAAGCTGAGAGATAAATCTGACAAGCTCTGGATAAACACTGGCTGAGAGTCTGCGGATCCTGGGTGTGAAGGGGTGACATGACTTATGCCCTGCTATCATCGGGGATCCTATTAGGCAGCCTTTGCAAGGAGTCTGGATAGATCAACATGTCAGGCTCAAGGCGTGGTGATAACTCAGATGGGTTGAGATGAAGTTGCTGCTCTGCCACACAGCTTTCTTTCCAGTCCTAGGAACGAACCATGAGCAGAGGAGGAGAGCTTTGAATTCTGCTGTGAGGCATCCGACCACACAACTGGCCATCATTTGTTTCTCTCTAAGTAAAAGCAACGGTACTCCCTTGCAACTTGCAGAGATGGGAATGGGGCAATCAGTGTGACCAAAAGCACACTATATGAATGTTTGAAAATGTCCTCATAGGCAGATTTATTTGTTTATTCACTAAGTTGTTTAATGTGTGTATGTGTGTGTGCGCACGCATGCACGCACGCACGCATGCACCATGTGTGTACAGTACCCTGGTTGGCCTGATGGGGACATTGGATCCCCTGAAACAGAAGTTAATGGATAGTTTTGAGAAGTCATGAGGATGCTGGGGATCAAGCGTGGGTCCTCTAGATGAGCAGCAAGTGTTCCTAACCACAACGGTCTTAGTCGTCTCTGCAGCCCCTGAAATCTGTTTTTCTATGTGACTACTACACGCAAACAAAACCATTGAAAGGAGATTGCTAAGAAGGCCTTTAGATAATGAGAAAAAGCAGATAATGAGAGACATATACAATATGTCAGTGCTCCACTGCCATAGAGATTGTGACCACATTTGTCCCCACATACATTTGGGGGACTCTCACCTACTCTATAGCTGTTACATAAAGAGACGAGACATCATTAGAATGAGAAAATATTAAATTGATAGACAGACTATGACTTTTACCAAAATATATCCAGCTACTCATGGTCACATTGAAAACTGAGCAACATTTCTTAGGTGAAATTGCCCATTTTCCTCTAAGATGCTCTGTGTACACCTCTGTATACAAGACCTTTTTCCTGGAGTGTGGGTGACCACCTCAAAGGAGGCCCTAGGGTCAAGTACAATGAAATTGGGGTGACATGATAGGGAACATGACATCCTGTTGAGGGTGAATAAGAAAAATGCTTCCTCTGGAGTAGACCATATAGAAGTGATTATTGAATACCAGGAGCTAAGAACATCAGTCCTACAAAAACCATGAATTGGTTCTACCAACAGCCAATGAGCTGGGAGAAAGCTTCCATGTCCCATATGAAGTCACAGGCCCAGCTGATAACTGGCAGCAGGCCCATAAAACTCCGGCCAGGGCATAGGGAACTGTTTGACGTTCTTCCCCAGGGGAAGATCACCATCAACTGGACAATGAGGATTTAACAATGCAAACCTAAGACCTCTCCCCCACTCCCCTCTGTTTTCTCAGTTCAGTTAAATGAATCATTTTTTTCACCTATGGTCACAATTCTAGCTACACTGTGTCCAAGACTGAAGACTGCACTTCAGCCTCAGTGTAGGGACTGGGCATGGAGAGGTGGCTGAGTGGTTCAGAATTCGTACTGCTCTTCCAGAGGAACCAAATTCCATTTTCAGCACTCATGTTGGGCAGCTGACAGCCATCTATAATTCCAGTTCCAGGGGTCCAACACCCTCTTCTGGCCTTTCCATGCACTGCATCAATGTGCACATGCTTGCATACACACAAAACATGTATACGTAATTTTAAATAATAAAAGTATTTTTACAAAAATAATCATTCCCAATTACCAATTTCTATTTATTTAAAGATCCTGTAGATGTTGTTTAGTAATGTAGTGTTACATCACATGCTTGAGGGCCTGGGTTCTGTTCCCAGGACTTCAAAGAAAAGAGAAAAGGAAGGAAAGAAAGAAGGAAAGAAGGAAAAAAGGAAGGAAGGAAGGGAGGAAGGAAGGAAGGAAGGAAGGAAGGAAGGAAGGAAGGAAGGAAAGTAGATTAAGCAGATAATTTCCTTGGGACATGATCTTACAACACAAGACTATTAGGATATTACTGAAGCTAGATCCCACACAAGTTACCTAAATAACAAATTCTACTAATGATAACTCAGGTTATGTGATCTCTCTGCAAACAATTAATGTTACCATAAGCTTTCCACCAAAAGCCGCCCGAGTCCTATTGCCACGTGGGCGGTCTCTGCCAGCTGCCCAAATTATGCCTGCCACATGGATGGACAAAATAATACAGAGATTTTAACTATGTACAAATGCTGCTTGACCAATGACTAGGATTCTCATCTGTTAGTTCAGTGTTATTTATCATGAATCTATATATTTTATAAGACTTTTCAGATGCCTTCTGTTTGTGTCCTTATCCCCAGGATCACATGGTGGCTTCGAGCAGAGAGCAGGAGGAAGAGCAAAGAGGAAAAGGGACCACTGCCTGTTTGTCCTTGCTTAAATATGAGTCTCCTTGCTATGTCACTTCCTGCTTGAATCACAACTTCTTACTACATTTCCCAGAATCCTCTTCAACTCCTAGTCCTGCCTAACTTGCTACCTCAGTGGCCAAACAGTACTTTGTTTATCATCCAGTAAGACAAACACATACACAGAAGCACTTCCCCCATCAAATTAATATCATGTTTTGCTCTCCACTGAGTTTGAAATTAGCCTTTCCACCGACTATACAAATTGGGAGAGACCTCGGCTTCGTAATTGTGAATGAGGAAACAGAAGTTTAGAAAAAAGTCTTGTAACAAGGGATGCAGTTGCTAAGGATGTAGTTCAGATATAAAGCCCTGTGTGGTGGGTTGAATAAGAATGGTCCCAATAGGCTCCTATGTAGGGGAAATGTTAGCCATGCCCTCTAGGGGGCGTCATCAGTGATGTAGCAAAACTTTAAATATGAGGGTTGCATGCAGGCTGCTCTCTCTCTGTTCCATAGTTCACCTGGTGTAGAAGATTGACTGGTTGCGTGAGTACTTTCCTAATAAAACATCTGTTCCTCCCAAACTTGGTCTGACTCATTTGAGGTACAAATTATTTGCATCCCACTTTACTCCCATATTTTAATACTTGTCATCAGAGAGTGGCACTACATGAAAGACATTAGTAGGTGCAGCCTTTGAGGGACTGTGTCACTAGGGATAGGCTTTGGAGTTTCAAAATCTTAATCCAGTCCTAGTCTTTCTCTCTTCCAGCCTGCCATTCCAGGTGTAGAACTCTCAGCTGCTTTTCAAGTACCATGCCTGCTGGCCTGCCACCATGCTTCTACAGCTCCAATTAAATGCTTTACTTTATTAAAGTTGCTGTGGTCATGGTGTCTCTTTGCAGCAATGGAACACTGAACAAGCCATCCTGCCACTTCTTGTGTCTAATGCATATAAAACAAAGCTCTGGAGAGATAGAGAGATGACTCAGCAGTTAAGAGCATTGGCTGCATATTCAGTAGACCTAGGTTCAATTCCCAGCACCCACATAGCAGCTTACAACTGTAATTCCAGTTCCTGGTAATCTGATGCCTTCTTCTGTCCCCTGCAGGCACCAGACACACACATGGTACACAGATATGCATGCAGGCAAAACACACAAACACAGAGAATAATAAAATAAATGATAACACCAACGACACAGACCTGGGCATTGACTTTCCTATAATCAGTGCCCAAGCCTGGGAGGTAAATGCCCTATGCCACAAACACCATTTCCTTGTCGAGCAACAGATGTCAGCAATCATTGCTAGTTTTCTCCATGCCTGGACTCCCCAGCCTCTGGTTTTCTGATTCTGCTTATGTTACCAGTCCATACCATGTTTACAGAATTAACAGTAGGGGAAAGGGAGGGAGACAGAAGACAAGGCCACAGCTGGCGTGGGGATTTGCAGCTGGAGAGACACGTGACCTGCTGCCTGCTTCTGCTTGCCTGGGCTCCACTGGTTCAGCTGCTCACTTCAGCCTCCTTCTCTCAACTCCCCGATTCCCTGCTAGGGCAGAGCCAGGAACTGTATCACTTTCTAGCATCAATAAAGCAGGTCTAATTTTCCTTCACTGACGAGGGCCTGATAGATCCGCTGACCTTTTGTTGGGATGTCATTTACAAGTATGATTAAATTATTCTCCACGGGTGAACAGATACCTCAGGCTGACAGATGTCCCTTTGGAGATGGCAGAGTATCTCAGGCCCTATCCTCTCTCACCCTCTCTTGCTCTGCAGTGATCCTTTATAGACAGAATACAGATTTTCGGCATTGGCTCCGGAAATGTGACCCTATGGATGGTGAGCAGTTTTGTAAAGATCTCTCTTTTTGTTTCATTTCATTTTGTTTTTTGAGACAGGGTTTCTCTTTGGAGGCTGTCCTGGAACTAGCTCTTGTAGACCAGGCTGGTCTCTAACTCACATAGATCTGCCTGCCTCTGCCTCCCAAGTGCTGGGATTAAAGGTGGTTGCCACCACTGCCCGGCTTGTTCAGATCTCTTAATGAATACAAATTTCTCCAAACAGATCAACCGTATCTATATGACTAAACCTAAAAAGGCCTTTTGCTTATTTAATCTGTTAGGGGGCAATGCGATATGGAAAAAGAATGCTGGTCAAATTCTCTAGACTACATGCTCTTGAGAAAATAAAAAATGTGACTGGTTATTTTAGTAGCATCTATTTGCTATAGTAAATTATGTACATAGGTTATTTTACCAAATCTCAACATTAGAATGTGGAATATAATACTGGCATTCAGTTTATGCTTGAACCTCCTATGTGTGAAACATTGTGAGACTGTCTAGGGACAGAGTGAGTCCTATTCTCACTGAATCCAACTGATCTGATGGTTATCATCGCCCTCTACTTGATTAGACTTGGAATCACCTAGGAGACACACCTCTGGGCATGTGTGTGAGGGCATTCCCAGGATTATCTGAGGACAGCAGACACACTGTGGATGTGGGTGTCAATATCCTGGTGTCGGGGGCTCTGGGCTTTGGAAAAGGGGGAAGTGAGGAAAATGAGCAGAAGCCCAGTGTCCCCTGCTCTCTGCTCCCTGGTCTGCCAAAATGCTAGGATCCCCAGGCTCATGGTCCTGATGTCGGAAACTCTTCCATGCCTTCCCCTCAGTGATGGATTGAGTCTGTTTAGACAACAAGCCCAATAAATTATTAAGATGCTTTGTGAGGTATTTTGTCAAAGTAATAAAATTAAAAACATTTTCATGCAGGGAAACTGAGATAAGCACAGACTTATAAAACAGGTTCTCTGCATACCCACATCTACAGTTAGGGGCATAGTATGTAATCAATAAATGTTACATCAACCAAACAAAAAATATCATAGTTTAAGTATGTCTTACAATTTCCAAACTCAAACTTTATTCAATACTTTCTGAGAAAGAGAGAAATGAAGGGAGAGAAGAAAAGAAGAAAATGACAAAGTAAAACTATTTTGGAACAAAATGAGGATTTGGAGTTTTCTCTGTGAATTTCTAACTTCTAATGGCACCTCTCACCCTTGTCACCAAGCACTGAGATAAATTCATTGCTGGTTGTGACATCCTAGATGAATAGTCAACAGAATATTGCTTCTGTCAGAATTCAGCTAACTTACTGTCTTTGTAAAGAAAAGTTTTCTTGAGACAAGCAAGCTAGGTTCTTCGGATGCTGTGCATTGTGTCATCTGTGTTACTGTAATTGCAACAGACTATAAGATCCATTAAATGTATAAGCCATTGTCAAAGAAAGTGGTTGCCTGAAATAAACCTGGCAGTTCTAAAATACAGATACTGTTATGGTGCCTTGATGGGGGAAGTGCTTCTGTGTATGTGTTTGTCTTACTGGATGATAAATAAAATACTGTTTGGCCAATGAGACAGCAAGTTAGGCAGGACTAGGAGTCAAAGAGGATTCTGGGAAATGTAGTAAAGAAGTGGAGATCCACACAGGAAGTGACATGGCAGGGAGACTCATATATAAACAAGGGCAAGAAGGACGTGGGCCCCTTCTCTCTTCCTCCTGGTCTCTGCTCTGGAATCACCTTGTGATCCACTGGCAAGAGAGAGCACCAGCGGAAGGCATCCTCTATAAGATAAGTCTTATAAAATACATAGATTTATGATAATTAAGACTGAACTAAAAGATGAGAAATCCTAATCTTTGGCCAAGCAGCATTTGTACCTAATGTAAGTCTCTGTGTATTATTTGGGGCCCTAACTCGGCAGGCAGAAATCAGGCGGCTGGTGGAAAGCACCCATGTGGCAGTAGGGCTTTTGCCAGAAAGATTTATCGTAACAGTGCCTGGCTTATGAAGATGCAAAGCCTTGCACTTAATAGACCAACGGGTAATGCTTAACTAGAGACTGCAAAGCATTTGAGTAATTATTCTGCTGACTTCTGCAGCTGAAGTCAAAGTGTGCCAGACAGGATCCTAGCTGTTCCTAGATGGCTACTAGAACTGTGGTACCCTCAACCCCACCTCCCACCAGGTAGATGTGCAACTGTACATCAAGTATCACAAACCTCTTTTCTCCCTGGAGAAACCTCTTAGAAGTGGTCACTGTTCTTTGTGGTGGAGAGCCATCATGGCCAAGTCAACTTGTATATAAGAAACCATTTAAATGGGGAGCCTGTTTACAGTTTTCAAGGTTAGTTCATGATTGTGATGGTGGGAAGTAGACAGGCACGGTGCTGGAGCAGTAGCTGAAAGCTTTACATCCTGATCCACAGGCAGCAGGAAGACAGAACACAATTCTGGCTCTGGTTTGGGCTTTTGAAAACTCAAAGCCCGTGCCCAGTGACATACCTATTCCAACAAGGTCCCACCTCCTAATCCTTCCCAAATAGTTCTACTAACAGGGAACCATGCATTCAAATACATGCACCTATGGGGTTCATTCTCATTCAAAGCACCACAGTGAGCCTGAATCTTGTGTTGAGCATGTTTTTCAAAATCTCTGACATTTCACTTGATACCATCATAACTGACCTCAAGCCAATAGTTGCTGCCTAGTGCTGTAGGCCAAAGGGCCAGATATTACAAAAGTATTTTTAAGGCCTTGACTCAACCAATTTCTAACATTTATTTATTTGCTTACTCATTCTTAATTGGCAAGAGCTTTAAACCAGGCTAGCCTAGAGCTCTCTATGCAGCCGACCTTGAACTTCTATGCTTCCTGTCTCTACCTCCCAAGTGCTGGGATCACAGATGGGCACCACCACATCTTTATGAGATGCTGAAGACTGAACTTAAAGCAGGCTAGGCAAGTGCTTGTCCAACTGAACCACATCCCCGGGCCAAAGACTTTGATTCAAATTTGAATACATGCCTCTAGTCACGACAAGTTTGAAGGTCAGAAGGTGTTTATCACGCCCAAATGCGAAGCTGCATTCCCACACTGTTTGTGATGGTATTGATAAACTTCTGCCCTCCAAACTGTGATGTGGGGATGAATTATGCATTGTGGGTCTCCATGTATTTAAATGTTTACTTAGAATAATGATTTCCAAGAAGTAAGTTAGTACTGTTCAATAATGGGAGAGACATAGCATCCTTACCGGGCCCACAGATCCTATGAAGCTGTTTCTCCTACAGCTCACTAGATATCAAAAAAAGATGTCAGGTCTTGGAGCGTCAGGGAGGTGCCGGAGTGGCTAGACTCATAATGTAATTTACTGAAAATCACGAAAGCTCAGTCGAGTGAGTTTATGGGCTATATTTTATAGTTTTAATTAAACTCATTATTATTCAAATGGAAAAGAGGTTTTAAAAGATTTCTGTAAAGAGACTATAAATTGAAATTAATGCTTAGGATATAGCCACAAAAAAAAAGCAGAGATAGGTGTGTCTTGTAACCATGGCAAGTATTTGGTCTTCTACATAACAAGGTGAAAGGGTTAATAATGTAAGATTCTGACAAGCAGCAAGCCAAAAATTTTCCAAATCAAGATGATTGAAGAATCACTTTATTTTTAAGCAATAAAGTATGCCTTGCATGTGTATGATACCTGAAATATTAGCCTATAAGAGTAATAGATGTATATATGCACATAAAATCAGAATACATCTCATACTTAGGAAGTGCAAGCAAAAAATATTAAGAAATAATGTAAAACATCCCTCAAGCTCTCTGGGTTATTTTGTGGGGGTGGGTGGGCAAAAAGACAAACATTTAAACATGCACGGTGTGTGTGTGTCTGAATCACTGGGACCCATCATCACTCAATGGAAACTGAGGTCCAGCCCGGGGAAAAAGGTTTCTTTTCCTTTCCTCTAAACTTGCGCATCACAGGGTCAAACCCCAACTTGAAAACTCCCATCTCCTCCACCTCTCTCCTCTGGTCACCAAGAAAGGCACTGACCATTCCAAGAACTGAGAAAAATGCACCAAGAAGCACCTGGTTGATTCAAAATTATTTCTAGAAATGTAAGACACAGCTATAAAACACCACTGCTTTGTCCCAGGGATAAGATAAGGTAACAGGGGGGTGATCTTCAATCATCTCTAGTCTAGGTTAGCAAGGCTAACACAGCATGTTTTCTTTATATGGAAAATGTACAGTGAACTTCCACTAGATACGGCTCATATGAACTCAGCACCATTGCAACCTCCCTGTGAGTGGCTGCTTTCTTCTGGTTACTCATCCCCAGCTTCTGAACATGCAGTAGCCTTTCGTACCCAGTAGCCTTTCGTACATTTCATCCTAGGGTTATCATTATTCAGGCTCACATTTTATCAGCCTCTTCCTTTACCTGTGCATTTGAGTAGAAGCCTCATCAGAATATCCTTCCTTCCTTCCTTCCTTCCTTCCTTCCTTCCTTCCTTCCTTCTTTTTTTCCTTCCTTCCTTCCCTCTCTCCCTCCTTCCTTCCTTCCTTCCTTCCCTCCGTCCTTCATTTTTTTGTTGTTGTTGAAATACGATTCACGTTTAGGAGTATAAATATATTCACAAAGTTCTTTTTTGACACATTTCTGCCTTTTATTTATTTATTTATTTATTTATTTATTTATTTATTACATATACAGTGTTCTGCCTACGGGCCAGAAGAGGGCACTAGATTAAATTGTAGATGGTTGTGACCTACCATGTGGTTGCTGGGAATTGAACTCAGGACCCCTGGAAGAACAGTCAATGCTCTTAACCTCTTGAGCCATTTCTCCAGCCCCCTTCACAAAGTTCTTATCTTACCACTTTTCTTGAAAAAATATTTTCTTACAACATAATCTAATCACTCTTCACCCCCCCAACTCCCCCTAGACCCTCTTTATCATCCCACCCAGGTCAGGCCCTTTCCCACCCTCTTTAAAAAAACAAACAAAACCAAAGGCAAACAACAGCAAATATGCAAGCAACACACACAAAAGTACTCCACAAAAGTGGAAAACAAAATTTTCAAGCAAAAGACCAACCAATAAAACAAAAAAAGAAAAAACCCAAACCAAAGTATAAAACATTTACAAAAATACTGTTTTCTTTGTTTTATGTTGGCCAACTACTGTGATTAATCTACTCAGAGAAACTGCACTGGAGAAAACTGCTTTTTTTTTCTTTTGTCAATGGGCATTGATTACAGAGAGCTTCTTGGGTAAGGGTGGAGTCCATGTTCACTACCCCCTCTTAGGGTTGGGACCCCATCTGGCTTGAACCTGTTGCAGGCTCTGTGTGTGCTACCCAGTCTCTGTGAGTTCATGTGTGCATCAGTCCTGTGGTGTCTGGAAGACACTGTGTCCTTGGAGTCACCTATCACCTATCAACCTTTCCAACTCCTCTTCCATATAGATCCCAGAATCCTAAGGATCCTAAGGGGAGGGGTTAGATGTAGACTCCTCACTTAGGACTGAGTATCCTAAGTACATTATCCAGGTGCATCCCCAAGATTTAATTCAAGAAAGTTCTCATCGGTATGAAAAGGAACTTAGAAGCCATTAGTACCTTGAAATAATTTTAACCAAGCAAGTGAAAGGCTTGTAAAATAAAAACTTAAGACACTGAAGTAGACATCCAATGATGGAAAGATCTTCCATGCTCATGGATTGGTAGGATTAATATTGTGAAAATGGCCATCCTACCAAAAGCAATCTACAGATTCAATGCAATCCCCATCAAAAGTCCAATACAATTCTTCACCAAAACTGAAAATAAAAAAAACCATGTTAAGTTTCACAAGTAAACACAAAAATCCCAGGATAGCTAAAACATTCTTGAACAACAAAAGAACTGCAGCAGGCACGACCACCCCACATTTCAAAGTTTCCCACAAAACCTCTCTTTTGCTCATAGACTCCACTAAGGGTGTGAATCCCTCGAGCAATGGTGGATATTGTACAAGGACACACTGTTAATGAGTCAGCTCTCAGGCCTCTCTCTAGTCAGGTGTGTTCAATCCGTGTTCCTCTTCTTGTTTTCTTGGCCCCTACTCCCTTTTCCAGTATTTCTCTGTTTCCCCTTCTTCATATTCCCCAGGCTAAGATTGTATTCCCCTTTCTCTTAGCATACTCATATTCTGTTCATATTCTTATTTTTATTTGAGTTAAAAACAAGATTGAATTACATGACAATCCCAGTTCTCTTTTCTCTCCCTTCCTCCCCTCCACCCCCCCAACTAAAACCCTACCTCTCACATACCCTGTCTTCTAATCTACACCTGACTCAACCTTTCTGCTCCCTCATGACCTCTGCATCCTTCCTCTTCTTCCCTTCTCATTCTCGTAGCTCCCTGCCCCCTCTTCCCATGCTCTCAATTTGCTCAGGGAATCGTGACCTTTCCCCTTCTCCAGGGGACAAAGTTTGTCTCTTTCTGTTCATATTCTTATTCTCCAGCCCTCTGCCTTTGCTAACTAGAATGCCTCCTCTGAAACACTCACTTTATCTCATTCTTCGGTGATTCTCTTCATGCTATTCGTCAAGGCTACAGCAAAACTCCTTTTCCAGATGAACTGTCACTTTCCCCAGTTATCTTTGTCTCTGCTACAAGTACCAGTGTCTCATGAAAGATGATTTGATTATTAATATGTGACTGTCACCATGGTGTTGGCTCTGAGATGTCCTTGTTCAGGCGGGTCCAATGTTTCTCCTCAGCAGCACATCCTGTATTTGTGGTTCTTAGGGATGCTCTACCCGGCCCTGCAGAGATTCTACAGTGAGGTCCTGTTCACAGCGTGCACTTTGCTCTGGGGCCAAACATTCAGCTTCTGGTACAAATCAAGTCATATCCCTTTAAGCGAGAAGCAAATGGTGTCTAAAAAGAAACTGGAGTTCAACCCACCATCAGCTTCCCTCACTGTAGTCATTCCGGGGTTACCTTCCCAGTGCCTGCAGGTCAATAATCACCCAAATGTCTGTAGTCTCTCACCTCTCAAACCTCTGGAATCAATTTGTTCTTTTCTTCCACTTTTCTGAAACTTTCTACTCCATACTCACTTAAATATTCATACCATAAACTTAATTACTTCTTTTACCAATACCTGCCCACCCCCAAGAGCCTATTATTACCTCATTAAGATACATCTTTAAAACTTGGGGAAATATTGATTTTTCTCTTCTTTCACATAAACAGTGTTTCACTCTCTGGACACACCAAGGTAGTTGCATGCAGGAAACCACAGTGGTTGTGACACGAGACCTGTGCAGGTACAATTCAAATGAAACAACAGCGTGATGAGGAGAAGATGGCACAATGCCTCTAGCCAAGCAGCTGCTGCCATATGACAGCTGCAGGGAGTTGGAGAGTCACTTTTCTTTAATTAAGTGACCCTAATAGGTTGACCACACACCAGGGCAAACCCCACTCCCGAGACTAGTTGGGTAACACAAACAGCACTCAATTATAGAAAGGAAGAAACCTCAAATTCAGGTAGGAAGGGATGGGGGCATGGAGAAGATAAGGACAGGATAAAGAAAGGTGGAGACATACAAAACACATTGTATGAAATTCTCCAAGATTTGTCAATCCAGTTCACCAGAACATCCCTACCAATAACAGGCATGCCACTGACACCTTGCAAAATTAAGACTGAGCAGCACAGGTAAGGTTTTATATAGAATCGGGGTTCTGAAATTAAGAATTTGTTCTCTCAGATCAGGAGAGGTTTGAGGAAACAGGAGCCTCAGTTTCCCTGGTGACAAAGACAGGATGGTGTAGGATCCAGACACTGAGTGTTGGCATGGCTTGAGAGTCCTGATAAAGCCAAAAGCACACCCAAATTTCCTAACAAGCAATGCAGATGAGGTATAAGAGCAAGTAGAGGCTGGGGCTGGAAACTAGGCAACAGCTAGATAGACATCTAAAACAGGGGCCAGATCCTATTACACACCATTCATGTCTTTATAGTTGCCATTTGGCATGTGCTCCCCACTGCAATGTATTCTTGCAGGTCATTTGGAAAGGTGTCCCTATGGACTGGGTGGGAATCTTACTTCTTTCTGAATCAGGAGGAAATGGTAAAGAGTAAGTTCCTTGTGAGAAAATTAAACTCAACCACTCTATTGGAGGCTCGGGGCTCTGGGGAAGCCTCCACGACACTGTGGGCTCCACCCAGATTATTCTGCCAAGCTTCCAGGGCTCTCTCGGCCATCTAGAATACAACCCCTCCTATAGCTAGTCCAGCAGCTCTGCTCCAAAGGGAGGGTCATCTCCATGCAGGCATCACTGACAGGTCTCCCTACCCCTGACCACATACCAGATAATGTCAGCAGTGGGTTCACTGTGGCTTCATGTGATGTCATCACTTCTTATGGGCTGTGTCATCTCAGCAACCTTGTCCCTTTGTTTAATTCTCCCACTGGCACCCCAGAGGGATCTGTATGGACAACATCCATGGGATCTATTCCCTGCAAATAACAGGATGGAACATACATCTTTTCCACTTCTGCAATATTGCTTTGGTGAACATTTACTATATGCTGAATCACCTATGCACCATCTCGGTCTTTAGTAATTTGTCTAATTGCAAAATAGAAATTAACATTGATTTTTTATGACCACACACAAAGAAATAGATTTTAGACTTTTACATAAGTAGTATTACTCATGTTAAGTGTATACCTCAATAAAAATAGAACATGTATTTATATGCATATAGGTGTACACACTTGCTATGTCATGGCGATTTGTAGTGTATCTGATACAGCTTGAATGTGAAATGCCCTCCATGGGATCACATGTTTGAATGCCTGGCCCTTGGCTGTTTCTGTTTTGTGAGTGTGCTTGTTAATCTCAACTTTCAATGAGATAGAATTTAGAATCAACTTAGGAAACAAACATCTGGGCATATCTATAAGAAGTCTTCTAGATTAGATTAATTAATGTGCTTCCATTGGCTGGGGTCCCAATGAACTGAATACTGAACACCAGAATCCCCTCTCTCTGCTTCCTGGCTGTGGGTGTGAATGTGACATGATGTGACCAGTTGTATCCTGCTCTAGCTACCATGTCGTCTCTGGAATGGTGGATGGTACCCTCAAACCCTGAGCCAAAATAAACTCCTCCTTCTTAAACTGCTATGTTGGGTATTTATCACAACAATGAGAGAAAGTAGAGGCAGACAGGCAGATAGAACTTGGACACTGTGGCCATTCCTAGCAGAAATGGATTGCTAAGGGCAGAGTTGAAGGTATAGCCCCACACTTGGCTCACACTCTTTGTCTCTCAATCCCTCAAAATGCTATCAGGCAGCGTGACAAGCATCTGCAGCCATGGCCAGGACCACCCAGCTGCAGAGCCATTCCTGCCTTGTGAATAACATCTCCTGAGCTGTGAGCCAATTTAAACCCGTTGGCCCCCAGTCACTGCTGTCAAATATGTCACAATGATGAGAAAATCGCCAAGTCAGCAGTCAATCCAAGTAAGCAGCAGTGGGTCTCTCACCTGAGCTCTCAAATGTAGCTGTCCCTCAAGTGAATACATTCCTGGGACCGGGGTGCAGCTCAGTGTGCTTGCTTAAGGTGTGCAATGCCCTAGGCTTAATCTTTTGCACCAGTGAAATCGGTAAATAGGTAAATGATAGATAGATAGATAGATAGATAGATAGATAGATAGATGGATAGATAGATAGATGATAGATGTGTTGATGGATAGATAGGCAGGCAGACAGACAGATAGATCTCCTTTTCTCTTGAAAATCTCAACATTACAAAAAGCCTAAGTTATCTGTAATTGGTCATGGGCAAAATAATTCAGATGATAACCTAAGGTTCTAGGCTAATAAACACTGGATAATTACATTATTACCTCTGATATTTTCTGACTTTTCCCCTGGGCACCAGCAACTAGAACAGGGTTGCACGACTTTTAAATGCATTCTGTGTATCTCCCAGGGAGCACCTGACTTTAGATTATTTCAGGTGATAGATTTTTGAAACAAAAAAAAAAAAAGGCAATAACAGTGAAATGATTTTCTGGCTCTTCACACAAAGGGTATTCAAGAAAAAATATTGGTTTTTTTTTTTAACCCTCTCTCTGACTTAGTGCCCACTGACTGCAAAGACCTAAGAATTCATGTTTAATAAGCAGTTTTCAATTTTACAATCATGTACTCAGCATCTTTGCTTTCTCAGGAACCAATAGAGGCCAGTTGCCTCATCAAGGAACTGGCTCATATGAGAATAATGCTTTAAATTTATCTTTGGCACCTTGCCTGTAGGAAGCAATTTGGCTTTGAGTTTTTCACTCATTCTTTTATGGAAAAAGAAAACACGCATTATCCCTAATTGACATTGTCAGTTGTCAACCTGTCGGTGATTGACATGCTCCATTTTCCCACATTCAAGAGAGCTATTGCCCAATGTCGACAGCTGTACACAACAGTGTACATGGTGTCAATTCCGTTTGCTTGGAGGTGGCTCTGTATGGGAAGGCCCAGCATATGGCCCTGTACAGCTCTCGAAGCACCCTCTATCCCATCTCAGTCTGCTGACAGGTTTAGGAATATTGCTAGTGGTTATCTCAGGGGGTACAGTTGGAAGAAAGTCATTTATCACTTTTTATTACTGTGTTGCTTGAGAAACACGTGACCCTCCTGAGCATTTACAAATCTCAGTACAGACCCAAGGAAGTGTATAAGCATCCTTTGTTCAGAGCCTTTTCTTTTCTGTAGGAAGTTACAACCAGTGTGGCAATGGTACTATTGCAGCCTAATGTGAGTGTGTATGTGTGATGCATATGTGTTTGTGTGCATGTATGGTCCATTGTGTGGTATGCATGTGTGGTGTGCTTGTATGTGAGATGTAGGGGGTGTATGATGTGTTTGTGGGGGGTATATGTATGTATGTGGTGTGATTATATGTGGTGTGTGTTTGTGTTTGCCTTTGTGGGGGAAAGTTATGCATTGTGGTGTGTGTGTGTGTGTGTTTATGTACATGTGTGATGCTTGGGTGTGTGTATGTACATCTATGTGTGTTCTTATATGTATATTAAAGGGGGTATTTATATACATCTCTGTATGTGTGAGTGTTTGAGTGTGTATATGTGGGTGTTTGTGTGTTTACATAATGTGTGTTTGTGTGTGGTGTGATTATGCATAATGTATGTGTACCTGTATGTGTATACACTTATATGTTTGTTTACATGTTATGACTATATCTCCGTGTATGAATGAGTATATATATATAATATATATATTATATATATTATATATATATATATATTTGTCTTTGTGTATGTGTTTGTATGTATGTGTTTGTGCATGTGTGTGTGTATGGATGGATGCTTGTTTCTGTGCAATCATATGTATATATCTGTTTGGGGTATTTATAGTCACCCTTGTTGCCATTGGCCTTCACATACTTGTTCAAGGAATCCAGCTGCCCTGCTCTCTGCCTGGCCACAGGGCTCTTCATTCACACTTTCTATCTTTAAAGCAAATTATTTGTTCTCTTCCTGTGCATAATGAGAATAGTCCCCATGTTCTGCATGACTGACATGAAACTCCATAAGAAAGCTACTTAGACATATGAAGAACTCTGCGACAATCAGATCCCGCTGTGCAGTAAAGACTGTGAAAGAGGATATAGCCAGTGGACTAGGGTGGGGTGACAGGGTTGAACAAGCTGTTTCAGAGGGGACAGCCAAGGCTGGCTCTGGGAAATGTCACTGTGTGGGCTGAAATGTACATTGCTGCCTATATCAGCAATGGTTGGAGGATGAGTAAAGTCATTGAAGAGCTTTTGATGCTGGCTTGAAATGGGAACAGGTTGGAGCATCAGGTAGTCTAGGCAACAGATTCTAATGGGTCATGACTGTTTGACAGGACTCCTGGGAGGAATTTTCTCAATATCAGTTTCCTTCACCCTTGATATGGTTTGTTCAAGACTCAACAGTCAAAGGGGAAGAGTCTAAGAGCCTAAACCCAGGCCTTCTATGTAATACAGATAATAAAAACCCAGAGATGGATATTGGGTTTCAAGATGAAGAAAGGAGAAGCAAAGCTGCCGGCTACTAGCTCTTACCTCTACCTCAGGTTGAATGGGCTGTCCTGTCCTCAGCATGGTTGGAGAATAAATCTCTGAGACTGAATACTGAATGCCTGGCTCCTATCTTATACACCTCTCTAGAGTTGGTATTAAAGGTGTGTGATTCCAAGTGCTGAGATCTCCTTTGTGTGAGCTGTTTCTCTTTTTAGACTGATTCACTCTTGTGTAGGTCATGGTGGCCTTGAACTCACAGAGATCCATCTGCCTGTCTTTTGAGTCTTGAGATTAAAGGTGTGTGCCATCACTGTCCAGCTTCTATAGCTAAATAGTGTGGCTAGTTTGCCTCATGGTCCTTCAGGCAAGCTCTATTAAATCTCAAATAGTATATCACCATACTGTGTCTCTACTTGTCCAAGATGTATCAAAATATCTATATTACAAATTTCACTGATTATTTTCTCAAAAGGAAATCTGTCTTTTAGTTGGCCCATGAACCAAAGGGGAATGAAGAATGGAGGCATTCTCTCCGCAATTTGTTTAAGTTTGCTGGTAAATGGAATTAAGGAGAATTGGAAATGAGATGGTTTTATTCATCCTGAGGAACTGCATAGGCAGAACTCCCAAAGCTGTTCCAACATCATAGCAGGTGCTTCTCACTATTCAGACAGGAAGTAGGGAGTCAGAAAGATCTGGACTTTTGTCATTATCCATTACTACTATGTGACTTACAAGTAACACTCACCCCCCCTTGGTTTTTAGGCAGGAGGACAGCATTGTATCATTGGTTCATGTGAGAGCAGGTAACACAGGCTTGCAAGAAGGTTGTGTTAATTTAAAGTACACCCCCTATTGATAATTGTGAACACCATTCTGCTCAAGCCAGAATTTCAAGCTAGCCATGCATCCATGCAAAAGAAAATAGACCACAGGGAGGATTAGGACTATGGTGGCACTGTATGTTGACTCTCCCTTCATCTTACTATCGTTCTTGACTCTCATGCTTTCTTACTATGTGATCTCTATGTTCTACTTGCTTTTATTAACATGAACCTTCATTTTAAACCATTACAAATAACTTTGTACCGTGGTCCTGCCAGCACTCATGTATATCACTTACAGTCTCAGAATCACATTCATCCACTTGATGGACCAAGTTGGACTAAACACTCATCCTTTGTGTCTAATATTTCTATCTAGAAAAAAAAACTCCTGCTCCAACCATTGCCATTTAGTTTATTTCTCAAACTAAGCACACCATCCAGAAGTTCTAAAGATCTTTGGGATCACTTCTCACTGGAAATTCTTTAGTATCAATAACACACTAATTAGGGACACGGGTGCCTCCGTTTTTGTCAATGGTGAGCTCTACATAGGATGACTGAGCATCCATGGGACCAGAGAGAGGATTTACCCGAAGTACCAGCTTTGGTTCTGTGATTTACATTAATATTAAATATAAGCTAGCATGCTGCACACCCCAAGGCACCTTCCTCTATTTAGGGTGGAAATCAGCATTATTATTCAGTCCGACTCTACACATGGTGGAAAATTTTTTCCCCTCAGAACAGTCTGAAGTCAAATCTCATTTAAACACTTTGTTTAAATAGAGGCTTCCTATGCTACTTGAAAGTACAGAGGGAAAACAGGGAGAATCAGGATCACTGGAGGAAGGGAAAGGATGAATACCAGCAAGTCCCCACTACTCTGCATTCACTCTTTAGATCTTAAGTCAATGCCAATTTCTCTGCCTTGCCTCATAAAATCAATTATCAGAATAGATTTTCAACAAGTTTCCTAACAGTGGAACCCATGGCATCTCAAGTGCAGTGAGCCACACTGGAGAGCATGTTTGAGGCAGAATGGTGACGTCCTATGAAGGCCACACCAGTCAGAACCTGAGTGGCCTTGGAGTACCTCCTTGAAACCACAGTCACGAGGTCCTCTACTCAATCCCTGTTTACTTGGGAAATGCATGCTGCTGTGCTTTTCACTCATGACTCTGGCTTTAAAGGAATTTAGGAGATCCAGAATCAAGCAGACACTTAGCTCAGGTCTGGCTTTGTTTTCATTTCTATTGTCAAGAAAAAGAAAAGATCAGAGACACTGAAATCTGTCTCTGTAGAAGACAACCACTCACAGAGGCAGTTGCCAGGAGAGAGGTAGCTACTTCTAGATGGAGGGGCAAAAACAAAAACAAAACAACCTCCACTACTCAGTTAAATTGATAGTCTATAGTCACTCTTTCCCCTACTAGAAAAACCATCAAAATTAGCTGCTGCTTTCTCAACAGTGTGCGTGCCTGCTGATACTCTTTGGAGAATTTCTTTTGAATGATGATCCTATAGCCAGGTAATCACATGCTCGTCTCCTCTCATACCCTAACAATAAGGAAGACACTGTATTTGGACACTTCCCCATCCTTAGTACTTAAAATATTCTCCAGGAGAGATGATAAAGAAAATAAATGGATGACTGAGTGGTGACTGGAAAACACTGAAGGCATTAGAGGTTAAGGGGATGGAGTCATTCCAACTAAAAGTGGCACTTGGAAGCTATATTACAGTTGTTCTCAGCCTTCCGAATGCTGTGACCTTTACATACAGTTCCTTGTGTTGTGGTGAACCCCAAGCATAAAATCATCTCATTGATACTTCATAACTAGAATTCGCCATTGTTATGAACTGTAATATAAATATCTGATATGCAGGATGCCTGATATATGATCCTGTGTAAGGGTCAGTCAATCGCCAAAGGGGTCATGAGCCACAGGTTGAGAACCGCTGCTATACTAGATACTATGCTGATGTAAGTAAGAAACGATAACGCATAGAATAATCACTTCCACTATGATGGTTGATGCTAAATCTAAGAAATCTTAAAAGGGCCACAGTCTCGTTAGTGATTGAGAACACAGAAGTTGAATGTTGCTCATGTGTTTCCAATGGATTTTACTGAACCTAAGAGAAGATGGGCATTCATTTTCCCCAAGGCTGGGGCCCGAGAATCAAAGTGGGTTAGAGGAGTGACCTAAGTATTTGCAGGGCATTGTCCCCTCAGTTCATAGAGGAAGACAGCTGGAGAGGTGCAGTGGAGGAGTGAGAAATCTCTCTGTCAGCTTGGAACAGGCCAGACTCCTTCCATCCGTGGGGAATATAACAATGCTAAGTGAAAATCAGCCTGAAATTCAAGACCAACTTTGTCCAGACAGTAAACCATGTGGAAGGAATCCATTGAGTTTCTCTCTGTCCCTCAGAGGTTTTCTGAGGTGACAATCAGAGACTAGATGACACTCTGAGGCAGTTAAACAGGAACAAAGCTAATATTTATTGCTTCAGTGGGACAGCAATGCCACTTTGATGGGGCTGTTTGTTTCTATGGCCACTGTCATTTAGATTGGGATTGGCCACAGAGCCACCTTTATCACCGACTTGTGTACGATTTTGGAGCTGATAAAAAATGTTTTGGTTGGTTACAAGTTCCATGCAACTCCAAGATACCCTACAGCATGATTCTATGTGCTTTTGGATTCATTTATTTTCTGGATGTCAGGATGTGAAACACTCTCTATACAGAACTGTAAATTGTTTGTGCCTAAGGACCCAGGCTATCTTTCTATGACACACAGCTATTTAAGACATCTAATGATTTTAGTGCTATAATTTTATAGAAAAAATATATTCATCAGCTCATAAAAAAGCATTTGAAAGGAAAACATTTTGACATTTCTTGAAAACATTACAAATTCCGATACGGTCCTGATTAAGGGCCCTTCAGTTTTAGTTAGTTTTCTACTTTGAGGCACAGGAGATCAACACATACTTGTATCTGGTACTGTCTTTATTTTTTCAATGCCTTTCAGTAAAACTCAACAACATCACAAACCTATAATCCAAGTACTTAAGAAGCCAAGGTAGGGGATAGATGTTTAAGGTCAGCTTGGGTTATACAGACAGTTCAAGGCCAGCCTGGTTATACTAGTAAGAGTCTATTTCAAGATAAATAAAAAGAAACTGGGATGTGTCTCAGTGGCAGAGCATTAGTCTGGCATGTGTCAGGCCCTAGCTGCAATCCCCATCCTGAAAAAATAAATCTAAAATTATATCTTTACCATGTCCCATTGAATTTCCCTTCACTAAATACCTGTAACCTAGAAAGCTTGAACCAAAATTTAAATTAATATTTTTACAATTTCCAAAATTCCTTTGCCCTTACCTTGCACCCTATCTACTGCTAGAAAAGGGTTAGAAATACTTAATTAAACTGATGTGTGTGGTAAGGAGGTTGGAATGATACCATAGGAAAGATATTTCAGGCAACAGAAGGAGGTTTCTATGCTCAAACTGCACAATGAAGCGTCACCCAACCTAGAATGCTGTGGTTGTTAACAAGTGTGAGACTGTGTGGCGGCAGGATACCTGAGCACACTGACTTCCAAGTGATATGGGAGGTCCAGGGGGATCATAGCTGCAGAGCTGGACTCTGTATTCTCTAAAGTGACTCTTATTGAGAGGAAAAGGTGGCTTAAGTTGGTCTCTTGGTCTGAATGTTGAAGAAATTCAAGATTGTCGTTATTCAGGAAGAACTGGTGAGCAATAGAGTTATAAAAGAAATAATATCTTTGGAGTCCCTATTTGGAGGGAAATGATATTCTCACTCCAGTAAAGGCTTTTTTTTTTCTCCATTCCTTTTTAATGTTTTAGTCAAGTAAAGACAATGTGTGTAAGTATAAAAGGATAATCTCATTTTTATTAAGGCTATTTAAGAAAGTGTAGTACTGTAGATACAAATGACCACACTGAAGATAAGACACTTTTCCTATCTTGAAGTAAATCTTCCGGGAAAGCCATTTTTGTAAAACGATCTATGAAGCCATTCTTCAAGGATATAAAAAAATGTAAAATATTTAGAGTGCAATAAAATGAGATGTTTTTGTTGCCTTCCTCATCCATTTACTTTTATATAAAAAACAATCTGTTTTATAGCATGAAACCCTCCACAAGGGGCAGAGAAGCCACAAAGCAAGACCTGGACTTGGAGACCAAACTTGCCTTTGTCTGTCAATTTCTTTTGTTTTGCTTCTTTTCCTCCAAGACTGACAGGCTTGATAGAGGCCCAGCATCAAAAAGATAACTGCTAAGGAGACAGGTTCTCAATTATGTAGATCCATTCCCCCAACGAGGCAATCAGGAAATGAAGGATGCTGACCTTTGAGAATTTAGAATTTTTGATTAAATTTGAATCAATGCTAAGGGATGTAGCATTGTTTATTTTCAGTCTGCATTATCTCCCAACTCTATAGTCCCTCAGGTACCATAGGACCTGACCTACCTCTCACACAATCTCACCTTCATGCATTTTGACTACAGATGCTGGGCTTATGCATATTCTCTGACTCTTTATATTGCAATATCCTCAGCAATTTTGGAAAATATAAAAACAGGTAAAAATTATTGAGCCCTGACAGCTGCAAAAGGTCATGGAATGAAATTCATGAGGGTCGTCTCCAGTGCACTGTAAGTGGGAAGAATTCACTGACCACACACTTGGCTGGGGGTTCCCTCTGATCCTTCTCACCATCCGGTTTCACAAAGAGTCAGAGTCCTTTGGCTATTTCAGAATCCACACAAATTGGAACATAAATTAGCCAGCTGTAAAACATGAATTTTCCCTAAAACCCTTATTATCAAAGGAAGAACAAGTTATGAGAAAAGGGAGAGAAAAAAAGATGTGTGTGTGTGTGAGAGAGAGAAAGAGAGAGAGAGAGAGAGAGAGAGAGAGAGAGAGAGAGAGAATGAGAGAGAGAGAGATGGAGAGAGGGAGCAGGAGAGAGAGAGAGACAGAGAGAATATAGACACTGAAATTTCTGACTGACCAGAGTCTGAATACCCTGCTCCTCCAAACATCTGGGGGATGAAATTTCTCAATATGAGGAAGAATTTTGGATTTTATTCAAATGAATCAATAGATCAAATATTTTTCCTGTACGTAGAGATTTTGAAATAATGCATAGCAATCATGAATTTGAAAATAAATGAAGATAGTTGAGGATTTGACGATCTGATGATGGGAAGCCAGGATGGCTCATAGGTAAATATCAACCACCAGACGTGACAACCTGAGTCTGAACCCCAGAACCCATATTCTGGAAGCAGGGTACTGACTTGGGCAAGCTGCTCTCTGACTTCTATACTTTTGTCGTGGTACATGCAAACACATACATAAATGAACAACATTAAACAATTGAAAATTAAAAAAAATATTTAAAAAGATTTGGTGAGGTTGCATATGGGATATTTCAAAACAAGGAGGACTGAAGGATGACAAAGCCATGACCCAGAGAGGGAGACACACGGACACAGAGATCTCACATGTGTGTGCTCAAATCAGAGGCTGGGGAGAAAAGCAGGCAAAGAAGAGGTGAGGACCAACACAGAGCAGGGAGTATGTTCTCTGAAGAGGAGGGTGGAGGTGCAAGGCAAAGTTGCAGCATCCTAGCAGATGGGTGAGGCCTTAGCAAATGTCCTCAGAACCAGGGGGAAGGTGGATCTGCTGACACCCAGCCTTCCGTACCTCCCAAAGTGGAGTTCTTATTTACTTTTGACTCCTGCAACTGCACAATAATATCGGTGTGTGTGTGTGTGTGTGTGTGTGTGTGTGTGTGTGTGTGTGTGTGTCTGTGTCTGTGTCTGTGTCTGTGTGTCTGTGTGTCTGTGTGTCTGTGTGTGTGTCTGTGTGTACACATGTCTACATGTACATATGGGAGCCAGGGGTCAACCTCCGTGTTGTTCCATCTGCTTTGTTTTAAGAGGCAGATTCATTGGCCTGGAGCTTTGCATGCAGTATAGGCTGGCTAGCAAGTGAGCTCCAGGAAGCCACCTGCCTCTGACTGCTTGTATTAGTATGACAATCTCACACTCCACACCCAGACTGTTAATCAGACTCGGGTCATCATGCAAGCACTTTATCGACTCAGCTATTTCTCCAACAACTCCCCTCTTGATATAAAATGTCACCATATACCTCGGACTGACATCAAAATGGGGACCTACCTGCTTCGCCCTCCAGAGTTCTGGAATCATAGGCAGGCTGCGCTGTGCCGAGCATCTGCCACACTAATCATATTAATACATAATTCCATATGTATTAGTAGTTAATATTACATATGGCATGATGTTGATATTTTCACCACTATCCTTTCCTGTAGATATTTATCTTAAGAGAATTTGCTTCATGAGTTGGAGTTGTATCACTGTACCACATACCACTAAAACAGTGAAGTCTGAGGTCTCACTTGTGCAGAGCCTGAGATCATGTGTGGGCTGAGGAGTGTGAAGACCACATTGTCTGAGAGGCACCGATGGGCAATGCAATGTCTGCCCTCCAGCATTCAGGCCTGTGGGCAGGGGAAGGCAGGCTGTTTGTTCAGTCCTTCTCAGCTGTGAGTACAACATTAGGAAGAGTTCACTAATGACTACAAATCCTCCAGCTGAACTGGCTTAATTAGGGTTTATCCAGTTGGAGAAAGGGCTTTGCAGGGCACCAATGTGCTGACTGCATGGAGGACCTCATTGCAGAGCATAAAAATAGTTCAGCATCATCACAGAGCAGGTACATACTGCAGAGCTCTCTACTTCATGCAGGTTCACTTCAAGGATGAAGTCGGGATCGCAGACAAGTGTGATGGGACCAATAGGCTAAGTAGTTTTATAGTAGCTGTGTGGTTCTCAACTTGGGGCTATTTTGGTTCCCCAGGAAATTCGTGGCAATGATGGCCATACTGTGACTTTGGAGTTTGGGCTATATTTGTACCCCATAGACCACTCAAGAAAACATGAATGAAATTTCAGGGTTTGTCTGTAGAATAGATGCTTGCTAATCATCTGCACCATTGTCAGGACTGACACTGTCCTGTGGTATGCAGACTCCAAAGACAGCACAAGACTCTGGAGTTTCCTTGCCTTCTGTCCCTGCAGACACTAACTATGTATTCAGTCCCAATGGCATTAGTACCGAGATGAAGGCACCTTACCCTAGACAATATATTTGCTAAATGTACTCAATTATTGAAACCTAAGGAAGGCATGATCTGACAAACTGGTCATCTGCTATATTTACAGACTACCCTGAGAAGCACAGAACCCAGACAAATGTACCTGGAGCTGGAGAAGGACAGAGGACACTTGCTGCCGAGGAGTTGCTGCGGAAGAGCCAACTTGCTGGCAGCATTGACTTTGGAAATTTTTCACTATGCATTTTCAAAGCAGGGAAAGAAAGAACTAAGAGTGTAAGGCTTTTCCCCCATCATCCTCAGTCATGAAAGCCACACAAGATCAGGATGAGAGACAGAAGGAAAAGAAGAAACCGCATCTCCATTGAAAAGTCATTCTGGAGCTATGTGTGTAAAGGATCTAGGAGCTGCCGTCAGTCAGAACAGAGCCCCTAGGAAACACAGCAGAAACCCAGACAAGGAAGGCAGAGGGGGCAGAAGATCCTGTGACATTTTCAGGAATGTAGAGGTGACCTGAATGATAGAAGAGTACGGCTCCCAGATAATCAGAGGAAAACATTCCTCTCTCCAAATCCAAAATGGAATATTCTGCAAGCAATGTATTTATAGGAGGAGTTGTTTAATGCACTGTGATCATATTTCTTTTCCCTAGACACACACACACACACACACACACACACACACACACACACACACACACACAAGCTAAATTTCCTAGCATCCTATATAGTTGAGTTAGGTCATGTGACTAAGGCTCCATGATAACTACACAGACAGGCCTGGTTTTTAAAGCTCATGCCTGGTTACACACCCTTCACTGTAGAAGCTGAGGTTTCCAAGTACTTATTTATTTATTTGGAGTGTGTGTGTGTGTGTGTGTGTGTGTGTGTGTGTGTGTGTGTGAGAGAGAGAGAGAGAGAGAGAAAGAGAGAGAGAGAGAGAGAGAGAGAGAGAGAGAGAGAGAGCTCATACCTTCCACTGTGTTGAGACAGGATCTCTCTTCTAGCCTCTGCTGCTGGGCTGTGCACGCCAGGCTAGCTGGCCTGTGACCGTTTAGATGACCCTTCTGTCTCTACCCCTCACCCCTCCATGGGAGCACTGGGATTGCAGAAATGTGCCACCACCTCTGGCTTTTTATGTGGGTTCTGCAGTCTAATTCACATCTTGGGATTTGCATGACAATGCTTTCACCTGCTAGACCATCTCCTGGGCCCTGCCTCACCTTTTTTTTTTTTTTTTTTCTAGAGTCACCTACAGAGGATAGTGACTGAGGAGAGGTCACTGGACTGCAGGTGGCTATGACATGATGGATGAAATAGCACTAGCCTGGGAATTAGGGTTTGTCAGACAATACTGGGCCAATCATAAGACCTTTGGCTTTCCAGGCCTTTTGATCCTAGTCTCTCCTATTTGAAACTGCATCGCTGAACTGCTGTATCTTGTTTTGTTGTTGTTGTATTTTGGGTTTTTATTGTTGTTGTTGTTGTTGTTGTTTGGTTTTTCGAGACAGGGTTTCTCTGTCTTGTTTTGGAGCCTGTCCTGGCACTGACTCTGTAGACCAGAGATCCACCTGCCTCTGCCTCCCGAGTCCTGGCATTAAAGGCCTGCTGTACCTTGTTAACTTGAAGCAATGCCTTGCTTCTGTTCACAGCTCCAATGGATCAGAGGTCTAAAGACAAAATGTTGTGATCTAGTGGGGTTGTCAGCTTAGGATTCACAAAGCTAAAGTCAATATGTTGGCCAAGCGTGGCCAGGCTTTGAAGAAGAGTCTATTCTCAGATGCCACAGGCCAATTATGGACTGAGTGTCTATAGGTCTGCATTCCTCGTCTTGGGGTCTACAAGCTAGGACAGGCATTTGCTCACAGATGTCTTCCCATCTCTTTCTAGGCTTTGCACAAAGCCTTCTCCGGCAAGTTCTTCTAGCCCTCCTGATGGCCCCTTCTGATGTATCTCTGCTTCTAAGTGGAGAAAGTTAACTGATCTAGAGCACCCTGGTCTATGGAGAGAATGCCAAGACAGCCAGGGCTGTATAATGAGAACCTGTCTCAAAAAGAAGGGCAAAAGTATTTTTAAACATTTCTATTAATTCTTGTATATTTTTGAAACATGCAATGTTTGTAGATTGAACATGAACACTAGGCCTCCTTATCTCCCTTTTACTTTCTTTTCATTTTCTTAAAGGATAGAATTCTTAGAATCAGTTAAATACAATTTTTAAGACAAAATATGTTTCATGGATTGTGGCAACTCACTCTAACACCTGCATGTAACACAAAAAATAAAAACTCAGAGTCTGATATTGGGGTTCAAACTTCAAGCTGAGGACCAGAGAAGCAAAGCAGACAAGCCACTAGCTCTCACCTCTACCTCAGGCTGAAAGGGTGGATCCTGTCTCCATGAGCTCTCCTCCAAACCTCAGATTGCTGCCCCTCCTCAACATGGCTGGAGACTAAATCTTAAAATGCAGACCAAGACACTGTCTTTTATATACCTCTCTAGGGCTTGGATTAAAGGTGTGAGCTCTGATAATCATTTAGACTGATCACTGTAGCGTTGGGTGGCCTTGAACTCACAGAGATCCATCCTGAATACTAGGATTAAAGATGTGGGCCACCACTGCCTAGCTTCTATAGCTAACTAGTGTGGCTGGCTTTGCACTCTGATACTTCAGGCAGTCTTTATTAAATCATAAATAATATATCACCACACCTGCACAAAGTTCACAAGGCTCAACTCAGCCACAAAGTCTGCACCCCATCACTGCCTGAACACTCTGATGTGAATGGGACAGTTGTTGGATGTTTTCAGAATCACCTTGTCCAGTCCCATGCATCACATAATAAACTTTGACATACCTGGCCCTCCTGCCTGTCAAAACATGTTCCCTTTACTGCATTACAGAGAAACACTACAGTGCAGATCTCTGACATTCACATGGAAAGTTACACACACAGTTGCTTTCTCAGCTGCACCTTTGGCAGCTGTTCAGTTTTCACTCTTCAGGATTGTACACTTACATCAATGTGGGGGAGGTTGCCATCTCAGAATCAAGACCATGTGACCCTTCAGAGAAAGCAAGCTTCTTTCAGGATTGTGCACACTCTGGCATGTAACCATTTAAGGCTCACTAGCTTCATTCATAGGTGTCAGCAGAATAGTGTGCGTTGATCTAAACTCACAAATTATGACCATGGAGTGATGGTGACGTCTTGATAATTTCCACGATTGGTTTAACTCCACACTATCAAACACACACTGATGAAAGTGCAGTAACCCTGAGTTCTACTTGTAAACAAATTCTTAAAAGGCACAATATATTAGAAAGCCAACCACTCTCTGCTGTCCCCCCACCATCATTTGTTTTATAAGATAACACCCTAGTCCACTGTCAATGGCTCATTAAGCCACACTCTTGCAAGCCATGGTGGGTTGTGAGGACCATTGAGCATGCTAAATTTGCTCTTATGCACCGGAATTAGATAAATATCGACACTAAAAAATGAGGCTGTGATCTTCGGGATCTCTGGTGGAGTAGTTAATAGCCCTTGGAATGTCTCATTTCCTTCTTGACGTGGCGTGCTCTCAATAGCTACCCATTTGGAGTTCTGCAAAAAACAAAATTCGGGTGGGTTCTCACCAGCACATTCTTGCTTGGCTCTTTTCCTCCTTCAACATATCACTGTTACTAATTCCATAATTACTGTTTTAAGCACAGGGAGTAACAGATGTGTTCAAGGTATAAATGCTCATAAACTACCCACTCATCAAGGTTAAACAAATACACACATACACACACATGTGTGTACACACATTCAATTGACCCACCCAGTTGTTTCACAGCTTTAGGATTTGATTGCTAGTGCTGATAAGTGTAAAGATTGTATTTAAAAATACAGAGTCTTTTGAAAAGTCAGAAGCCTGCCAAACTCAACTTGAATTTCTAAGTGAAGCTGAAGCAGAAAACACAAACTCTGCAGTTCCTTACAGGCAGATGGTAGAGCTCCCCAGCAACGCACACCTAAGCCAGCCAAAGGCCTCTGAAACTGCTCATTACCCACACCTAACAAAACCCTTGTTATTCACAATGCGGCCCATGGACAGGCAGTGTTGCCATTACCTGGAGTAGCTCATTAGGCATACATACTGTAGCTTGGCTGCAGCCCAGAGGTACTAAATCATTCCTAACATTGAAAAGACCCTGCATGACCCATGTGCCCACAAAATCAGAGAAAGGTAGTAAAGACTCAGGTAGACTCCAGCATGCAAGTACCGTTGCAGCTTCTTTAGTGTTATCTTGCCTTCTGCTGTCTTGGATTTTAGTTTTACTCTATTCTCTTCTTTGTCCCTTGAATCTAACACTTGCTTTAATATTGTTTAATTCCCTATGGCCACCGCGATAGTCACAGGGTATTGTCTTATATAGACATCTACAAGACATTAATAACTAAGTATGACTAAGAATCCTCATTCTGCATTAATAGTTCTACTAAAAACCAATGCTTTTTCCTTCTAGAATTAAAGGATCTCACCAAGCAGTGATGGCACACACCTTTAATGCCAGCACTAGAGAGGCAGAGGCAGATGGATATCTGTGATTTCAAGGCCAGTCTGGTCTACAAAGCAAGTTCCAGGACAGCCAGAGCTACACAGAGAATCCCTGTTTCAAAAAAAGCAAAACAAAATAATGAAGAATTAAAAGATATCTACATTGAACAGGAAGAATGTGATTCTTCTAGTGAGTGGTTTGATATACTCTCAAATATCATCTCTACACCCTAACCCTCCGAGCATGTGCATTTAACTACAATCCCAAGTGCTGCTTCTGACATAATAAAGATGAATATCTAGAAACAACATGGTCCTGGAACAAATGACTAGACCCAGATCCATTGACCAATGTTCTTGTAAGAGATCCACAGAAAAGGATGCAGAGAAGGGGGTTGTGGGAAGCCTCTAGAGAGTGGAACGATGTTAGCTGGGGCACCAGGAACTGGAGGAGCAGAGAATGACATCTTCATAGCAGAGCACAGAGGTACTGTGCTTTCAAGCTTCCAGTCTCTAAAACTCTTAGACCGTAACTGTCTGTTATGTTCATCAGCTTATGGCCAAGTGATACGGCCACCAAAGGAATCAGCAGCTCCCAAATTGAATTGCCTACTGCATTATGCCTACTGTGAGTGGCATAATGAATGGTGGGTGGTGCAATAGGCAGAGGGGTGAGGGAGACAAGAGGTCTTAGCAGTAGAGAAGAGCCAGTGGCTGGCCCTGACATCACGGCATAGATCCTACTGATATCAGAGTGAGCTGCCCAGAGGCAAGCTGGAGAACTGTCAACCATACCTGTTTGTCAGAAGCTATATGCTGGCCAGCTCTCTGAGTGGTCTGTGCCCAGAATAAAGTCTGGGAAGTCCTTGGAGTGCCCGTAGCTTTGTGTTTTCCTGGTGCCATGATTGTGTTTACCAGGACATACCTAGAATTCCATTTTCTGAATCTAGTCTAAGTCAATGAGCTAATGTTAGTAGAAAAACACATTCAAGGAGAACTCTGAACAGGAGGAGGAGGGGGGAGGAGAGGAAGAAGAAGAAAGAGGGGGAGGAGGAAGAGTAGGAGGACAAGGACAAGGACAAGGACAAGGACAAGGAGACGAAGAAGATTCCTAACAAAGGCACAAGAAATCTTTTCACTGGGAATTTGAATGCAAGAAATCTTTACCTAGAATTCAAATTATAACCTGGTAAAACTTCCCTGCGAAGTTGGAATAATGCAAAGCGAGTAAAGAAAATTCAGAGCCAGTGGTGGGGATGAGAGATGAGGAGAGACAAACGAATACATCTGCCCATCCTAAATTTGGAAATGCCAATCCTACAAAGCAATGCCTGCAATAGAAGGCTTTATTGTTTCCGGCTCATCACCAAGCTGGCACTGCCCAGCTTCCATGGATAACAGCACATCTGACAAACATGGGGGAGGGGACCCATGCCATCTGTGGGTTTTCATGCAATGTATAAAAGATGTAAGTAAAGAGTGAATTGGGAAAATCAGAAAAACCTGAATGGCTCCCCGTAAGTATGTTTGTGGGGTGGAGGGCATAATTGAAATAAAAATACCCATGATACATGCGATGGATGTCTTCTAATTCCACTTAAGCTGGATGCAGAAAAGAAAAATGGTGAGCCGATGTCAGAAAAGACTCAGTGATGTAAGAAAACTGAAAAGAAGTCCCAGCCAATTAGATAATTCAAAGCAAACAACACTGAAAAATCTGTGATGAGGATGGAGAAATGGCCCAGAGGGTCCAGTCTCTGTTGCACAATCATGAGGACCTTATCTAAGATTCTTGTCACCCATACAGAAGCTGGGTGTGGGGGCAATGAGTGCCTGTAATCCCAGCACAGGGAAGTGGATATAAGAGGATCCTTAGGGCTCACGTTCAACCTAGCCAGTCTGAGCAATCAGTAAGCTCCAGGTCAGCCATTCACAGATGCGATCTCAAAAATTAGGTCGAGGATTAATGAAAATAGATGTGTAGAACACTGGCCTCCACAAGTATGCAAATGGGCATGGACACCCACACACTCACACATATCCCATCATTCACCACACTCGAGTATATAGCAAAGACATATTAGATGGAGATAGGCAAACAATATAAGGGATTTGACTGCTTATGATGAACTACATCATGGTATCCAACTAATAGGTTTGATCAGAGTAGAAATCACTGTCTTATAAATAAAGAATTAAGACTCAGAGAGATGTTGACAGGATACACGCAAGAAGGTTGTTAATGGAGTCATGTGTTGACACCTAACTACAAAGTGAGACTATTCGTGACAGTCTTCACTAATTTCTCTTTGAAGTATTGAGGTACTATTGATAAGACAGGTCAAGGAAGCTTGTAGTATTCAAAAGATTCCTAGTGGACTCTATGTTCTATGTAAGGGGTATTATTGGCTTAAATGAACAAAAGGATTATTACAAAGACGTTTAATTCCTCAGGCACTTGGGAATTAGCGTGGGCCTAGAAACATGTAAATGGAGAAAGCTCTTAAAACTGGCAGGAGAAAATGGTCTGTTCCACCTAATTGAGCCCCACTCATTTAACTGAAGGCTTGTACTGAGGGCCTATTGGTCAGTACTTGTAGGCATCAAGGATACAAGGGTAAATTTGACAAGGACTCCAGTCTCAAGGACTTCACTCCCTTTATCCGGAAAGCCAGGATTGGAAAGTGTAATAAGAAGCCAAAAGCTCCCCCATGGGAAAACCAAGAAGAACCAACTACATCACTACCTTGGGGATTCAGACACCTAGAACAACAGAACTTTTATCTACTTGCTACAAAGGACAAATGCCAAGGGGTATAAATGAAGGAATAAAGAATAAGGCATGGGATATGACCCTATCAACAGACCAGGAATTATCTTAACGCCTCCCCTCACCCTCAGTGACACGCTTCCTCCAGGAGGTCCACACTGCAGAGGATCTATGGCCTCCCAAAACAGCGTCACTAGTTGGAGATGGAATGTTCAAATGCATGAGGCTGTGGGGGACAATTTACTTCCAAAGCATGACAGAAACGATCTCCTCTGTGTCCTAAGCCCCTCCCCTTCCAGTCTGAACACCACAAGCTCGTGTCATTATTTGTCTAGTCGTTCCCTTTGGGTAGGCAATAACCTTGGCTGTTGTATATCAGCAGCTCTCTAATTGGTCTCCCTTCATGCATCCTGGCCAAACTTGGTTCCATTTTTTCACATTGAAGTCCAAAGGCCTTTTCCAAAATGTAAATCAGATCTTTGTCCCATCTCTCTTTGTTTGAGATCCGTGTCTTCTGTTTGCTCATAAAAGAGCCTGCGAAGCTTCTTTATGGTGATGCTGAGACCACTCTCCAGAACACCTCACAACTTCCATTGTCCAGCTTCTGTGACACTTGTCTGATCCTAGGATCTATGCAGGTGTCTTGTTGGGGTTCTTATTGCTGTGAAGACACACCATGACCATGGACACTCTTATAAAGAAAGCATTTAATTGGGGTGGCTGGCTTACAGTTTCAGAGGTTCAGTCCATTATCATCATGAGGGGAAGCATGGCCGTGTGCAGGCAGACATGGTGCTGGAGGAGCAGCTGAGAGAGCCACATCCTGCTGGCAACAGGAAGTCAACTGAGACACTAGGTGGTATCCTAAGCATAGGAAACCTCAAAGCCCATTCCCACAGTGACGCACTTCCTCCAACAAGGCCACACCTACACCATCAAAGCCACACCTCCTAACATTGCCACTCCCTATGGGCTTATGGGGGCCAATTACGTTCACACCACCATAGCAGGCTTCTGGGTGGTGCCTCTGGAGCCTTGTGTCTTCACTCTCAAGGTCTCCGCATCACCCCTTATGCTAATCTTCTCACCTTGCACATTACGAGGGAGGAGCCTGTGTCATTCAACCTCAAAATACGTTTCTGAAAATAAAAAGCTGATACTTTTTTATAACAAGGAAGTACATTGAATATAGGACTCTAATTCTAGCCCAGGAGTTAAACATATTTTTTTTTTCAAAATAACAGATTCTAGTCATATTCACTAGTGTCTTATCATCTCTCACTCCAATCCATACTAACCTTGTCCTCTGCTCTACAATTACCCTTCCCACTACCAAGTCTTTTTCTGCTATGACATAATGAGTTTAACCAGAGACTCCATATAGATGTGGCTGTGGAGCCAGCCACAGAGGTGATTCCCAGTGACTGAGGCTGGAACTTCAATTAGCTGTCTAAATTTGATCTGAAATTCTTCATTGGTAAAGGCGGGTCAGAAAATGATACCTAGTCATGGTGTAATTATTGCCAGAGACTACAATGTACATAAAACATTTGCTGTGTTTTTATTCTCAAGTTCATTCTCTATAGTTCAATACTTTTTCTTTACTTTCTCTTTTCTCCCTCTTCTCTCAGTTTTCTATAGTTCTTTGGTGGTAAACCCAGTTTTACATGTCTGCCAGTTCTCAAAAAAAAAAAAATGATCAGCTTAGGGATCCATATCTTGCTTTAATCGAGATGAAAATGTCAATTTTCTATTTCAATGTTTCCTCTTTGTCCCTTCTTCTAGGCTGTCATCATTCATGTAGATAAGATGTTGACCCTTAGTAGAAGCCCATTTAGAGTAGTTACTGCCTTCTTCTGTAGAGAGCAGTCAGTGAGCGCTTTATTCTTTGTAGGTCATGGGTTGACAGCAGCTATGAGTCTGTCTTAGCTGATGTTCTGTTGCTGTGAAGAGACACATGGCCACAGCAACTCTTATAAAGAAAAGCATTTAACTGTGCTGGCTTACAGTTCATAGGTTTAGTCGATGGCTGCCATGTCAGTGAGCATAGGGGCATGCAGGCAGATATGGTGCTGGGGAGGAAACTGAGAGTTCTACATCCGGATCTGCAAGCATCAGGAAAAAAAGAGACACTGGGCTTGGTTTGAGCTTCTGAAACCTCAAAGCCTATCCCCAGGGATGCACTTCCTCCAACAAGGCCACACCTAACCCAACATGGCCATACCTCCTAATCATGCCACTTCCTGATGACCAAGTATTCAAGTCTATGAGCCTGAGGGTAGAGGAGAGCATTCTTATTCAAACCACCACAGGGTCCATGTAGAAAGTGGGTGTGGCTGTGTTCTAATGACGCTGCTCATAAAAGCAAGCAACAGTCTGCTTTTGAACAGTGCTGTGGTTTGCATGAGTGTGAAACAGCTTTGAACAAACTCTTCTGTGCTGGCTGACTCCAGCCCATCATTGACTTCAAGATTATTACATCAGAGACTCTTAAATATTGACAGCAATGCAAACGAGCCTGTGTCAATAGACATGAATATTCTGATCCATCGATCTTTGGCTATCTTGCTATCTCACTCTTCATGGTATGATCTGTTCCTTAGTTCATTACAATATCCTCTATATAATTTGATCTTTCTTTTCATTTCTTCAAACTAGTTGAAACATTTTTATGCATTCTCTCATTGATGGTGAATCAAGGCAAATCGTTAGCATGTGTTCACTGTATGAAATTATCTCTGTATGAAATTAGCTATATGATAAGCTGTAGGATTACCTTTTAAAATTGCCATTAACCTTAATATTCATGTGTTGGGATTTTTCAGTCTTCATTTCCCCTCACTGGTCATTCTTTTTCTTAAACATCTATGAGCCTAGGGGCTGTGGGTGTCCTATGTTGTGGTGACCTCCCAGCCTCCTGTGAACAGTCACTCTCTTTTAAGCAAAGTCCAACATACACTTCAACCATTTGAATGAGAATGAATCCCACAGGGTTAGACACTTGAGCTCTTGGTCCCTAGTTGGTGGTGCTGTGTGGGGAAGCTTAGTATGTCCCTTCCTAGAGGAGCATCAGTGGGGAGCAGGAGTTGAGAGCACAGAGCCTCACCTCACTTTCAGTTCACTCTCTTCTTCCTGGTCTCCAGGCCATGCCTCCCTCTATGTTGGATTCTTATCCCCCTGGAACCGTGAGCCAGAATAAATCTCAGATTCGATGAGTTGCTTTGGTCATGGCACTTTGAAACAGCAGCAGAAAAGTGACATCTACATCCTTTGTTTGGATCCTTGTGTTTCTCATGTAGCGGTTTCTGCTGGGCATCTGTAGCTCAGGGCTTACCTACTTGAGCTTCCTGTACACAGCATGAGAAAAGGAGCTCTGCGAGGGAAAGGCATTGTGAAGGGGGTGATGCAGGGTAAGAGGCCACCTTATCCTGCTTTTCCCAGGAGTCTAGTTGCTGTAATTGCTTATTTTGCAGCTTCTTTGGCACTACATAATTTCCAGAATTAGTTTAAGCAATTGATTTAACATATGCTATAATATTATATTACTGTATGTATATACTAGCAGAGTGAGCTATTTTATTTGATATTTCCCTCTAACACACACACACACACACACACACACACACACAACTTTTCTCTATGTCTCCACCAAACCTAAGTCTCTTTGTTAGCATTACTATTTTGGAAGAAATACAGGATTCAAGGTCTGTGTAGATCAAAAGTCTATCCCATATCTAGCCTCTGAATTGGGAAGATTTTCCTCAACTCTTATTCCAAAACCTAGACTTTGTTACCATACCTAATAGATCTTCAAGTCCTGAAGCAATCAACAGAGTGTCCCTACCTCCTAGTCTCCTAGCATCTACCTGCTGGCTACATCTGCCAGCATCCAGACCAGGATCTGGCTTAGGAAGGTATCTACCTTGTCTGGCATTTACTACTTGCTATTCTACCTGTCATTGCTTCTGGAGTGAAGGATAAAATCAAACCATGAAAATTCAACTCTATGTCAGTCACAATTAAGTCTATTGTTCATACTACATAAGCACAATTCATTTTAATATTAGGCACCAAAAAAAAATTAAAGGTGGCATCAATGTCTACTGAATTTGACAGGAAAATCTTAAGTATAAATAGAAACAATTCAAAATGTCTGAGGAATATGTGTGTAATTAATTTTAAAAATAACTTTCAGAATAGCTAATGAATATTCCACTAATAATAGCTACAAACTAATAAGGAACCTATAGCCACTTCCAACATAACACTACTTTAAATACTCTGACATCACTCCAGAAATAGTTTTAACCTTGCACTCTTCCTAGAACCTTCCACTTCTAAAATCAGCACAATATTCCAAGGAACACACCTGAGCTATTCTGTCCGACACTTATTAAGAAGATAATATCTTAATTTAAAGGTGGTTCATACAAAGAGACAGAAAATTGAGTGCCTAATGAGTTTGTAATGATTCCTTTCAATTGAGATGAGCTCATCTGCATTATCCGGCATCTTTTACAAAAAGCAAAGTTTGCATTAGGTCCTCAGAGCCTATGGATGCATGGGAGAAGCAGACATGTCTACCTGTGTATTTCTTTGGCTTACCTCTTCAGCAGAGCACAGGAAACCAGATGCTCTAGATGATAAAGATGGACATGTTAGTTCATGCCGGTGATCTCAGCACTGCTTCAGCTGTGAGATCTAGGCGAGCCTGGGCTGTACTATAAGTTCCAGGCCAACCTGAACTCCACAGTGAGACCCTGTCTAATAAATAAATAAATAAATAAATAAATAAATAAATAAATAAATAAGGAAAATCTTTTCAGTTAGCAGTAATGAAGGAAAATTTGAGTTTTAGGAAATAGCAGTCAACACACAGGGATATGTTGGTTATCACAACATAGGAAGGATACGTCTTCTGCCTCCAAAACACAGAGGACCCGGTTCTTGCAAGATATACTCCACAATACGTTAAAATACAGTTCTGAGTGATTTCTAGATAACTCACTGAATTCCTATGTCCAGGAAGCTCTTATGAAAAAGCCCAAGATCTAGTAATCTTCTGAGGACACACGGCTAACAATCGATGGATGTCTGGGTTCTCACCCAGACTAGTTAGTGTGAATGGCTCCACAGTTTTCTCCAGTGGCTGACTCTGGGAGCAGGGCTTTGAGGTTGTTTTCTCTGGGACATCTATTTGCTTCCAGGTGTCCTTACCAGAGTGAGTTCACGCACTCACCAGAAGCAGTAAACTCTCATGATGAAGAAACTTCATCAGGTAAATGGGGCTCACATCAAACCAGCAGCAATGAATGCCGATGAGAAGAGTAAACATATAAAACCACATTTTCCCCTCAAAAAACAATTTCCAAGGCTCTACCAGGTGCAGCTGCAGATAAATCAGGGTCTCAGGAATGCCACCATGCATAGGATGACACCGGGTGCATAGAGCCACAGTCTCAGCCTAGGGAGATTTTCACAGCTAAGCTGAGCATTAAGCGTGATTCGTGCTGGCTGCATTTCACTGCAGCATCCTGGGATGCCCAGAAAACACAAAACACACACAGACTCATCTGGGGCCAGGATCAGAAGAACAAAGCTATCCAGGTTGCAACATGCAAATGCCTTCTTCGCACTTGGCTTTCTGCAGACACAGGGTGAAAATATAATAATACTAAGTAGGAAAAATGAGAAACAAGCAAGGCAATGTCTGCTTCACAAAGCCCTGTCGGTTATTGCCATGTTTTAAATTGTGAGCTGCAAACACAAGCTGCTCTTAAACAAGAACAAAAAAGCAAAGCAGATGGTTTCCTTCGCATCCTGTGAAACTTTTCCTGAATGCGGCGTATGCTCCCTTCTGCCCAGCTGGCGTTCTCTGGGAAAATAACCCATTCTGGTGACGCTGAGCTGTGTGCTGTCTTTTCCTTTTCTGCCCTGTCATTTTGAGAAAAAGAAGTTTGTGCCTACCCCCTGACACCTCATTTTAAATGTCCTCATACCTAGAAATGAGAGAGAGGAAAAAGAACTGTCAAAATATTTAACAGAATTTCACCTTCTGGGCACACTACACAAAGGAGCATGATTGGATGCTAGGTGGGTGCCAGCATAATCTCATTATTACTTCTATTATTACAATGTGTATTTCCAACAAAAGCATTTCTTGAAAATCAATTGTTCATTCTATATTTGACATAGTAGAAAGTACTTGATATCTGCATTGGTAAAGAGTTTGGCTTAGCCACTTAGTAAATAATTATGTACCCTAGGGAACGTTATTTAAATTTTATTTCAAGATATTTATTTTCTATGATCCTTGGGGGTTTTATTTATAGCAAAGTAAAGACAGTAATATTTGTCTTGGCGAGGGAAAATTATGAAGAGAAACAAATAAACTTACTGGGACCACTGTCGTTGGTCACTGTCCTGAAATATCATCACACTGTTTAAGCCCTAATTATTCATTTCTGTAAGGATTAGTTCTTCAGCCAGCCAAACCAACACCAGTTTTCTAGCTTATTAGAAATTCAGAAATTTGACCTACTCAATTTATTTAAAACAAGACCCCCATGTAGTTTTTAACTATGGTGCAATTGCATTAAGTTTTGTCTCTTTATAAACTAAGAGATCAATAGCTCTCACTTCACAGCATTCTTTAGAGATGGGAGAAGACCCTATAAAGTTTGTATAGCATTTTGTGAAGTATCCAGGACATTTTTAGTTCCAAATAAATGGACTCATTACCACCGGACATGGTTTTATTAGTATTGTTGATTTAAGGCTGAAATAAGAACATCTTGAGAGGTTCACAGATTCTATCAGTTGTCTGCATTGTGTTACCACAGTTTTTCACAGATGGTGACTGCCATTGTGGTTTAGGTGGGCAGCAGCTGTCGTTGCCTCACTATACAAGCTGCCAAGAGAGAAAGCAATTGAAAGTCCTACCCTGATATAAAACCTAAGAACCATGGCAATGATGGCACAGCAGGACTTCACCATTGGTACAACACCGTCACCTAAATTGTGGGAATAATAAATAACTGTCTGATTGGCCTCAAGGCTTGACTGGTGGGAGGGAACTCACCTGGTTCTGAAACCTACCCACCATACTTGGAGGTGAGGTCATGAACCCTAGAGGAGAGCCTTCTACTTGTGCCCAAATTCTGAACCCCCAAATCACCAAAAGACTCATTCTGATGCAAAAGCAAAGAATCTTTTATTTTTTAATGAGCTAATCGTCTTTACTAGGGCACTTTGTTCATTCATCATGAGGGGTAGAGTGAGAAGGCCTCGGGGAACCACTCAGAAGACATCTCACAAGAGGGGATGGAAAGACCGTAGGAACCAAAGGCACAATAACTGAAGTAATATGTGTTATGAGATAGTGTCTTCTATGCCTGACAGGAAGCTGTACCCATGAAAACTTAAGAACATGGCTACCTACAAGACATCTGAATAATGAGACCAACAGTTGACATCTCAGTATGGATGGGGAATATCTCACAAGGCCCCACCTAAATGAAGAGCTGTAGGCAAGTACTGGTTAGAGGGAAAATCAATTTTCTCCATGGATAATGCCCCTAAACACTTTGGAATAGTCAGCCCTAAACATGTATACACATGATTTAATACACACACACACACACACACACACACACACACACACACACACACACACACACAATATAATAATAACTAAAGTGGAAGCAGTCATGAAGGAGGGGGGGACATAGGAGAAAGTGAAAGGGGAGATGATGAGGAGGAGAAAATGACATAATTACAGTTCTTACTCATTAAATTCTAGAAAACAGTAAAATAATTGTAAACAACAAAAACAACTGTTAGCAGCCAAAAGTTCTTCCCTGCTTATTGTTTCAATTCTTCTTGTGTCTTAATGGACTGAGGAAGAGGAAGGCTCAATGTTTCTAGTAAGTTTTATTTTAAGGCCAGATACATCTGGTAACAGAGCCTGCACTGTACTTAGTGAAGGGTTAGTTTTGTAATACTATGGTAAACTCCTATATTTTATGGAGTATCATGGAGTCCCCTGACTAAATAAAATGGAGGCTTTCCATGCCTGGTACTCAGGTTTCCATGGATCTTATGTGGGGCATTGTCAAGAGAAGTTACATAACTTCACTTAAAAAAGGTGTGTGTGTGTGTGTGTGGTGTGTGTGTTGTGTGTGTGTTGTGTGTTGTGTGTTGTGTGTGTGTGTGGTGTCTGTGTGTGTATGTGGTGTGTGTGTGTGTTATGTGTGTGTGTGTTGTGTGTGTGTGTGTGTGTGTTATGTGAGTGTGTATGTGTGTGTGTATGAGTGTGTATGTGTGTGTGTTTGTGTGGTGTGTGTGTGTGTATGTGTGTGTGTCTGTGTTGGGATGCAGAAGTAAGTATACATGTATGTGAGAGTCTCTCTCTCTCTCTCTCTCTCTCTCTCTCTCTCTCTCTCTCTGTGTGTGTGTGTGTGTGTGTGTGTGTGTGTGTGTGTATTTGTCACTCCTACATGCCTCTTCTTCTATATTAACCTCCTCACCGTCCCCAATTACCAAACCATTTTAGGATATCTTTTAATGTTCTATTATTTAACAAAGCTCAGGAGTCAAATATTAGGGAATAAACTTGATTGATCTACTGAGCAATGGAGAAACAATCATTTCACCCTCTTCCCCAACTGAGAAGATCTGTGCATTTCCCCAGGCTCCTCCTTAGCCTCCACCCCCAACCCCGCGTGACCCTCTAGCTCTTCTGAGTCAGCCAGAAAACTCTATGGTCCACTCTAACCAGCTTAGTGTGGACTCCACCCTCCAAGTCAAGGTCCAACTCCATTGGTTGTTTTAGAGCAACAACACAAACAAATCTCCTCCAACAAAACCCCTCCCATTTTTCCCATTCCCCTTCACATCACTGGAACCTTGCTATTCTCTTCTTTATTCCCCTTCCATGGTTCCTCTTTACGTTTCTGGTTTCTACAACTAATCCATACTGTATACTCATATCTGAGGTTTTGGAGCTAGCAATTGCACATAGGAGAGAAGACACAGCATTTGTTTTTCTGAGTCTGAATTTTGTAATTTAATATTATTATTTCTAGTTTCATCCACTTACCTGAAAAGTTCACGATTTAATTTTTCCTATACAGCTGAGTAGCATTCCATTTTGTAAACAGACCTCATTTCCATTTTCATCAGTTGAAGGACACTGGGTTGTTCCATGATGAATTTTTGTGCTCGTCTCACCCTTTCCTTTTTATTCAGCTCATGATCCTAGCTGAGGGATGCTGCCACCTCCAATAAGTGGCTCTTCCTGCCTCTTTAATCTAAACAAAATAATCTGACAGAGTATGCTCAGAGGCATCTCCCAGGTGATTCTAAATCTCCAGTTGGTAGTTGAGGTTAAACATAAAACTTGTTCAGTGTTGGGGTGAGAGCTTTACACTACAAGAGGATGTGAATTTTGGGGGTCCACAGAGGCTATGTGGAAGATCTGACACTGTATTCTTTTGGCCAGTGCTCTGTCCTAATAAAGGATAAATGGATAAGGTCAGAGAACAAAGCAATTTTCTTCCATGATTTCACAGTCCCACTGCTAACCTGACACCCAGTCAATCTCTCCCTCTTCAGGGAGCATCTTTAACAAGATATAATTTTATTTATGTTTGTCTCTGTGTGTGTATGTGCACCGAGTGTGTGTGTGTGTGTGTGTGTGTGTGTGTGTGTGTGTGTGTGTGTGTGTGTGTGCCTATAGAGGCCACAAGAGACCACTAGAACACCTGGAACTGGAATTTTAAACAGTTGTGAGTTGCCATATGAGTACTAAGAATGGAACCCAGGTCTCCTGCAAGAACAGCAGTGCTCTTAACTGCTGAGCCATCTCTCAGTACTGACAGTACAGAGTTCTAATCAACTTTTGTTTTTTTAATACTGGCCCCCTTCTCACCTCACTGACGTAGCAGGTGTGATGTTGTTCAATTGTCATCTCACAGGCACGTGTCTTGTCACCTCGATGGCAAGGGCTGTGGAAAAGTATTTCTTAAATAGATACTTTTATTAATTGGGAATTTTTACGGTATTCACCCAAACTCTACAATTTAACTCCTCCCAGATCCACCCCTACCTCCCTACCCCCAACTCCATGTCCTCTTTTATTTAATCACTACTTATTACAGTGTGGAGTAGGGAGGGGTTGGCTGTACCCAGGGGATGGCCTCACATCCAGGAGTATGTGGATGTCACAAAGTTGGAGGAGTTATTAAAATAAATTCATTTTCTAATTATTTGAAATCTCACACACATGCTAAAAATATAGCAAGTCTTCATAATGATCACATTTTAAATTATAAAAATATAAGCATCATGTTAAAGCAGTACTCATGGTTTACTCAAACTCTACAGAATGGTAATAAAGTTTTGATGTCTACATCTGATTTTTTATTTTCTCAAACTCAGCAGTAATCTTGTGGAAACATTCTTGGGTAAGTAGACCATTATATTTAATATATATATATATATATATATATATATATATATATATATCTTTCTGTAGAAGAGTATGTGCACATATGTGCAGTACCTACAGAGGCCACACACCTGGAGTTGGAGTCACAGTTGGTTCTGGGCTGCCGGGAGGGATGTATGGAACAGAACTCGGTCTCTCTGGAGAAGCAGGAAGTGGGCTTAGCTACTGAGCCATTCCACATCCTAGAAGGTTATTTTCTTAAGCATGTTCTCCGCATGATACCATCTAGCAAAACTGCATTGTGTGACAATCTAGCTAGTTATACTCATCAGCTAAAACATTTTTAAATAATTCACCATAAGAAGTTGTATTTAGAGAACAACAGTATACAACAACAAAAAATATATTATGTATTCAAAAACCAGGCAATCAACACACACATACACACACACACACACACACACACACACACACACACTGAAGTTGGTGTTCGATCAGGCCCCAAAGCACAGGGCTTTAAATGCATAGCCTGGGTGTTATTTTTTAAATTCCAAAAAAGCTTTGTAGAAGAGTCATAGGCCATCAAGTTATACTCTGACCTTGTCTAGTATATGCAGGATAATGCAAAGGGCTATCCATATTGAAGCTTTTATCACTCCCCTTCAAGTCTTGACTGTGCCTTTGCTGGAACATTCTTTCCATCTGCAGAGCTTAAGCTTTGTGAGAACTTTGCTCAGGGCACTCCCTTCCCCGTCATGGTCAGCCCTCAACATCCCACCCAAGCATCGCAACTCTCTTCTGTGCCTGATCCCTCTTCCTTTTTGCCCTGGTCCATGTCATCTTCTTGAGCATCGTGCAGCTTACTAATTTGGATGTGTGCCATGTGTCTTCCTGCCATCTAAGGATAAGGGCTATGGCCCCCTGTTTCCCAGTGTCTCCTAAATACCGGAAGCTATGCTGGAAGATGTTAGATGCTAAGTGTGGATATGTTTTTAATGACCAAACTGGATTACTGTTTTCCATGATAGGAACTGAACAACAAAAGAATCACCTCCCCTGCTCAATACAAAGGTTCAGTAGATATTTTTGTAAAAAAGGCCAACATTCCCAAGATTCCTGACTCACTTTGGCTCCTCCTTTTATATGAGGAGTTCATGAGCCTTTGGGCAAAACCAAGGTATCATAAGCAGAAAAATCTAATATAAAATATTTGTTTTCAACTTGATTTCCAAAATTCACCAAAGCTACAGTAGAGACCTAGATCCTTATTATCAGTCACCTCAGTTCAGTTCATTTACTTTCATGATGAGTGACTGAGATTCAATGGCTGAAATCAATACCCAACATAATCAAGGCACAGCATATTTATTTCATTATAAATGTATGTTAATTGTTCCAAAGTTCTAAGTGATGGCAGGGATTTTGATTATTTCCCTTTTAATTTTATAATTTTTCTTTTTTAAAAAAATAATTTTATTTAAATTAAAACAATATTATTTTACATACTAATCCCAAAGTTTCTTCTCCCTTCCATCCTCCCATGTCCCCAACCAATCCCCCATCCCACCCTCCATCCACACCTCAGGGAGGGTGAGGCCTCCCATGGGGGATCATCAACGTCTGTCCAATGTGTCTAGGCTGAGACCCTCCCCAATGTGTCTAGGCTGAGAGAATATCCATCCTTACTTTTAAACACAGAAGAAGAAACAGCAAATGTAACTTTTTTTCAGATTCACATGTGCTTGGGTTTGTGTGGCTTTAGTATATTATAAATAAGAATTCCTACAAGATGAAGGACTTTCATTTAGCTCCTTTTCTCCTTTCTGTAGCTGTGTTTTCACTTTTCTGCCAAATCTTTCTGATTAGATATAATATTTTGTTTAATTTCTGCTTCTACTTTATTGCTTGTTTTAGATCAGCTTAAACTATTATTATATTGTATGTGTAACTTTTTCCCCAAGAGATTATTTTTTTTCTTTTTATTTTAACTCACTATCTCACAATATAACTGAGATTTGTTTTCTAAATGAGGAGGTTTTCTCAAAATTTACTTCTGCCTTTGTCCTCAGAAATAGTAATTTTGTGAGCCATAAAGGCCTATATATTCTGAAAAGAAATGACAATATAATAATAATAATAATAATAATAATAATATAACTTAAGGCCTATATATTTAAAAAGAAAAAAATTAATAATGATAATATAAATAAAATATTAATGTTTTTATTGTGCTGTTAAATCAAATGAATCCCATACATGGGCAAAGTAAATTCCATATGTTTTGCCAAGAAAGGAATGATAAATCAAATGTCTGGTTATTGAACAGCAGTTTCTCTGAAGACACCCATGAAGTGTCTTCCATTCCCAAATAAATCTCTAAAAGCAAGTTTGAAGTACAGGGCGAAAATGAAAGAAAATGTTTTCTGACAGGAAGGCTTGCATTATAATTGTGTAATTATCAAAGCCCAGAAGTCACAAATTACAGCTCATAGTTGTGTTTAGCTTCTCTAAACTTCCATTCACGTAAAAACTTAATTAATTATCCCTGAGTGACAGTGTGCTCCTTGGAAGACCATGATTAACCATTTACATTAAAATTCTAAACCCCTTCCACCCAACAGAAGCAATGTACACACAATTAAGTGACTACATTCAAAGCCCTATGATCCCAGGAGTTGACATAGCATCCCAATAATTTACAGCAAATTGGTGAAGAGCTTCTTTGACTGTCACTTCCTGGATGGCCCTTTACTTTGCCTGTCAGTGAGTGGAGAAGAGAAAGGCAGTATTCTGCAGTGTACACTTATTTTAAAAAATGATTCGAAGCATGAAAGTTCCCAAAGACTTCTTATTATTGTGTAGAAAGTCCCTGCTAAAAGTTTGATGGTGGGAAGAATGTAGTCATAGAGTGTATGCCCAATAATCTAAGTTCTTCGACCATTAATTTGGTTCAGTAAAGAGTTTTGAAATTTCACTAATTCCATTCCACAATATTCAAGTTGTTTTCTGTTCAATGAATGGTATGGATTTGTTAAGATCTTGTTAGCAAAAATGGTGGTGCAAGTACGGATGAGATTGGCCTTGGAACTATCAGCTGTGCGTCCTCCTATGACATAGGGAGAAGAGGGTGATATATAAGAAACTGGAAGCTCGAGAGTGTGGTAGATAGAAGCTAAGAAGACCCTGTACCTTCAAGGTCAGGACTTGTCTAACTGCCTTCCCTTGAGAAGGTAGAACACACAACTTGTTTCTAACCAGTAGAATATGGAACATATTATTTCTATGATCACAGTAAAATGACAGTGAGTGCCATCCTGCTTACAGACTGTATCACTGGTTCTAATGAAGCAAGCTGCCATATTGGAAAGGCTTGTTGAGGCCAAGGATTGTAGGCTGCATCCAGACAAAAGCCAGAAAGAACATGGAGACTTCTATCCAACTGTTCCTGGGGGACTGGGCCGCAAACACAACCTCTGAAAGAGCTTGAAAGTGGCCCCTTCCCTGGTGAGTCTCGGTTGCAGCCCAAGATAACACCTTGATTAAAGTTCTGTGAGAAATTCTGACTCCCAGAACTGAACCAACTTTTCCTTGAACCACTGAAACAGAAATGATATTTATGTGCTTCATTAAACTACAATGTGTTAAGGCTACTTATTAATTAGTGACACAAGACCAGTCCAGAAAGTGGCATTTCACTGAGCCCTTTGGAAAAATCTCTCCTTTTTTATTAAAACAAAGCAATGAAGACAGCATATGACATGCCACTTCCTGTCCTCGTGGCAATCCCAGCAGAGAGATTGTGGGTCAAGTTAAGCCAAAGGCATGCAAACTCAGAGGATGGCAGTAGGGGCAAGGGCAATGAGTAGATATAAAGAAAAGCAACACAACTGCTCCTTATCTTTGTCACTGACTTCATTTTTTCACCTGAAATTGCAATATAGAATGATGGGGGAAGTGGTTCTGCGTATATGTTTGTCTTATTGGTTGATGAATAAAGTACTCTTGGCCAATAGGAAAGCAAGAATAGGTGGGGTGAGGAGCCGATGAGGATTCTGGGAAATGTAGTAAAGAAGTATGTGATCCAGGCAGGAAGTGACAGGCAGACTCAGATTATAAGCAGGAAATTGCTCTCTTACTCCTCCTCTTCCTCCTGCTCTCTTCTCTACAGAGCTGCCGTGTGCTCCCAGCCAGAGAAGATGCCTGCAGCTGGGGTCCAATAAGATAAGTTTTTGGGTTGATATTTAAGCCTGAGCTAGCAAGTAAGAAATCCTAGTCAATTGGCCAGCAGCACTGTAAACTAATATAAGAAATCTGTGTGTTATTCTGGGAGCCCACATGGCAGCGGGGTTCGGGCAGATGGAGTAAAGACTTATCATTACAATAGAACCTATTCATTCCATTGCAATTTTCTCTAAGTAACTCACATATACTTAGTAGGCAATGTTTTTCACTTGAGCCTATTTAATAAAGCCGTGCTGTGAGTTTTTTGTTTTCATGAGAGTTTATTGATTTCATACAATGGTCCTGGAATTTAGACCAACTTAAAATGTGGGTTGGAAAGTGACATAGTATAATGCTACTAGCTTTCTTTCCATCCAATAAGACTCTGAAAGCCTCTTACATAACAATGAAACCATGCTATATTGTAATGATTTTATGAATTTTCACAAAAAATAATAAAAGAAAAAATTCTCTCAAAGCAATTTGCCATTGTAAAACATCCACCAGTCATTCTGTTATTATGTTGTGAAACAGCACAAATTGTCCCACACATATGGAGTTTAGGAACGGATGCACAAGGCTCTATTAGCAATGAGAAGAAATGGTTTGTTCCATTTGGCATCTCCAATGATGTGGATGATCTGCCTCATCTGTTAATGAGAACCAGTTCTCCAATTGCTGCAGAAACTGTGGGCAGAGTCCCTAGATTAAACACAAGATGCTCTGTTCACCTCCCGATATTATACAAGCAGTGAGTCACCTGTTTAGTGTCACTCCTTCCTACTCATGGTGAAGATACTGTATGGGTAAATTACATATTTATATTTCAATCACTAATCACTGGCTATCATAAATTCAATTTTAGTTGGGAATGTTATGTTTTCATTTAGTAAAAACGTTCACTGTAGGTTGAGTGACTCAGGAAAAGTAAAGACTGACTTTTAAGATGATGATTTCAAAAAGAAGTGTGAAGAAGCATACAGATATGGAAATTTCCTTCTCACAGCCAATTTGCACAGTCTAGACATCACCTCTCTAATACCCACACCTAGAACTCACTTATCAGAAATTCATATCTCCAGTGAAGACATACGATTCTCTCCTTAGGGGTGTACATTTTTTAATCTGGGCAACTGAATTCAGGAAATACAGTGACCTTGCCTTCCTTGATGTTAGACCAACTTCTGAGTCAGTGAAAGGATAACTGGGTTTCTTCTCTTTTACCTCCCCAATCCCACATGTCTTGTTTTGTTTCCAGCCAAAGATGCTCTGTAGAATTTACTTGTGTCTGACTTTCCATCCCAAACATACTTTCTTTTGAAGACACAAATAGCTATCCAACATATGAGGTTCCCACCCAAAATGGCAAAAAATGGTGTCTAATCACCAAAAGAGCTCGAATATTTGAGATCCAGATGCTTGTGAGGGTTGTGCTCACTACCAACTTAACTGGATTTAGAATCACCCAGGAGACTCACCTCTGTGTTTAACTAAAAAGGTAACACCATTCATGAGTAAGGGTCCCAGGCTAAATAAACAGGGAGGGGACAGTGAAAGACAGAGCGGGGGAGACAGAGAGAGCGAGAGCAACCAACATGAGCACAGCAGCCATTTCTCTCATCTTCCTCGCCATGAATGAAATGTGCCCAGCTAACTCATCCCCTCCACCACGCCTTCCCCATCATGAAGGACTGTGTCCCCTCAAACTGTGAGCCTTCATAATAGACCTTTCCTTCAGAAATGTTGTCACAGAAACAGAAAAAGAACTAATTGAGCATATGTATCCCCAAACTCAAGTTCAAACCTCATTCTCTTTAAAGGAACATTAAAACAAACAGTGAAGACTGGTTATGGCCATCATGGCCACTGTGAGACTTCTGTCTCAGCTTATTTAAAAGAGAACAAAAACACATTAAAATTACCAACATTCTTGTATATAACTCAAGTTTATTGTCCTGTCACCTTTGCCATCAAAAACTACCTCCAAACTGTGGTCCTCCCTGTCAGAACCAAGAATCAAACCCAATGTGTTCCTTCACAGATGGAGAAGTACATTCTGAGAAGGGACAAAACCCTGGCCAAGTTGTAGGACAAAAGGGGCCATTTTTAAAGAGATGCTTTGTCATCCAAATCTTCTGGATTGTCTGCCACCCAAGGGAAACTGAAGGATCCATGACATTGCTGCATCTTCATCCCTGTGGAAAAGGCCACAGAGGTGGGCATTTTCTAGAGTCACTAAGGAAATGACTAAAGGTCTCAGGTAGAAGGGGCCAGGCCATTGAGATTGCAAAATTTCCTTCTCATGCATCTGAGAACAGTGTCCACTAAAAGGAAGAGTCCTTCTCAAAGTCTGTGATTTAGAATGCTAAGCTGGAGCCACAGACTTCATTTTGCCCAGCATCCTGCCTTGCTTGTAATATGAAGGGTAAGTCTCCTTTTCCATTTCTTCTTTTCTGGTTAGGTCTTCTGCTAATTCCATTTACTGAACTCAGGGGCTCCCCTGGGCTGCTCACTAAAGGTGCAGAATCTCGGGAGACAAGGTCCTTCCACCTGCATTTTTAACAAGGCAATTTCTGATATGTACTCAGACTTGATAACCCCTGCCCTAAGCATAATTGAGTCTGTCATTCATTCCTCTATTGACCTTATTCTGAGTCCATGGTGTGTGCTGAACTGTGCTAAGCACTGTGGTTGACACAGATATGTAAAATTTCCCTCTGGGTACCACAGAAATGTCTGCTGGGTTCAGTTATCAAATATATCACCTCCCAATGGGATTGCTATGATAAAAAAAAACAGGAAAAACTAAGTATATTTTCTCTCTCTGTGTATATGTATATATGCATCACTATTTTTCTCTCTGTGTGTGTGTGTCTGTCTGTCTGTCTCTCTGGCTTGCTTTCTGGCACTCTGGCTCTGCCTCTGACTCTTTGTATCTCTCTATGTCTCTCTTTATGTCGCCGTCTCTCTTTGTATCTGTTTCTGGATCTCTGTCTCTGTATTTCATTCTCTCTCTTACTCTGTGTGTATGTGTGCATGTATGTGTATTTATGAGTCTGTCTGTCTGTCTCTGTGTCTCCCTTTGTGTGTCTATCTGTGTGTGCGTGTGTGTACACATGTGTTGGATTACAACACTGATAACAAGTCACCACTTGTTAACTAGCCAGAGTGACATTTACTATAACAACACTATATACTTATGGATCTGAAGCTATAAATTTAGAAGAACTCAGAGTCTCCGAGAAGGAAGGACTCAAATGCTGCAACAACTCTCCTGACCCATGTACTCCAGTCTTTCTCTAAGTGCCAGCTTGTCCCCCTCCTACTCTGCCCTCACAAAATCAAGCAACTGGGTGACCTCCCACGCATCCCCTTCACCCCCTTCACCTACTGACATCTCTAGTTTCAAAGCACATTAGATTCTCGCATGCCACAAGGCCTCTGCACTTTCTATGCCCTCTGCCTGGCATCCACTTTATATAATAACGACTTTCTCCATCAATTCTCAGTTCCAGGAGTAGCTCCTGAGAGATGGCTTCCTCCCATGGTGTGCACTGCATGGGATGTGGTTCACGGGACATTGTGTTCTTTGTAATTTTCTCTCCTTAGCCACTCATTCCTTATCCCAGTACTTACTCCCTGCACAGCACTCTGAGGGAATGCTGTCTGTCTGTCAGTTTACCTTTAAACATCTGTCTTCTCCCACTGGAATGTGAGCACCTTGCAGATGTGGGTTGGTGTTCACATATAAACTCTCAGGAAAAAAGGGTTATTCCATATACAAGAATTTTATAAGCTAATTAATAAGAGTTCAAGCTTGGAATTGGTCCTAACAGGAGTATTTACACCATGAATGTTGTCCAGTGATACAAGGAAGAATGTTTAAATGATATTTTCCATCCCTTGTCCCATTATCTCACTGGGTCCTTGAAGATGGAACCCTTCTTACCATCCACACTATTAGGTCCTAGGAAGTCAATGGCAGTCTGTGGGATGAATATTTGTCCCTTTACAAGTTATCCTTCCCCTCCAACCCTCTAGTGATGATGGAGTTATTCCACCAACTAGAATAAGACGCTTATGCCTGAAGATGGTAGCAGGCTACAGAACTAGGTGGAAGGCACAGAACGCTTGCTATATGCAAGGATGAGGCAAAGCCATGTTTCTGGAAATGCACTGTGGTAAAAACAATAGAGAAATGACATGCTTGCCATGGTAGTATTCTCCCTGTGTGGGACAAGGCTCTTCCGGAGGGGTGAGATGGTTCCTTTACTGTGTGACCCCTCTGCCTGGGAACACACTCTCATGAAAGCAGTATTATACACTTAGACCAAAAGGCAATTACAAGAGCTGGGAATTTGGCTGAGTTAGTGCAGCATGAGGCCTGACTTCAGATTACAAGTGCGAAGCCTGTCATGACGACATGAGTCTGTAGCCCAGATCTGGCTGGTACGTATATGTGTCATAGGTAGGGGTGGCAGGGAGCAGGCAGATCCCTGAAGCTCACTGACTATCCAACCTAACTGTTTTTATGATAGCCAGGTTCCATGGAGAATTTGTCTCAAAACAGAAGGTGGAAGCATTCAAGAACAATGCCGGAAGTTGACTTCTGCATTTCACGTGCACATCTACCAATTGATGTACACAGGCACATGATCACACACACACTCACACGCACACGTGCACGTACGTGTGCGCGCACACACACACACACACACACACACACACACACACACACACACACATAAAACAGTGTAACCATTGCTTATCACTAAGTGCCAGACTACCATAGCACAAACACACAAGTAAATGCAGCCAATGTTTGCAATGCTCTCTTCACTGACCAAAGAGCTCTTTAGTGGTAATAACTTGGCAAGGGATAAAATCGATTCCTCGGGGACAGAGAGGCCCTATTGGAAAACTTTCTTCTAAAACTCACTGGCTGTGTTTGAGGTTAGGAGTAGAAAGGGAAAGATCTAGATAGAATCATTCATTGTCCAAACCATTAGGAAAAGCCCTCTGGCCAAATCCAGTAAACATACCCACTACACCCTGGCTGGTGCTACCAAACCACATATTACACAGCCCAATGAGAGTAGCAAGCTGCCTTTGATGAATAACCCAGTTTTTAATTTTGCCCTTGTCTAAATATGTAGTAATAACAAGGATGATGCAGAGAGCTTTTATAATTCTGCCCCGTAGGTGAGGGACTCTGCATGATAGCTAAAATGCAATTCTCCCTCTCTTTCCGAGAGCATAAGCTAAGTGCCTTGTCTCTAAGTGGTTGCCTTACTGCCTGATGGAATATATTCTCTGCCTTCTTCTGCTTTTCCTCCAAAAGGGGACCTTCCAGGAAGTTCTCTTAGTCAAATGACCACGACAAAGTTTTGGAGGGAGGAGTGATGCTCCAGTACACAGGGGTCTGCAGCTAAGCAGTCTTGCCTGTTCGCCACTGCCCTACCCATCTGTCACCGAGCCTCAGCTAATTTAACTGGGGTAACTTCTCTCTCCTTGTTTTATTGATTGCTCTCTGGGCTCTTGCTGGAAGTGGGTTTTCCTGTGAATTGTGGGCTCCTGCAAAAATCTGTTAACACAACAATATTTGAAAGTATTTTCACCCATGCCCTTAGAGCAGGTTGAAGCATCTCACAGTGGAGACAAGTATCTCAGAATGGGTCATTTGCTGAAATCCCCCACAATAAACTTTCCGCCCAAGACAGGAGCCAGGTGAGCACGACTTCCACACACCCACACAACCTTCCAGGTCCCTGAAGATTGGCGACCTCTCTCCTAGTCCTAGGGCAGTCATGACTTGTCATTAACTACACTTTCCAAAATATATCTGTCAGGCAGAGATCATTTCAGGGGAGTGCCATAAATTCTAAGCTGGAGACAAAAGAGAATCGTGTTCAATTACTGGGGAAGTTCAGCAACTGACAATAAAGTAAACTCTAGCTTTGACTCTGCAGCTTAGGAGAAAACCTGCTTCCACTAAAGCCTGCTGTGTGTGCTCTGTGTGGTTTCTGTAGTGTGTGGTATATCTGTCTGTACATGTTAGTGTGTGTATGCACACATCTATGTGCGTATGCGTGTGTGTGTGTGTGTGTGTGTGTGTGTGTGTGTGTGTGTGTGTGTGTGTATTTACTTCTGGTAGGCTCACTGTCTTAGTTAGGGTTTCTATTGCTGTAAAGAGACATATGACCAGGAAAGTCTTATAAAGGGAAGCATTTAATTGGGGTGACTTACAGTTTCAGAAGTTTAGTCCATTATCATCATGGAGAGATATGGTGGTGTACAGCCAGACCTGATGCTGGAGAAGGAGCTGAGACTATATCTTGAATCTAAGGCAGCAAAAGACAAAACTTTGTCACCCTGGCCAGACTTGAGCTTATAGAACTTCAAAGCCCACCTCCACAGTGTCACACTTCCTCCAACAAGGCCACACCTCCTAATAATACCTCTCCCTATGGGCCAAGCATCCAAACATACGAGTCTATGAGGGCCATTCCTCTACAAACCACCACACACACTGAACCTGGAGTTCAATTCAGGAAGACTCACTAGCAAGCAAACTCTCTATGGATCCCATCTGTCCCTCCCCTGCGCCAAGATTCTAAACGTTTACCACAGTGCCTAGCTTTCTGTGTGGGAGCTAGAGATCCAGATTCAGGTTCTTACATTTGTTGGGAGCATTCTACTGACTGGACCATCTCCTTGGGCCACCAAATGGAGGTTCTAAAACCTGGTACCAAGTCCCCAGTGCTGTATCCTCTGAGCATCCCATCAGACAGCAGGAGTCTTTGGGTCAAAAGCAGGCTGGCTATACTGCTTAGGTACTTTCCCGACTCTTCTGTTTTTATATCTGTGTATTTTTCCAGTTAGGACAAAAGAGCCCCAAGAGGAACCCCACCCCCTACAGCTGTAGATGGTTAGGATCCCAGTGTCCTAATAGCTGGGGGACAGAAAGGTTGGAGATGTACCCTCTCTGACGAGAGGAGGCCTATTTGGTTTTTCCCTTGGGCCAACATCACCCTCAGGACACCCTAATTAAATGGTATTCCCTGTGGAAGAAATCAGCAGAAAATCTCTTTATAGTAACCTTCAAACCTGCTATCCCTTTAGACCTACAGGACAAGCTAAAAGAATTGCCAATGCTAGGCCCAGACAACAGGGCTCTCTGTTTAGTTAGCCTGGGTTGGATACTGTGAAAGGATATTTTTAAAGTACAAGATAGCAAGAAGTCTCCTGATTATGAGAATGAGAAAATGTTTATCCTCCCGGGTTGATGCTGAGATAAACCCGCTATGTATGCTGAAGGGAAGGCATGTGCCTGTCCTGGCCCTGAATGCACGAGGTAGCCCACATGACAGGAAGGGTAACTTTCTACCCTCCACAAACAGGGCATGGGAATACATACATTCAGCCAAGCACTGAAGACGCAAATGGACACAGAAACACATAGATGTATGAAGATGTCTTTCTTGGAACCATGGCATAACCCTGGTTTTTATCCTGGTAGATGAGTAGCAACTCCAGGCAGTAATACCAGCAGGATGTTTGCCAAACAATCCAACTTTCAGGGCAAGCTCCAAAGCAGATTTCTCCATGAAATATCTTGATTTGCCTAGCTAGAATCTACAGCACACACACAAACCCCTAAGAAGTCGCCCAAGTTTCCAGTGAGATATGCACCAAGGTATAACAGAAGTGTTTGAGTGTGACCAGCCCTCTATGCCCTGAACTGGAATTGTTTGTTGCTATAATCACTGAGAGCAATAATGCCATGTGTTTCATTGGAAATGAGGATGGGTTGCTCTGCCACCTGAGGCGTCACAAGAAAGAGGAAGTTACTGTGGGCATTGGGAAGCCACAAGGCAGCCTGTGGGGTCTGGGTGAGGAAGACAGGAAGGCAGCACAAAAAGGTAAAACATGCCAACCCTGGACTGATGGGATGGCTGATCTCGATTGTCAGCCTGATTGCGCCTGGAATCTACTAAGACCCCAGCTGCTGGGCACTCTGTGATGAATTTTTTCTTGGTCAGATTATATATATGAGGCATGAAGGTTCACTCTGAGTGTTCATGGTCCCTTATGGTGGCTTCCCAGATCAGGGCACAAAGAAAAAGGAAGCAGGTTTGGCTATCTTGCCCTCACTCTTCTGGCAAGGCCATCTACCCAGTTGCTGCAGTGTTCCTTCTTGATATAAGAACAACTTCTTCAGGATTGCAACCCAGAAGGAATACAGCAGCTCTCCTGAACACCTGGCAGGCCTCCAGGGCCAAATTTGAGCTGCTGAGACTCCCAGCGCCCTGGACCATGTACCAGACAAGTATCAGATTCTCTGTCTCTCCAGGGTGATGCAGCCATTGCGGGACTATCTGGCCCACATCCTGTGTGCCAGTCTCATAAATCTTCATATAACTGTATCAGTTCTGTTCCTCTAGAGAACCCCAACTACTGCAATAGCAGATATAAGCTCAAGGAAGCCCTGCTTTTTCTAGAACATACATCTTCAAGGAAACACAATGATCAGAAAATACACAGCCAATGATAATAAGTGAGACAGGAAAACGTAAATCAAGAAAAAGGATGTTGAGGTACTGCTTGTGTGTGTGTGTGTGTGTGTGTGTGTGTCTATGTGTGCATGTGTCTGTGTGTGTGTATGTGTGCATGTGTCTGTGTGTGTGCATGTGTCTGCTTATGTGTGTGTGCATGTACCTGCGTATGTGTGTGTATGTGTGTATCTATCTTTGTATGTGTCTGTGTGTATATGTGCGTGTGTTCATGTATGTATATATGTATTTCTATGTATGTGTGCATGTGTCTCTGTGTGTATATGTCTATGTTTGTGTGTATATATCTGGGCATGTCTGTGTGTGTGTCTTTGTATGTGTGTCTGTGTTTATGTGTGTCTGCATATATATCTGTGTGTGTCTCCTTGTGTGTGTCTGTGTATCTGTGTGTCTGTGTGTGTGTGTGTGTGTGTGTGTGTTTGTCTACACGTGTCTGTATCTGCACATGTGTGTAAGGGTACGTGCACATGTGATGTGCCTGTGTGGAGGTCAGAGGTCTATGTCAGGTGTCTTCGTCTATCACTCTCCATCTTATATTTTGATGCAGGGGTCTCTCGCTATACTCTGAGCTCACTGACTCAGTAAGACTGGCTGGCCAGTCAGCCCAGTGTGCCTGTCTCCACCTCCCCAATATTAGGGAGCACACCACCATGCCTGAATTCTTATGTGTGTGCTGTGAATCTGAACTCAGGCCATCACAAACACTGTGCTGGCGGCTGTCTTCCAATCCTGTGCAGTTACTTTTACAGATGGTAAGTCTAGGTTATTAAGAGAGACACACATAACAAAACTAGTTTGCAGATCAGATAGCAATTCAGAGAGCAAACCGGTTCAGAATTCCTCAGGACAGGGGCAGACAGAGACAAAGGAAGTGGCCTATGGAAAATGAGGAAGGCAGACTGGCTGATTGGTGACAGCTCACACCTGTCTGAGGTCAACTTGACCAGGTGATCACTTGAGATCCAGATTCAACTGCTTGCTACCAGACTAGGCTACACGCAGCTCACAGATTAAATCTGGTAATAGTTCACTGTGTGGGAAAAAAAAAAAAACTTTCAGCCAGACTTAACATACTGTGGGTAAGGCTTTAGGTCAAGCTTAATTCTGGATGAGCAGGAGGCTCTCTCTGCATGAAGCCTTGCTTGAGCAAGGATTCCAGGAATAAGACTGGTTCAGGAAGAGGAAGGAGGCTGATAGGTCTGAAATGGATCCAGGTGGCCATCTTGGTAAGGGCCCAGTCTCAGTAGAAGGATGCTCTATTAATTACTTTTCTTGTTACCGTAACAGAAACACCAGGCAGATGTAGCTTAAGGGAGGAAGGTTTACTATGACTCACAGATAGAGGGAACAGTCCATCATGGAGGGGGAGGTATGGTGGCAGGAGTGTGTGGCAGCTGGTCATGTTGCATCTGCAGCCAGGAGGTACAGATGAGTGATGTCACACACCTCCTTTCCACTCCATCGGGGACCCCCCTCACATGGAATAGTGTTGCTCACCTTTAGGATGTGTCTTCCCACTCCACCCAATCTATAGACTCTCTCAGGGATGTTCCCAAAGGTTTGCCTACCAGGTCCTACTAGGTCTAGAGCCTATCAAATTGGCAGTCAAGATCAACCCTCCCAGATGTCAGCTCAGAGTGTGGGTGGAGATGGAGATGTGCAGAACCCTTTGAGCATCACAGATGCTGCCCTCCATCCTGAGTGGGTTGGGCAGGCGCTGGGACCTTGGGAATGGAGATCACACATCATGGTCTATTTTTAAAGGATCACTGTACACTGAGAACCACTAGGATGTTAATATACTGTAGCCGGACAGTGGTAAAACCTGGGAACAGAGGCAGGAACTCAAGTGAGCTTGCATACCTCCAAGTCAAATAAACTTCTACTGGCAGAACCCTGAAAAAGGCAGACTAGGCAAGCAAAACCAGAGGATGCCCAACACAAGCTTAAAACTTAACTATCTTCTGTTAATCTCGGCAGCTAATGCTAGCCTCTAGCCACATCCTCAAATCAAGAGATACAGAATCTGCCTTCTCGACAGGATTCATCTTACGGCAACCCAAGTCCACTGTTCAGAGCGCAAGGGTCTAAGGTGGTGGAATTCTGGAGGGTAAAAAGAGAATAATGGCTTTTCCTCTGCAAACAGCCAGCAAATGTTTGAGTTATGGATAACAATTAAGTCCTAATTGGCAATAATGTAAACCTCTCCTGAATGGATGTGGTAAATATTGAAACAAACGAGCTGCCATTTTTCAGACCTGGATGGCAGTCAGTCAAAATGAAAAGCTAATTTCAGCCCTGGAGGCAAACTCTGTATTTTAATCCTGTGTCAAAGTGGGGACAATAAATCGACATTTGAGGTGAGGGGCTATTTACTTCCTTGTTGCAATCCTTTCAATGGTAAGTGGCGCTGGCCCTTGCAAAATGAAAACAAGCCACAGTTTTGATCTAGAGCATAAAGAAACATCTGGGGAACCAGCCAGCTGCAGAGTTCAAAGGCAGCTGGGAGCTGAGAGAAAATGGCCCACCTTCCCAGATGTCTGTTGTTGGGAGAATGCCCTGTTGCTGTCTTGTTGCCCTCATAATCCCTGGCCAATGCAATTAATCAAGTTTCTACTGACAAACTGAAAATAATAACATACGTGCCCGTGTATGCACACACATGCACCTAAATTCCAGTCATCAAACTCCAAGCAAGTGTCAAAATCTAATTAAGGGTCTAAAATATTAATTTAGTAGGTAATTTATTGAAGAATTATTAACTGCAAACCACTTAATGTCCAAGGCCTTGTTGTGTGTGCCTGGGAGCCGTCGTTAAGCAGAGCTTGCAAAGTCTTCCATTACAATGTAGTTTCCATTGTAGTAAAAACACCAGACAGAAGTCTGAATTCTGCTAGGTGGCTCTTGACTGTTCTCCATGTGTTATGGTCATGAACACATGTTAACTGCTGTACCACTCTCTGATTTACAAATGAGAACTTCAGACACAGAGAAGTTGAGTGACAAGCCCAAGTTAACACAGCTGGGCCTGCTGGGTCCCACAAGAAACCAGAAGCATCCTGTTCCCTTCTTGCCCCAGGCTTGCCTGTGACACAAGCCTTACCCAAAGAATGTTAGAAAGAAAGCCTGTGCATCTGGGTGAGGGTGGCGATAATGGCTAGTCTAGCTTGAAAATTTTTATGATAGCAATAACACTCTACTATGGCCTGTCATAAAAAACACATCTGTTTCCCTGAGTGACACATCTGGCTGATTTGAGGACAATTGTTGGGTTTGCTCTTAGCTAAAAGTGACAGTTTGAAATCCTAATTTTCTTTTCCTTATATTCATTTTAACCTCCCTCCCCCAAATCTTGTTAAGGGTCTGCTGAATATGGAAGGGCAAAATGGATATTTTCTAACACATTAAACTTCGGGTGCAGATAGTGTATATAATTTATATGTAATGTTCTGAAGATTTCATCTCTCTTTCGAGGCTGTCTCCATCTGAATTATTTATACATTTTAATATTTCAATAAAGTCAGTAGGATTTGTGTTGCTCTTGATCACTCATTCTCATGTTCAGAAAAGAAAATCAGCTTGTAAAATATTTAATTTATTAATCTTAACACGTGGCAGGCATTTTTTAATTGACCAGGGTTTAAGAAAAAAATAAAATGATAACTTTCTAAATTTCTAATAGTTTCTGGTGCTAGTCCCAAGACAAGGGTTTGCATGCTTGCATAAGCACGGTGGTGATTCCCCAGAGGAGAGGGGGGGGAAGAAAGAAGGAAAGGGAGGAGGAGAGAAGGGAAGGAAAGAGATAGGAAGGGGGTTGATGGACAGAGGGAGGGAGGGAAGGAGGGAGGGAGGGAGGGAGGGAGGGAGGGAGGGAGGGAGGGAGGGAAGAATGGATGGAGGAAGAGAGATAGAAGGTGGGAAGAGAGAGGCCCTAGAAGGTAGGAGAAGGAAGAAAGGTAGGAAGTAGGAGGAGGGGGTAGAAGGTGGAAGGGAGGGAAGCAACCTTCCCAGGCAGCTTTTCTTGATTACCTGACAAGGTAAGTGGGGGCTGTCTCATTTTCTGCAGCGATTCATAACTCAGTACCAGCTGGAACCTTCCAATCCAGTTCTCCAAAGCAGTCCACAGGCGTTTGCTTAAGTTCCACCTAGAAACCACAGAGTTGTGGAGGTGGACATCCCGCCATGGCGTGGAAACATCTGGCACTCCACTCTGTGTCCCTCGATCCCCGAGCCCGTCGATGGGACCGTTATCTCTACCCTTTTTAAAGGGCTGTGAAGAACTCCAGTTAACATGGGAGGCACACTCAAAGCAGTGGCTAACATGAAGGAAGATCTCGGCTCTCATGCACAGCCAGGTAGGTGCTGTGTGCTCATGAACACATCCCTATTGATGCTGGACACCACTCTCCTAGTGAGAAGAGTTCAGCGATGAATAGCACCTGCTGAGCCTGGGCAATAGCTCAGGGGTTAAAGGCGTCTGCTGCTCAGCCTGCTGACCTGAGTTTGATGCCCTGGGACCCATATGGAGGAAGAGGGTGCCTCCAGAGGAAGAAGCCAGCTGACCTCCTCATTTTGTAAAGAAAGCAGGACATCACCTCAGTACATCAAGCCTAGACCTGAGAGAAATGCTAATTGCCATGCAAATGCAGGTGCTGAATAAATCCACCAAGGGCCACATCAACTGCACCTGTGTTACAGAAACCCAACCCTAGCAAGGTTTCTTATTACCCATAGCAACAGACAAGCCTCCAGCCCACATCTTTCAGAGAACATTCCTCAATCCCCATCATCAACACAAGTGGGCGTGGCTTAACCAGGCTGGGTTCAAGGACCCGCTGGAGGACAGATGAAGGAAATGAAAAAAAGGGAAAAGAAGTAAAACAAGAATGAGCTCCTGGGCTCTCCAAATGAGGTCTGTGCACTGGTGAACACCTGGCTGCATTAGGGCAGCAGGTCCTAATTGTGTGTCACACCTTCATCAGGAAAGACATAGGTTTTCAAAAAGGAAAATAAAAGCACAGTAAGAGTCCACCCTCCTTGTCTCCTCCTGCACTGGGCCCTGGAAACCTGCACTTGGCAGATGGGAATTTTAAAAGAAGTGTGCGGATTGCCGGAGGCACATCTTAATTTGTTATGTGGCTCCATTTGTTCCCCCTGTTTAATGGTTCACTTAGTCATACTTGAGTCTGGAAAAAGAAATCAATCTTCAAAGACGCCTAAACTCTTTTGAAAATAATTTTTGAATTAAGGTGATTAGACACAAATGAATTGGGGATGGGTTCTACCCCCGAATCCACACCATCTGGAAGATTCCGTCAACGCTGGGGAGGCTGTGCCAGGAAAATTAAGCAGATGTGAAGACAACAGCAAAAGCACAGGTATTCACTTTTGGAAGAAGTAAGTAGTTTGACATTTTTAAAAATATAAATAAAAATTCTGGGGAAAACAAAAATGTTGGATATTCATTTAATTACTTAGTGATTCTTTTGAACCCCACATACACCAAGCTTTTGAGTCATCCTCTCCCTGATACTGAGGGCTTCTAAAGCTTGGATTTCTCCAGATGGCAGTAAAGCCGCAGTGAGATGTGGGGACAATGCTTTGATTTCCCCCAGAGGTCCCAGCTGATAAGTGTGGCTGCTTATGCCCTTTGTGTCACCTTCCTTCCCAGCTCAGCCCAGTGCCATCATTACCCAATACCTCCCATGTAGTTTTCATTTTAGAGTTTTAAAGGGACTTGCGGGACAGCACGGCATTTGACATCCTCAACAAGCCAGAAGGTAACCTAGGCTGAGACACACCAGCAAGGATTTGATTGCTGGAAACATGTTGGAGTCTTTGTTTAAATCCAAGCAGACCTGCCTTCTCTCTCACCGTAGGCTCCCGAGAAAATTGATGATGGAGGAGAGGGACACCTGAGTGCACTTACCATAAATACAGCAATAAGATAAATTTCCTGAATGTTTTTCCAAGCAGAGGGTTTTATGGCATGTATTTTCGAAAACCATGTTTTCTAATTCTAAACTGAACACGAGTCTTGGGGATAAAGATTGGAGTCCTAAATTAAGACTAAGCAAGTCTATGTAGACTGAGTGGTAGCTGTGAACATGTTTATCTTCTGTCTATTGAGTATGGGAAAACATGAGGAGATGATCAAACACATAAAACAGAACTGAGCATAATCAAGTTTCATCTCGCCTGGAACCTTTGCCTCATATTTCATTCACAAGCTGTAGAGGTTCTGAATCCTTCCCTTGCTCACTGATCGAGAGAGATGTTGCACACCAAGGCACCTGAATATAAAGATAATTTAGGTCCTTAGGATTGCTTCCCCTCTTTGCAAAATCCCTTGCCTAACTTAGGATTCCTTTCATCACGGCTGAGGCAGAAGAGATATGGGTATAGAGCCCGCCCTTGATAGAAATTGAGATCTGTTTCACCTTGATCTTCTCAAAAAATAGTCATGGCTTTCTGGTTCCACAGTGGGAATCAAAAACATTCCGAACCTCATTTCACAGACAGGCTTAAGTGATTTGCCCAAAATCCCATCACTAAAAAATTACCAGGAGTAGTTACTGACTCAACCCCTTCAAGTCCAAGACTAGAAAATTCTCAGTTCTGCTGTGCTAGGAAAAACACAGTCTCTTTCAACTTAGATCTAAGCAATGGCATGCTAAAGCCAACATGGTGTTGACCATGAACTTGACTGAGTCAAGGTGTGGTGATCTCTCTCCACCCACAGGTGTCACTCCATTTTATCATGGCACAATGCAGACACAGGCATTCCTTGCCTCAGTTGGATCCCTTTGTCAAGTCCTCTGTTCTCCTGTAAATGTTCATTCATGAATTTATTTCCCCCATAGTCTTTGAAATCTAGAAATAAACATCAAACCCAGATGGAAATCTAGGAATAGGGCCAAAGACAGCCCTGCCAATGAGAGTTTTCTACACACACATAGAGAGAGAGAAGAGAGAGAGAGAGAGAGAGAGAGAGAGAGAGAGAGAGAGGCTTTTCTTGGTCAGAGACCTAAAGGATCACATGATCAGCATGCAAGCTCAAACCAGTCAGAATTCCAGCATGGGTAGGGAGGGGCTCACTGCGCCCCACCCCTTAGCTGGTTTGCTATTGGTAGTTGACTGAAGCTCCTGGAAGAGAGCCATTGTGTCTGAGAAGGAGAAAGGAAAAAGGAAGGAATGAACAATGCTTGGCGAGACTGGGGGAGGGATGAAGTTGGGCGAGCAGTATGTTGGGAAGGTCTTGGGGAAGTTTTGGAGGGGGAATGGGGGACGGATATGGTGATGATACATGGTAAACGTATTCTTAAATAATGAATCTTAAAATATTTTTAAAATATGTTAGTGACCACAAGCAGGCTGCGTGTGACTCCTCTGAGCAGCACTGAATAAGACAGGAGATAGAAACAGCTCACGGAGGAAGGGTTTCACTGATTCACAGTTTTAGAGGTTAGTGCACAGCCCACTTGCCTCAACAACTTGGCCGTGGGGTCTGCGAAGGAGGATTGCCGTCCCCTCTCCATGTGACCCTGAGCAGAGAAGAGCATCCAGAACTCCTCAGCTCTATGTTCCATCCATGCTTTCAGCCCTTAGGACTGTGTCACCTCCATTCAAGCCTGGGTCCCCCTCATTCAAGCCTGGGTCCCCCTCATTCAAGCCTGGGTCCCCCTCATTCAAGCCTGGGTCCCCCTCATTCAAGCCTGGGTCCCCCTCATTCAAGCCTGGGTCCCCCTCATTCAAGCCTGGGTCCCCCTCATTCAAGCCTGGGTCCCCCTCATTCAAGCCTGGGTCCCCCTCATTCAAGCCTGGGTCCCCCTCCTCCTCCTCCTCGCTGCAAACACCCTCATGCCTGGGGTGTACTTCACCAGCCCCAGAAGTGTCTCTACATACAGTCACATTGACAATGACAATTAACTGTTGCCCTGTGCGCATTCATATTCTAACTCTGCTACATTCCCACCAACCTGGCTTTGGGAAAATTATATCTGCCATCAAGTCTACTTTTCTTGCAGGGCTGTAATAATAATTAAAGGATATAGGGCACCTAAATGTAACACATGGTGCCTGTTTCGAAGCAAGCATGTAAAAATGCTAGCTGTCATTATAGTAGAAGCCCTTTCAATTAACCTCGACATGACAACAAGACACTCTTTCTCTTTGGTGACATTTTGTGATCTATTCTAGTTGCTAGAAGAGGTCTTGCTCTGCCTCCATGAAGGGATGTCTGTGTGCTGTATATGTGTGTATTTGCTCACGTATGTACATGTTCATGGGTGTACACAAGGAGGTACATTTGGAACATGTGGAGGTCAAAGGTCAATGTTGGGGAGCTTCCTTGGCTTCTTTCCACCTCATTTTTGAGACAGGATTTTAAACTGAACTTGGAGCTTCTGGTTTAGGCAAGACTAGTTGAGTGAGCTCCTTCCCCAAGCTGGGATTACAGACCTGCACAGCTGTGTGCTAGCTTTTCCATGGGTACTGGAGACACAAATGCAGATCGTCCGCCTTGTTGTGTAACAGCTCACTACTGACAGTCATCCCTAGCCCAGGGCTGCAATTTGTAAACACACACCCCCATGCCTTCCATATGAATAGAACCCTCAGGTGACTGTGTGTATTTGCACTCCTCTTTCCATTCCTTCCCTTCAAAATCACCAGCATTGTCACCTACTCCCTTAAGCTATGTCACTCTGTGCGTCTGTTAACATCTCACAGTATGAAGAGCCCCAAGAAGAAATCTCTAAGTTTTCCCCAGAGGGTGCTGGAATGTAGACACAGGTGGAGAAGATAGCTCTAAAGAAAACATCTTAGGGACAGAGGGCCCTCCCTCTGAAGACTTGAAGCATTAAGAGCATCATTCCAGAGCATGGAACCTCTTGCTCAATGCCAACTATCGACTTTCTTACTTCCTTTAAAGGAGTGGGAGAATACTGCACACAGTGTGGAGGAGCCCGCACACAGTGAGAGGGAGCTATTTGCCTCATGTTGTTATGGCTGTGAATTGTACCTTTTAATCATGGGAGTCTCTAAAGCGCCTCCTCGACTTTAAATTCCTTTTCATCCATGCTTTGGCTTATTCCTTTGGATCTCCCAAGACTTCTTACAAGACTGAATATATTAGTCGTTTATAATAGGGCATTTAAACACCCTCTGAACATCTTATCTTAACCTCCTCTCCTGGAGCAGCCATATAACTAATAGGAAGAATTTAAATCCCCATCTTTTCCTTTCCAAGTGGTACTTTTCCAAACACCAATTTGGAGTTAGAGGTTCAAAACAAAACTTGCCTGAAGTTGAGGGATTGGTGTAATCTGTAACTCTAGGGTTTGATTTTTGTCCAACCCCCACAAAAAGCTGTTTGTAATCTCACCACTGTGGAGGTTCAGACCGGCGGATTCCTGAAACTCACTGGTCACCCAGCATAGCATACTAGGCTGCCTCCAGGTTCCAGCAAGAGACCCTATCTCAAAAATGAGGTGGAAAGAGACAGAGTAAACAATTTTCCAGGTTGTCCTTGGCCTCTACATACAAAAATACATGTGCACATGCATAGACATGAACCTGCACTCATACAAACATAATACAAGCCCCATGAACACAGTCCTTCCCTAACGTTGAATAGCATGGAATTCATTTTATTAAACTTTAATATTTACCATGCACCAGGCAAATACACAAGCCTGCATTCAGTGCCCACGGCCTAGGGCTTTCCCAGGGAATGCTATTGCACTCAGGTTCCTATCTGTCCATTTATCATACATAATACAGACCTGACTGTTCACTCTGGAATCTGAGAGTAAAAGATCTCCTCCTCGCTGAAAGGTTTTAAATTTTCCTTTCTATAAAGACAACAGAGAAGATGAAGGAGAACCTGTGAAATCATTATATAGGGAAAATAGATTGTTTTCAAAGTTATTTTTAAGCCAGATTCTAGCTAAATTTAGCTAGAATTAAAACTCTAAACAGTGGGGCTTTGTGATCCTCACCAGGGTCTCCTCAGCTTTCCTGAGAGACAAGACATGTACTTTCCTTGGAGCTTCCCTCTGTGCTTACAATAACCGATATAAATGTTTGCCTTTCTCACTACCTCCTCAGGCCAGGCCACTGCCACTCTCCCAAACGCATGGCCCTTGGGCCTCTGTGGTCACCAAGCCTAGTGTTTCATCAGCTCTAAGATCCAGGCTCTCCTACCACCCTGCCTGCAAAAGTAAGCAATTTAAAGAGTGTACCTCCCACAGCCTGCCCACAGGCCAATCTGATGGATGCAATTCCTCCATTGAGATGTCCTCTTCCCAGGTGACTCTAGTCTGTGTCTAGCTGAGAAAAAACAACATGAACAGACTAGGTGTGGGGTGGGTATTTTGTTCAAGGTTGAGGGCTGGCCATATGGCTCAGCTGGTAAAGGCACTTTGCCACCAAGCCTAACAATCTGACTTCAGTCCCAGAACCCACCTGGCAGAGGAGAGAACCAACTCTGAAGTCATCCTCTGACCAGCATAGGAGCGATGAAACCTGTCTCCCTGCCCATTCCACCCTTAGTTAATTAACGAATTAAAATTTGAGTAACTAATTAATGTAAGAAGATTGAACTGTTTTTTTAAAAAAAATCCACACCAGGTCCAGTAAGACGGCTCAGTGAGGCAAGCCTCCTGCCACCGAGCCTGACAACCAGAGTTCAATCCTTGTAACTCATGGTGCAAGGGAAAGGCAGATTCCTCAGAGTTGTACTCTAGTTTCCACAGAGGTGCCGCGGCATGCCTGTGTGCACACACAAGAAATACATAAGTGTAAAATAACCCTCAGCTTCTTCCAATGCCTAGGTAACAGCTCACCATACAGAGCTACTTCCATCAATGCAGATTCAGGTTGACTCTTCTGTTTCTCCTATTTCAAGCAATTGCTTCCAAATACAAACTCTTGGGTTCCTCACTTTGTATTCACCTAGTAAGTCACCCCACTTTCAAGTGGTATGGTTTAGTTTGGCATTCTGTCTTCTGTTTCCACTGTGGTTTCCCCTCGTGTGGAAAGGAGGTGATCTCCACTGAAGGAGAGAGTTGACCATTTACCAGAGCTCTGTCCTGTGTGGGAGAAGATGTGGAGATGGTGGTCCCAGGACACAAGGTTTCAGAGAGATGACAGAAATAATTTGGGGGATCTATTGTACAACACTCTGTTGTTTGTTGTTTTTACATACTTTTCTCTTTTTGAGGGGTGTCTGTATTGTGGACAGATACATGGGCATGTTCATTGGCTGGGGGGGGGGGCGTGCAGCTGTGTGACCACTCACGTGGGAGATAGAGACCAGCCTGATGTATCATTCCTCAGGACACCATCTACCTTGAATGTTGAAACAGAGACATGGAACTTTCTGGATCAGCTGGGCTAGCTTGTTAGAGAGCCCCAGGAATCTCGTCTTACTTCCCCAGCACTGGGATTAGAAGCACACAACACCATGCCCAGCTTTTATGTGATGGTTCAAGAGATCAAACTCAGTTCTCGTGCATGCATGGCAAGCACATTGCCCCCTGAGTGATATTTTCCGTTTCAGATCCATTTTAAAAATATGTTTTTTTTTAATTTTGCTGTATGTGTGTGCACATGTGATATGTGTGGGTCTATGCACGCGCACACACACACACACACACACACACACACACACACACACACACACACGTGTGTGTGTGTGTGCTCATGAATGCAGTGCCCTTGGATGCCAGAAGACAGCATCAGACACCCTGGGATTGGAGTTGTAGATGATGTGCTTGAACTAAACTCAGGTTCTCTGCAAGATTAGCACCTACTTTTAACTGCTGAGTCATCTCTCCAGCTGCTGGATAAACATCCTGAGAATGGATGCTAAGTGTTGTTATCACCAAAAGTAGCTAAGCAATGTATCCACCAGTTATCTAGACGTAGTTATTCCGGTGTGCATACATTTCAGAGAGAGCATCATATTGTACATGAGAAGCTCGCTTTGTTTTTTCTGAACTATAATGTAATTTAAGCACACAAATAAGAATCCACTCCCCTGTGTTTAAATGACAGCTGCAGTCTTCCCACCATCACCTCTCCAGGAGTTTGGCTTTCAGGAACTTTAGCAGGTTATTTTGTTGACTGACTTCCTCAGGTTGGAACCTGCTAAGTACAGCTCTCCAGTGAAGGAGGGAGGGAAATCCAGCCTCAGCCAGAGCCTGAGAGGATGTGCATGTTGTAAGTCTAGGTGAAGGGAGAGGCAAGGGAATCAAAGGTAAGTGCTCAGAACCAGGAATTTCATACGATTGTCTCTTTGCAAGTGTGAACTAAAGGATTTTAATGTCACCTGAGTGAAGACGTTTCCTCAAATTTACATCATTTGAATCCGTCCTTGGGGCAAAATAAAATAATAAATATAGTAGTCCTCCCTCTCCTGTAGTTTTTTTTTATCAAAATGAATGACAGTCCTCGGTTTCCATCTGACAATAAAGGACACCCATTGCTCACTCAAATTGAGCATTCATCCCAATTTGGGCATCATTTTTTCTCATGCATATCCTTGCACCCTGCCTATCCATATACCCAGTTTCTGAATACTCACAAATGAATGTTGACTAGACTGTGAAAACATCCACCAGAGGTTTGAAATACTGAACACCTTACACAAGGCTTAATCTCAGGCATTACCATCACAATCAAACAATTATGCCAGCACACCATAGATGCTTCCTACAAATCTTTTCAAATATGTATTAAATAGTTTTCATTATGCTGCTTTCAACTCACAGAACGAGGCAGCATGCTACAACATTACCCATTGGCCCCTTCTTGCTCTAAATTCTAAAGAATAAATTCACAACGGTTCCCTCAATTACTGGGTAACACTCATCATCCTGGGTTGGGTGTAGGTCAGGAAGGGCTGGGTTTGTACCTGCTCACTGGATGCCTGCACATGGATGCTCTGGTCCCAAGCAACCATTTTCGGTCACCACTTATACAATCATCTGAGTTGCTTTGGATAAAGTGTCTCATTACATGATTTAGCTGGATGTGGCCAGAGTGGGAGACTAACAGAGCCTGGGACTTGGAATGTATAAGAAAGGAGGGGCAATGACCTCAGCTTAGGTACCAGCAGAGGAAGCTGGGTACAGATGCAGGCCAGAGGAAGGCAATAAACGGCTTGAAGATCAACTGAACGTTGAATTATAACAGCCACTGTATGCAGATGTAACAGGTCCTCAGCATGGGAGCCCATGTGGTTGAGGTCAATAGGCATTGAGATTTTGAGGTCAGTGAAATGTCAGTCACCATGAAGTTAGCTGAGACAATAGTCACCGCATTTCTCAGGTGAAGAATCTCAAGTTCATGTTTCTTGGTTTCCATCTTGTTGTTGATTTGATGGTGGCCATGTCACAGGAGCAGTAGATGGCAAATGACTCCAGGGGATCAGCCCACCAGGAAACAAAACCCTAATGGGTAAATCTCAGATAGGCAAGACCCTGGGACCACAGACTCCAGAATGTCTTTTGCCTCTGCTGTGCCTTCACATGTTTACTGCTGAAACCTTTCTCTGGTATCTGGCATGGTGTAATCCTTACTTCCTGTACTGTAGTGTGTTTATCTCATGGAAGTCTTCTGTTCCATTGGGCATTTTTACCTGTGGATTCTTATGAAGGTGATTTCTTCCTAAGCTGTACTGTCTAATCAGTAATAATAATAATGTTAGTTTAAATAGAGTTTTGATGATTAAAAATAAAACCAGGAAGTGTCACACAGCTAGAACACATGAGTTTCTATTGAGGAACCAACTGTGGCTTAGGTTAAGGATTAAGAAAAACAATTGAGTCCCAGTAGCCCAGCTAGTTTAAATTCTTCTAATCTTAATGTTGGGAGATGTGTTCATAGGTTTCAGAGGGCATCATAGCTGGAACAAAGCTTTGAAAGTAACTTAAAGTTAGACTAAGATGTTTTTCTTAAATAGCTTTGAGGTGAAAAAGCCATGACGACAATCTGGTTTTAGAAAGGCACACAGCTGAGTGATGATCTCTTTAAGGTCAGGGAACAAGAAGAAAACAGCCCAACTATCATTATCTGGTGTGCCTTTCTTGCTAGGATTGGTGGATGACCAATGCTGATGATTAATTCCTTATACCCATTTTTGTCCTCAGCCTCCTGATTATAGATTTTAAAAAACTGTTGATGAGTAGGTATGGACCCTAAAGATTGAAAATAGAGCTGACTGGTGGTTTTTCATGTATAAAAGTTTATCATTCCTTTAAGATTCCTTCTAAGATTACCTTCCAAAATAAGGAATAAAGTGACTGGTCCTTTCTTTGTAACTGCACAACACAGCCTGCCAGCAAAAGAATATCTTGCTTGTCTATACTGTTAATCTATAACAAGTTGTTTGGGTATGAATGTATGTGGGTTCTTGGGATAATTTGTCTTTCACCTGTAATATGTAAAATGATTAATCATGTTAAGAGATATGGAAAACATGCAGGTTTTTACTTGTATTCATTGTAATCATTCACTTGAAAAATAGAATGTAACTACATTGTAATTTTTATATTGCCTAAAAAATTTTGCTGGGAAATATAAGCTGTAAGGGGAAAAACAGAGCAGAAGAAGGAAAATATCGAGACAGAAAAGGGCATTTCTGGATAGAGATAAGAGAAGAGAATATAAAACAAAATAAGAGAATTCGGAAGAAGAATAAAGAAGGAAACCATCAAGAGAGTGTGTGAGTGTATTTTCCCTTATCTCAGATCAAAAAGTCAGCGTACTCCAACCATGGACTCCCTTCCAGCCCTGTGCTGCTGGAGGCTGGGCCCCCATGCAGCAAAGGTTATTGTGTGTGTTGTGTGTGCATTGCACACATGTTGTACTTCATACAAACCCTTTCTTCTCCCTCTATATTACTTGTAAATGAAGCTGTCATTTGTTTCTTGGATTATGATTTTCTTCTATTAATCCCTCCCCCCAGTGTTATGGCTCAAACCTATAATCCCACCACTTGGGAGGCTGAGGTGGCAGGATTGACAAAGTTTGAGGGCAGCCTGGACTATATGGATACAGAGTGAGCCCCTGACTTGAAAAGCATAAATAAACAAAAAGGAAAGAAATCTTCCTTATGACATCTGTAGTTCTGCTGTCTAGTAAACAGAGTTCTGGAGCTGTATGATTAGCTCACAGAAGTCTCATGGCATTTGGCCAGAGGCAGTATGTCACACAGGCAGAAATGGATGCAGTTAAGAACTCAGCCATGATTACACAGTTACACAGTGTCACAGGTCAGGAGACTAGCTCCACAAACAGTCTGTCCCTTCCACCATGTTCCTTGCCTGTATATTTTTCGACCAAAGTAGAAAGTTTTAGAATAAATTAGCATAGTTGTGAATTGAACTTGCATTTCTCCAACTTTTCCTAACACAGCAAAGGGTGTTACCAATGCCAAAAACCTACTGAGTACCTCCCATGTGCGGGAGGTAGCCATTGGCTTAGAACTAAGGCTGGACCTGCACTGTATGGAAATATTATCATCATAAAAGTAAATGAGCATAAGACTTCTTGCGATGATGGCTTGGGGCAGAAGTGTCATTAGAAAGTCATACAATAAAGGACAAAAGGAATTTCAAAAAAGAATTAAAAAGGGTTACTTTGGCTAAGAGTTTGAGGAATCTGCCTTTGTTTCTATCAATTTCAAACCCCGCTGAAATAAATGCCATTCGCAGTTTGAGGGTAAGTTGCATTAGTTCGTGTCAATTTCCTGAAGCACCTGCACTGAGCAGAAACCTTGACATTTGTTATGGTCAGAATGTGGAATGTCCTGCACAGATTCACGTGTTAAACACACATTTCCTAGCTGGTGGCACTACAGCTGGAACCCAGGAAACCTTTAGGAGGTGTAGCACAATAAATAAAAGACTCAGAGACTGTTATTGGGGTTTAGGCTTCAAGCTAAAGATCAGAAAAGCCAAGCAGTCTCCACGAGCTCTCACCTCTAGCTCAGCCTGAAAGGGCTGATCCATTAGCTCTTCAGCAAGCCTTGAACTCTCCTCTGTGAGGCTGGAGAGAATCCTGAGACTGAGCCTAATGAAAACCTTGCTCTTGTCTTTTATACCTCTTTAGTCCTGGGATTAAAGGTGTGTGATACCAGATGCTGAGATCATCTTTGTGTGAGCCATCTCTCTTAGCACTGGATCAATTTCTTGTAGTCAGTGTGGCCATGAAGTAACAGAGATCCGTCTTCCTCTTAATCCTGAGTCCTGGGATTAAAGGTGTGTGCCTGGCTTCTATGGCTTGTGGCTGACTTTGTTTTCTGAAACCTCAGGCAAGCTTTAATAAATCATCAATAATATGTCCCCACAGGGAGGTAATGATGTGGAATGTCCTGTAGGCTGTGAGTATGTGTTGCTTTTATTGGTTGATGAATAAAGCTGATTTGACCAATGGCCAGGCAGAATAGAACCAAGCAGAAAATCCAAACAGATATAGAGGAAAATCAGGCAGACTCGGGGAAACACCATATAGCTGCCTGCCTGAGAAGCAAGATGAGAGGTAGCAAGCCACAAGCCACATGGTAAAATATAGAATAATAGAAATGGATTACTTTGATGGTGAAAGCTAGTTGGTGATATGCCTGAGCCATTGACCAAACAAATATAATTGATATTAGGCATCTGAGTGTTCAGGAACTGGCAACCAGGAGAAAAAGCTCCATTTACAAGGTAGGGTCCAGTGGGCTCAAGTAAGTCCACTGTCAGGTCTTTGAAGGTAATTCCAAGGCCCTCATTTCTTTCTTAATCTTTGTGTCCCAGTTCTCTTGGGAGCAAAGATCTTCTCAGCACATTTCTCTACTGAAAGCTAAGCTGCCTTGACATGCGTTTCCCACCAGGCGCCAGGCAAGCTGTTACTACCAGTAACAGGAGCCAGTGAATCCTGGAAGGTTAGTCCCACAAGAAGAATACCCAAATAAGAGGGATGCTGTTAAACTTTGGTGGCCATGATCAAAAGACTAACTCCACTGAAATCATATCAGCCCAAGTTAAAACTTGCTTAGATCATCTTTTGTCAATATGACCTCACCCAAGCTAATAAACTTTTGACTTAAAATTAGCTTTTAAATTAAAAAAGTACCCACCACTTAGCTCTTTAAGTCTTAATTGATTGGCTGCCAGAACAGTGGGGTAAGACAATAAAGAAATACAATTAATAGAATTGGCCTTTGAATAACGAAAGACTCAAAGAAAGGACATTTTAGATACTTGTAAATTAAAGCAAATTTGCTTCTCCTCTTTGGGGGAGAGAGAGAAAAGTTAATATTTTTGCATAAGCTTTTAGCTCCAATTCACTAGATCATGAATTATGCAAGATCAGGAGTCCAGGAACCTTCGTTTCCATAGCCATGCTGTCTTCGTTAGGGCTTTCATTGCTGTGAAGAAACACCATGACCACAGCAATTCTTAAAAAGGAAAATATTTAATTTTGGTGGCTGGCTTACAGTCCAGTAGTTTAGCCCATTATTATCATGACGGGAAGCAAGGCAATATGCAGGTCGATATGTTTGGAGAAGGAACTGAGGTTTCTTACATCTTGACTTGCAGGCAACAGGAAGTGGTCTGAACTTTTGGGCATATGTGAGATCTCAAAAGTCACCTACACAGTGGCACAATTTCTCCAACAAGACCAGACCTACTCTAAGAAGGATAAAAGTCCCAATAGTGCCACTCTCTTTGGGAGTTATTTTCTTTCAAACCAACACATTCCACTCCCTGGCCCCCAAAGGCTAATAGCCATATCATAAGGCAAAAATGCACTCAGTCCAACTTCAGAAGTTCCCATAATCTATAGCAGTCTCAAACTTACTTCAAAGTCTAAAATTCAGTCTTTTCTGAGATTCATGCAATCTCTTAACTCTAAGTATTTGTAAAATCAAAAAGTCACATACTTCCAGCATATATATATATATATATATATATATATATATATTATATATATATATATCCTAAAACATAGGGAAGGGAGCATACAGAGGAATACTGGACCAAAGCAAGACTGAAACCAAGCTGAGCAAATGGCAAACTCTGCACCTTCATGTCTGATGCAAAAGCATTCTTCAGCTCTCCAGCTCCTCTCAGCTCTGTTGACTGAAACATGCTTCTTTCTCTTGGGATGTTTCCATTCCATGTTAGCAGATTTCCTCAGCAGGTATCTCATGGCTCTGACATCTCCAATATTTTGAGGTCTCCAAGGCAATCTAGGCTTCAATTTCACACAACACCCTCTCTAGGTCTCCATTCAGAGACACCCCTGACATGTGCCTGGCCTCAGCAGCTTTCCTTAACCTCAGAGGAAAACTCTATAGTTCCATTCTTCTATCTTAACTTTAGAACCACATGGCTGAAGCTCCCAAGTCCTGATGCTTACTGAGGCTTAAACATGTCCCCCTTATTAGATCTTCACCAACTTTCTGTTTTTGATGGTTGCCTTCACTGCCTAAGCTTGGCTGTTCTGGAACTGGTGTAGACTGTAGCCTAGACCAGGCTGGGCTCAAACTCAGAGAGCAGCCAGCCTCTGCCTGCCAAGTTCTGGAATTAAAGGTGTGTACCACCATACCCAGCTCCCTAAGCTTTTCTTTAATTCCTTTTCACAAGTTGGAAACTTTATTCCATTTCTCAATCTGTTCATCTCCTTGAACAGAGGTCTTAGTTCCATTCTACTTTCTGGTGCTCCTCTTCTCTTCAAAGTATACATTTTATCCTTCTTTCTCTTGCTCCTTTTCATTATAAATCTTTGTAAGAGTGACCACTAATAACTACATAACAGAGTCAATATTGACTATTTTAAGATTTCCTCTGCCAACAGAATCCAAAACACTTCACTTTAGCCCCAGGCAGACTATTTGGACAAGTATAAAAAGCAGACACATTCTTCACCAAAATATCACAAGAATGCTCACTAGGCCACACACTAAAATTTTCCTTTGAAACCTCTTAAGCCAGTCCCCAACAGTTTAAATCACTCTTAGCACCACTGTCTTCCATACTCCTACTAGTATGGACCATTAAGAGTGCTTAAAGCTTTCCATTGCTTTCCTAACTCCAAGTAACAAAGCTCAAATTCCTCCAAACAAAAACATTATCAGGCCTTTCACAGCAATACCTCAGACCCTGGTTGTTGTAGGAGAATTGTCCATCCATCCAGGAAATGTGCTAAAAGTCTTAGAATTTCATAGGAAAAACTATGTTAATATCAGGGTTTGAAGGAAGATTTTTCTATTACTTGGCAACAAGCTAAGGAAATGTCCTACTTGTTTTTTGAATGACCAAACTTCACTACCTGCAGGAAGTTATCTTAAAGGTACTCAAAGAAATGAAATTTGGCAAATTTCCTGTGTTTCATTTTGCAAAGTTTGGAAAATTAAAGTTTGTGCATCATACCATAGATGCACACATATTCAGGATCTCAATGGGCAACTGCTCTGAGTTGTGAAAAGGCTGATTCTGGAGTCACGCATTTATTAGAAGTTATGGCCATTTAAGACTGACAATGCTCCAGCATATGTACCTAGTAAAATTAAATAGCTTTTTGTATATTACAACATAAAATATATTGCAGGTATACCACACAATCCTACAAGGTAAGCAGTTATAGAAAGATCTAATTGCACTTTAAAATATATGCTTAATAAACAGAAAGGGGTAATAAAGGCTCCAGAGAGAGATTATACAATGTTTTATTAACTTTAAGTTTTTTAATGCTAATGAGAAAGGAATAACAGCTATGACTGGCAATTGGTAGTAGAAAAAAGCCTCTGAACTCAACCGTCCTGTATACTTTAAGGATGTGTTGACCTCAGAATGGAAACCAGGATATGTGTTACATTGGAGAATGCCACAAAAACTTGATAAAGATGAGATTTGAACATGAGAGACCTCTTAATTAGGAGAGGCAATAGTTCATCAAACAGCATGGCAATTCAAACTGGCAAAAAGGAAAATTCCCCAAAATTAAGGTTGGGGCAGGATTTTGTTTTTGTATTTCCAAGAGAATAGAAGCATCCAACTAAGGAATCTAAACACCCACTGGACAAGTAAGACATCTGAAGAAGAAAGACAAATCATCCAGAGAAAATGCCCCAAGTGAAAGAGTAAATTGGCCTAATGGTATAGCATACTTCCATTGAATGCTATGGAATTCTCTGAATAGAATAGCATCTCTGAAATCTTCCCAAATGTTTGTCTTTACTGTTCTCTACAGAAATATAAGGCAAATGGTCTTTTTATACTCTCAATTCAATGAAAAATTAAAGCTGGATTTTTGGTTGGAGCATGGCTCTCTCCTTCTCTAAACTCAAGCCATGTTTGTCAAAGGGAAATCCAAAATATCTGTCTCATGTCAGATATGCCACCTAGTATGGGATGGAAGAAAACCCAAAATTAATCTCATGATCCATTGGTTTTAGTTTGACTCTTTAAAACTTTTCTTAAGGTATAAATATTATCTCAAAATTAATAAGATTAATATATGAATATATTTAAACTATTTTGTTATTATATTAATAATCATACAGAGTACTTAGTAATTCCAGATTTAGGCTTCATCTAGTTTCCTGTATGCTATTTCAGGTGTGAGTCTGAAGCAGATAATTCAGAATTAATCCTCTGTATCCCTGACATATTTAATAAATGTTGTCCTTTAACCTCTCCAAAACCTGTTGCAGATGACATTTAGTTAAAAGAATTATGTTTTCTGCAGTGAACCATGAACATTCCTAACAGCAACCTGTGAAGTCTCCAAAAGGATAATGGAGCCCTACAATGAGGATTCCACCTGGATTGTGGTAACACCACTAAGCTGACAAATACTATCCAAAGATCAGCTTTGGGTTACAAACTGCTCAGGACAGTCTGAAAGGTGGTTAGCTAAGATGTTCCAGCCTCATACACTACTCCAGCCAGGATTTCAGATAAGGCTTGTACCCTCCCAACACATGGAGACTAGACAATAGCTAGCTCTCCCAGAACTTGATTTTTACCTCAATTTTTTCAGGGTTCCCTAAAGAAATCATTGCCTCCAGAAAACAGGAAGTAATTTTAGGAACACAATACCCATATTCCCAAGAGGCAGGGTGGGTAGTGCTTGATAGTTCAATGGATGTTTGTTATCATTTAGGGGAGTTGGTCACAAGTTGTCATTGGTCATGTTCAGGGAGGAAATTAAGCAAAGAAACTTAGATTTAGGGATCTTGTCTGAAAAGAAAAGGGAGAATAAAGAATGATCAGATAAAAAGGTACATTATTGTATCTACTTTCAATCTAAAAAAGCAACTAATAGTCTCAAATGCTTTATATGGATTTTTGCAAATTGATACAAATTAAAGGTTAATTTTGTTAATACATACGTGTGTGTGTGTGTGTGTGTGTGTGTGTGTGTGTGTGTGTGTTTGTGTATATGTGTGTTTCTGTAGACAGATTTTTCTGTGCTGGTGGCCACTCCCAATCAATCACTCAGAAACTTAATATCAATTGTAAATTCTCAGCCAATAGCTCAGGCTTATTACTAGCTAACGCTCTCATTTAAATCAACTGATATTTCTTATCTATGCTTGTCATGTGGTTTGGTACCATTTCTCAGTACAGAATGCCCATTCTGCTTCTCTCTGCCTCCGCTGATGACTCTCTGACTTTGCCCTTCTTCTCCTCTCTTTTCTCCTACTCTGGTTCCCCTGCCCAATCTCTCCTGCCCAGCTGTAGCCCATTCATCTCTTTAGTAACCAATGAGAGTAATACATATTCACAGTGTACATAGATTGTTCCACAGCATATTTCTATCTTTGTTTATGATATTTTTGTATATTGATAAAAATTTAATGTTACTTCTGTTATACTGGATTATATATCTCTAGTCCTGGAAAGCTAGTTAGCATAATAAAGAAATGCAAATTAATAGTTATCTATAACAATCAAATTTATAGTCATGTTAGGTATGTTTTCAAGGTCATACAGAGATATATTTTAGATAGATAGGTGATCTTCAAGTGCTTCAAAGACCTACAGAATATGGTATTGAAAGTGTTTTAATGGCAAAGACTTTTCATGACAGTGAGACACACCTGCTCCTGGCAGCACCGATTTACTTTAAAAAAGGATGATGGGCATTGAAGAACCTCCATATGGAATTTGCTTTCTTTGTGGCAAAATACAGCCATTGGGCAAGAAACTGCCCTTGCCTCAACTGCTAACAGGATGCTATTCAAACTGGACAGTCAAGACACAAAGTAAGGTGACTGCTGAACTTTGCCAAGACAGGGTAGGATAGTCCTTCAAATTTTCTGTTTCACAAAAAAGCCTGCCAGATATTTTAGGCCTTTAGGCTGAAGATGGATGCCCCAACAATATAGAAGAGCCTTGGGTGACTGTCCAGCAGCATCTCGCAGAGAAGAAGAAGAGAAGAGAGCAATTTCCTGTTTGTCCCTGCTTATATTCTGATTCTGCTCAGCTATATCATCACTTCCTGCCTGGCCAATCATCCAATCAGTGTTTTATTCATTAACCAACAAGAGAAACATATACACAGAAGGACATCCTCCATCAGTACAGCCAGTCCACTTTGCCAATAAAACAACCTTGAATCAAAGGATGGAGTCAGCAATTGACTAATGGGGATTAGCTGGAAAGTTCTTGGAGGACAAGGGTGGCCAGAGAGGACAGGAAGAGAGGAGGGAGGGGTTCCAAGGAACTTATAAGGCTGGTGGTTCAGGGAAAAAGTGAAGATAGGGTCAGCCAAACACTACACTTTCTTTGGGTTTTTCAGGTCTTTATCTCTATTTTTGACTCCAGAGTTTCTATTATACTAGAACAAATTAGGTAGCCATTACATCTGGCAGACTCACCTGTATCAACTTCTGACCAAGGCAACTCTTATAAGGAAAACATTTAATTGGATGCTCACTTACAGTTCAGAGGTTTAGTCTTTTATTATCATTGCAGGAAGCATGGCAGCATGCACCAGATAGGTGTTGGATAAGGAGCTGAGGGTTCTTACATCTTGACTCACAGGCAACAGGAAGTGGTCTGAAACACTGGGCATGGCTTGAGCATATATGAATCCTCGAAGCCCACCTCCACAACACACTTTCTCCAACAAGACCACACCTACTCCAAAAATGCCACACCTCTTAATAGTGCCACTCCCTTTTGGACTGTTTTTGTTCCCAAACTACCACACATGGGAAGCAGTGATCTTTAACACAGCTTTGCCTTAAGCATCATAGACAATGTTTGTTATGATGTGTTCTACACTGTGGGTGCTATTCTGTGCATTTTAGCTGTGAATATTGATGATAACACTGCATTCATTTGGAATTCATCAAAAATAAAACTCCCCCAGACCTGAAGCCCCTTCCTGTTTAAGTCTCTGTTTATCTTGAAATGTGTAGAAAACAGAGACATGCCATGATTGCAGATTTCCCAACATTCAGAGCCCTTCAATTCAAAAGGAAGGAAAACTGCTTTGTCTCCAGTCTTCTATTTGCCTTTGTCAGAAAGTGATTGATCAGAACAGTTTGGACATCTGTGTATTCAGCTTGTAATGTAGCCTCTTCTGTTTCCCTCATCAGCTGGTTGGTGCCTTTTGTTTCTTTGTTTGCTTGGTTGGTTGGTTTTGGTTTTTTTCTCTGTGTAGCCATAGATGTCATGCAATTCTTTCTGTAGATCAAACAGGCCAGACTCAGAGATCTTCCTGCCTCTGCTGGTTTTAAAAGCATGGGCCACCACCACCCATTTTTTGTTTGTGATGGTGACTGTACTGCCTCCTTAGTCTCTCTGCCTGTCTGATCTCATTACTTGACAGCAGTAACTTATAGCAGGAAATGCTTGTTGTATTCATGGTTTCAGGTGTCAGCCATAGGGGGGAAGGTACCATAGGGCTTCACAGCTGATGGTGGCAACATGTGACAGAGACTGTCTGTATCATAGTAGAACAGGAAGCAGAGAATGAGGCAAGAACTAGGAGTTGGGTGCCTCTTTCAAAACCTTTCATTCACTATTTGTGCCAGCTACACCCCAGCACTCCCAAAGTCATGCCACACGCTGGAAACAAGCATGCAAGCTGGGAGCCAATTCGGCATGAGGACTCACAAGTAGCAGACTGTTCAAGTGAGGGAGAGGATACCACTTGGCATAGGGAGTCATGATGGAAATTTCTTTTGGAAATCTACCAGCCTCAAGTTAAAACTTACACCACCCACTGTTGATGCAACCTCAACCAAGTTCCCTAATTTTGCAATTAAAAACAGATTTAAAAATTAGAGAACAATGGAGCACATACACATTTTTTAACAGGATTAAAAAAAAAAAAAGCCCGGTGTTCACATTGGCAAGCATGGGACCTAGAATATGAGTGACATATTGTCTCCCTGTGCAGGTCTGGACTAACTGAGCCTTCACTTCTGTATTCCGGGACAGGTTAGATCATTCTTGCTTCTTTGAGGTCTGGATAAAATATCTTCCTGGATCATGTCAGGTTAAACTATGTAGGAAGCTCCTCACAACTCCTCCTCAGAGTTCAACTATCCCTTCTTGGGCACAGCACCCCTGGTGTTGGCCAGGTACTCGGTCTTTACCAAGTACCCATTAAAATTAACTGAATTGCTTTGTTAGTTATAAGCCCACCTTCCGAAGGCCACACTTTGGTCAACTGGAATTTAACAGATGGTTGCTATGGGCCACTTAGCATCTCAACTCAAAATAATCAAGGTGAGAATAATTCGCCATGCCAGTCTGGTTTGCTGAGCTTTGCTTAAAACTTGGAGTGTTATGACGATTAAAACCAAATTTATTCACCCATTCTTGATGCTTTGAGGTTCAAGGAGTGCTGACTTCAGCTATCATGACACCCTTTCTTTTTTTCAAAGACAGTTTTTTAATTAGGATAGAATTATATCACTTTACCCTTGCATCTCCCCAGCCCCTCCTATGTTCCCCACTTTCAAGGTGACAACCTCTTGTTATTATTATTGTTATTATTGCTATATTGTATTGCACAAATATATAAATACAACATACTCAGCCTATTCCTATTGAAGCCTCTTTCCTTCTTTATCTACATAATTCCATTACTGTCACTCTATATTCCTATTTGAAGATGAAAATCCTTGTCTTTATTCATCTTTTTCTGTTGTGTAATGAGTTATTCCCTCCACATATTGCCACTTTTTTTTTTTCTTTTTAGTTCTGTAGCTATATAAACCAGAACTACATATAAACATGTGGGTAGTTTATTTCCTTCCTTTTCTATTTTCACTGAATTGTGACAGAAAAAAATAAAAATAACAAAAAAACAGGCTGCCCACTATCTTGGTTTCTTTTCCTATTGCTGTGATTTAAAAAATACCCACATGAACTCACAGCAGCAGCTGCCCTGAGCTCTTCGGAGCTCACCAACTCTGAACTGACAGGTAGGAAGCCTGCATGAACAGACATGGGCCCTCTGCATATGTGTGACAATTGTGTGGCTTTGTCTGCTTGTAGGGCTCCTAGCAGTGGGATCAGGACCTGTCCCTGTACTTGAGCTACCTTTGGGAACCCAAGCCCCATGCTGGGTCGCCTCACCCAACCTTGATGCAGGGGGAGGAGCCTGGTCCTCAGCTCAATGTCCCATGCTTTGTTGACTCCCATGGGAGGCCTGTCCCTTTCTGCATGGAGACAGAGGAGGAGTGGATGGGCGAGGGGGGAGGGGGGAAGTGGGGGTTGGAAATAAGAGGAGAGGAGGGAGTGGAAACAGTGGTTGGAATGTAAAATAAATGAAAGGCATTTAATAAAAGAATAATATAAATACCCAGGCCAAAACAACTTACAGGGCACAGGATTCATCTGGCTCACAGGTCCAGATGACAGTCCATCCTTACAGGGAGGTCATGGCAGCAGGAACTTGAAGTCATTACATTACATATATTCAAGAGCAGGGAGAAAAGAATTGATGAATGCATGCTAGTATGTAGCTCACTTTCTTATATAAACCAGGATTCCCTGTCTAGGGAATGTGTTACTCACGTTGGAGTGGGTCTTCCCACCTCAGCTAAGACAGTCAAGATAATCTCCTACAGACACACCCACAGGCCACTCTGTGACAGTCATTTGAAATTCCTTTTCCAGATGATGCTTAGGTCTGTTAAACTGACAGTTAAAGCCAAACACCACACCTAATCCCTTGTCAGAATGTGATAATGTCACTGTTTAGGCGACTTCACTGTTTAGCAAATTGCAGGAACTTAGCAAACAAGGATGAAAAAAGCGTCACAGAATAAGCCAGACAAGAGACTCACGGTCCCTGTCTGGTTTTTGTGACAAGATGCATTGTCTCTCAGCAGACACAGTCCAGCCTCAGAGGAAGCAACTTGGAATACGAAAGATCTTTTCTTTTGGTGATCATGGAGACAGGAAGATGTGACAGGGCCTGGCTGTAATTTGAAACTTGGCCTTTCCGTTTCAAACAGGAAAGGAAGTCCTGATATTCTTTTGGGGGGTGGGGCGTATGTGTGTATTGGTGGATATATTTGTGTCGGGGAGGGCACATGTGTATGTGTGTACACATGTGTGTAAAGGCCAGTGAGCAACCTTCAATATGCTGTTCCCCAGGAACTGAATGTCTTGTTTGATGAGGTTGTCTCTCACTGGGCCTGGGGGTCGCCAAGGCGGGGCTGCCTGGCCAGCAAGTCCCTGAGTGTTTCTGCCTCCGCCTCCACAGATCTGGGATTACAAGAGCTCACTACAGTTCCCAGCTTTTAAGTGAGTGCTGGAGACTGAACTCGGGTATCCACGCTTGCAGGATGAGCAGACCAGCATTCCACATGCTTAGCTCTCTCTCCAGCCCCTCTTGTATTCTTAATGACTTTGGAATGGTTCCAGAGATATCCATCCAGATGACAAACTGTCCCCCATCTTTTGTGCCTGGAATCTAAGTGCACATCTGTACAAGTGTGAAGTGTCTTTAGCAGGCTTCAGCTTCTTCCAGGTGCTGCAACCAGTGCCCCACAGACACTGTGACTCTGGCTTGGAATTTTCATCAGTCATTTTGGGGAAATCCCAGTACTTTTCAAGGAATGTCACCAGTGCCACACACCTGTGTTTGTCTGCCCTCACAATTTTATAGATGCATATGAATGTGTGTTACAGCCGGAACCCGCAATGCACCCCACAGGCTCTTGTTTCTAGCACCTGCTCCCCAGCAACCGCTGCTGTTTGGAAAAGCTGTAAAATCTGAGGGGCAGTGAGTCTTAGATGTGGAGGTAATTTACAAGGAACTGGTCTGGCCTCCCTCTCTCTCTCTCTCTCTCTCTCTCTCTCTCTCTCTCTCTCTCTCTCTGCTCCCCAGTCATTAGTAATGTGAATGGCCTCTACCTCATGCTCCCACTGCCACAAACTGAAATGTAGCCAAGCCTTCCCCACTGTGATGTGCGGGATCCCTCTGAAGCCTCTAGCCAAAAGCAATCTTTCTTTCTCCAAGCTGTTTCTGTTGGACATTTGGTAACACCACTGCAAAGTAACTCACAAAACAGGTAACTCTGTACGTTAGGACAAACATTTGACTCTTAGAGTATGCCTACTAGCAAGGTCAGCTGTGAATGAGACTGCATTGAACTGTGGGTTGTTTTGTTAGAAACTTCAATGGGTTCCCCTTATTTCTGGTTCAAATTATTATAAAGATTTCATAGTTTTAAATTATATTAATAGGTTATAAAGTTCATGAACTCCATATCAGAAGGGAAAAAATAAACCATGAAATACTTGCTATAAAAATCAACATTCCTTTGGATGGAATTGTCAATGTCACAGAATTGACAGCAAGCATCAGTGAAAGCCCCACTATCCCATAGCTTTCCCAGTTTCTTCTCTAATGATCCTGATACACCTGATTAAAACCTGGGAGCTGGGGAGGCAGCTCAGTGGGTAAAGAGCTTCCTGAATAAGCAGGAGGCTACACTTGATCTCTGACACCCATGTACAAAAAGCTGAGAGTGGTAGCCTATACCTTCGATCTCAGCCCTGGGGAGGTGGAAGTAGATGGCCTCAGGGTCTCAACAGCCAGCCAATCATGACTAATCAATGAGCTAGAAGCCGATGACAAACCCTGTCTCAAAACAAATGGCCACGAGGTGGACAGAGCCTGAGGAACAGCACTCAAGGTTGACCCTGGCCTCCATCTTGCATGTGCATATATGTGCATGTGCTCCAGTACACACACACACACACACACACACACACACACACACACACACACACACACACACTCACACGCACAAATTGTGAGTCCCTGCTGGCATGGGAAATAAACTCATTTTCAGGATTACACCAGGCTATCGTATAAATCCAAGGAATATCACTATGATCATGAAGCAAGTGCTAAAGGCTGGGTACCATTATGAGCAATATCGTGAGTGCCTACCCTCACCTTTTGATTTTGTCAGACTGCAGTCAAATGTACTGTTACAGATCTCCTCACAAGCCTGGTTAGTGGGACGATGGGCCCTGGACCTTTCTAACTGGACACTAGTTCATCCATACTTCAATCAAATAATGTCAAAATATTCTTATTTCATAAATGCTTCTCTTCCCTGCTCCCATCCCTTGCTCTGGGATTGTTTGGTTTATGCAAGGTCTTGAAATACAGCGATCCACAGTTTTGATTCGTGGTAGCCTCTAGCATGCAGAACATAACCAGAATACAAACCCAAGGCCCTATAAAAGTTTCAAGACCTTGGAGATAATTTAGTAAATTATTGACAGCTCTATTGTTTGAAAGACTTGCAGTCTAAAAGTGCATATTTAAGGAGAAACCCTGGATGTGGAGTCTCTGTGGCCCTGACCTATGAGTTCGTGTGCAACCTTGTCTCCATAAAGCACTCTTTGAAATCAACGGGAATTCTACCACTTGGGGAGAGAGGTGCATGCTTCCAATAGCAATGTCTGTGATGCCAGCTCCTGCATGCCACAGAGGGACTCCACAACATCCCAGCAGACGACAAAGTCAGGAATCCAGAACCAGATCTGCCTTCCCACTCTAGCATATAACTAATGAGACACATCTTTTGTTGTTGTTGTTCATTGAAAAGGACAAATCTGGACAAATGCCAACTTGAGATACATGGGCCTTCAGGAAAGTAGAGTTGCCATTAATACCCAAGTGTTAGCCACAACCAAGCAAGATAATAGTATGATTAACTAATAGAAAAACCATCTACTGCAGTATTTCCTTGAGATGAAATGTACCTGCCTTTGTGTGTGTGTGTGGAGGCCAGAGGTCAGTACTGGATGTCTTCCCCTAGCTCTTGTTTTTTAGAGTTCCCACTGAACTTGAAGGTCATTGGTTGGTCAGCAGGCTCCAGGGACTGTCCTCTTTCTGCCTCCCCAATTCGGAGTTTATAGGCATGCTCCACTCTCGTGGTTAGTTTTGTGTCAACCTTGAAGTAAGCTAGTGTTATCTGAGAAGACAAACCTCAATTGATAAAATTCTCCTATCAGATTGATAGTAGTCAAGCTTATGGGGCATTATCTTGACTAATGATTGATGTGGGAGGGTGCAGGCCACAATGAGAGGTGCTGCATGGACAGGTGGTCCTGAGTAGAATAAGAAAGCAAACTGAGCAAACCAGGAAGAGCAGGCCAGTGAGCAGCACTCCCTTGGGGCTACTACATCAGTCCCTGCCTAACACAAGTTCTAATAGGTCTTAATAATAAAAGTCCAGAGTCGTATACAAGGGCAAAAGCTGAAAGATGAGAAGGATGGAGGAGGAAGCCACAGCCACACCTCACCTTGTTAACTTCCCTGCTGAAAAAGTGCTTACGTTCTAGTTTCCTCCCTCCTATAATCCTTTCTCTGCCCAGCCATCTCACTTCCTGTCTTCATCCAGCCATCTCACTTCCTGTCTTCACCCAGCCATCTCACTTCCTGTCTGTCTGTTAGCTAGTGGCAGGCTCCACCCTCTGATCTTCAGACATCCTTTATTTGTACAAACAAGATATCACCACACTCATGCCTCCAAGTTCCTGCCTTGCCTTCCTGCTCTGACTTCCCTCAGCAGTGGACTATCATCTGCCTTTCTTCCCTGAGCTGCTTCTGGTCATGATCTTTATCACATAGAAAGCCAACTAGAAATGATGCCCCTTTGTAAGTGGGTGCTAGGGACTTGAACTCAGATTCTCATGCTTGCATGAGAAGCACTTTAAATTGAGCCATCTTCCTGGATTTTAATAACACATTTCAGAAGTCTACTATGACAAGACACTAAAAGATGAATCTTGATTAAAACACCAACCCTCAGCCTTACTGTGGAACCATCTCACCCTCTTTCTGCAATAGTATTTGTTTTCTGGGACTAGACATTGAAGCCAGGGCCCTGTGCATGATAGATAATACTCAACTCCTGGGGTTGATCCCCAGCCTATGAGACAGTACTTTTAACTCTCAGGTTTTTTGTTCTTTTGTTTTTTTGAGACTGGATTTTTCTGTGTAGCTTTGGAGCCTGTCCTGGAACTAGCTTTTGTAGACCAGGCTGGTCTCAAACTCACAGAGATCTGCCTGCCTCTGCCTCCCAAGTGTATATTTTCTCTGCCTAACGTGTTTTATCTCCACCCTAGCCTCCAAAGAAAGGAAGAAAGAGAAATCTCCTCGCTATATATTCAACTGATACATGGACATGTGAGATTGATTGGATGACCTCATATAAGGCTTTAGAAATACATAATGCTCTTTAAAACATTAGCAGATATAATAGGCTAGCCCTATATTTGCCTCTGCTGAAGTTATGCCTAAAGATGAGACCATTTACAATTTTATTGAAAAAATGACTCGATTTCAGGATGCAAATAATAAGTACAGAGAGACTTATACAGAAAGGCAAATACGCTACTACAAAATGGGCATTCCATTGTAGTCAGTATATATACAGTGGGAAGTATCCTCACCAAAAGAGAAAATATGATGTCTAGTTCTAGAAACATATATTACTAGGACATTAGAATTTAAACAAGGTGATCACATGGCATAAATTTGAAATAATTTAAGTGTAGGTAAACTGAAAAACATTTTCAATGGTGTTCAGTTCCTTGCCTCTCAAGTCTTACTATAAACAGATAATAGGCTCCCTAGCAAAGCTCACACAGCACACAGTGTCACTGGATGTCTTTGGGGGAAACAGGAGACAGTCTAGCCAAGGTCAGAGCATGACAAACCCCAGTTTAATGACTTACAATCATGTCTGCTTTTACTCTGCATTTAAAGTTTCCCATAACTTTATGTAAGGCTCAAGAGGGGTAAATCAATGTTTATTATGCTTTTCCTTCAAATACCTCTGCCCTGAATTTCAAACCCTTAGTTTCTGCTTTCTCACTGCTTATAACTCAGGGTTTGGTGTATTCTGTGGGTCATTGTATTAACATATTTGCAATTTTAATTTTTGTATATATTCTATTTTTTCTTTATAGGTTTAAATGAGACATTATGTATTATAATTCTTTAAGCTTTTATAACAGCTGTATGAATAAAATAATTTCATCAAATTTGGGCCTCCAGTTGGCAACCTGAGCATCAGGAATCCTCTCAGATTGGTCAGTCAGTTGGGCCAGGGAGGGTTATTCTCCTGACCCTAGATTATGCATCTGCTCCCAGCCATTTGTCCATAGTGCAGGGAGCTGAACAGCCAAGCTCCCCTTTCTGGCAGAGTCCAATAGAAATACGATGCTAGAGAAACCCCAGAAAAGAGCTGTAAATCCTGCCAACATTTCCTGCATCCACAAGGCTAGAACGACTCTCTCCAGACAAGCTTTAGAAAATAATCTATCGATTTCTGATGGCAATTTATTGTTCTTTGCAATCAATTGTGCTTATGCTGTGGCTTTAAATTTTGCCTTTTCCCTATCTCACTTGTGGTGGTTGTGATTATGAAACCAGAGATGGAGAAAGCTTCAAAGGGGTCATTCTCCAAATGTCTGGAATTTAGATGGCATTTTTTACAGAGTCACAAAACTTCTAGCCACTCTAGTCTTTTTAAGTAGTCAATTTAAATGATGCATCATTAAATAAATGCTAAGAATTAAGCCAAAGTGTATCTTGTCCCTTCAAAGTAAACCAACAACCACTAACATCCTTAAGCCTGCTCTTCCCAGAATGCTGAGGAAAGGGTCAGCCAAACAGAGGGCATGAATGACTTGATATAAAAGTGTTATTCCCAGCCTATGTGTATTAAGGCTCTTCAGAACAGTGATTCTCAATCTGTGGGACCCTTTCACAGGGGTTGCCTAAGACCATCAGAAAAAGATGGATATTTACATTATGATTCATAACAGTTGCAAAATTACAGCTATGAAGTAGCAACGAAACCAATTTTATGGTTGGGGTTACCACAGCATGTGTAACTGGATTAAAGGGTCGAAGCATTAGGAAGTTTGAGAATCACTGGTCTAGAGGGATAGAAACAACTGTATGTATGTATGTATGTATGTATGTATGTATCTGTGTCTGTGTATCTGTGTGTATCTGAGTGTCTGTGTCTGTCTGTCTGTCTGTATGTATGTATGTATGTATGTGTCTGTGTGTGTGTATCTCTGTGTGTGTCTATGTGTGTGTCTGTCTGTGTGTATCTGTGTGTGTGTGTGTGTGTGTGTGTGTGTGTGTGTGTATCTAAGTGTCTGTGTGTGTGTGTATCTCTGTGTGTGTATCTCTGTGTGTGTCTATGTGTGTGTCTGTCTGTATGTCTGTGTCTGTGTGTATCTGTGTCTGTGTGTGTGTGTGTGTTCTTATGTGTACGCACCTCTATGTACAATGATTATTTGGCAATAAAGTTATATTTTAAAAGACCACACAGAACTCCATATCAATAAACCCATTGTGATTAAAAACAGAAATAAAACTAGTTATAAATTTTATACAACCCCTGATGGCACAGTGGTAAATTCAATCTTTTCTCTCCGAGGGATCATAATATATATTATGGAACTTGGAATAAGAGTATGATTCTCTCTCTTAAAGTAAGCAATAAATAAACCTTAGTACTCTGTATCAGTTACTAGCTATTGGTTACACATCTCAAAGCCTGACTTCAGCAAAGATCTCTCCACACATCCTGAGAATTGCTCACTTAGAGACTACAAGAGAGAAATTAAAGGGCCTCCCCCCAAGTTTCAAAACCAATTTTTGAAAGAAATCAAATCAGAGCCATCCATCACCCTCTTCCTAAGCTCTCATGGAAGAGAAACCTACTTGCTAAATGAACAAAATTCAAAATTCTTCCTGGAACTGTTCATGCTAACACTGTTACCTATCTATCCAGAAAAATGGCATCCCAATATAATGCTATCATTCTCTCCTATCAGAGTCCACTTGCACTGGCTGGGGAATTCCTTCATGACAGACACCATCTCCTGAGAAAGGGGACCTGTCATGTTTGGCATTGTATATAGACAGCAGTTAGCAAGGTGCTTGGTGAATAAACCATGCTTGTGAAATAGTTATTAGGTGAAGAAATGAATCTGAGAGCTGTCACATATCGTAAAGAAGGAAAAGAGTAAAATTCCTAAGCAGGTTATTCTGATGTGACTCTCCTGCTGCTGTGGTCATAGAGAGACTTCCCTCTCATTCCCTCAAGCTCTGCCTTAGTTCTGATAATTCACCACTTGGCAATGCATCCAGGTCCCCACCAGGAAGCTAAGAGACCCTGAAGTGGTTGGGTGGAGTTTTTCAAGTAGTGACTGACATAGCTGTCCCTGAAAGTCTTTCAGTTGACACCCTGATCCCTACTTGCCTATCACCCCCTCTCAGGTGGATGATCTCCCCAGACATCACCCTCACCCCCTCACTAGGGGATTATCTTCCCAGACACCCACTGTCTTGCTTTGAGTCTGTATCCTTCTTACGTCTGTTTCCTGAAGTTATTTATTCCCAAAGGAAAAGCTGCTTCTCTGAGCGTGGATCCAAACGCTTACCTCACTCTGAGACCCACGCACTCTTATTATTTTTTACTTCAGTGTGAATTTGCTAGGCAAATACAACCAGATAAATACTTTGGAACATAACAAGGCCATGTGTTTTAACAGCTTTTTGTGAGTAAGATTTCTCAGGGGGAAATGGTATCCTATTCCATGCTGCTGCCAAGACCTGAGCACTGCTTCAATTTCCGGTGTTGGTTTATTAAGAGAATTTGATGGAATATTAAAATAAATGTTTTCCAACTTATGATAAGTAATTGTTTATCCAGGGTACATTTTAAGTGTGTAAAAGACTGAAATGTTTCAAAACTAATTATTCCACAGGAATTCATTGAACAACAGACTACACTTGAGTCGAGTAGGCAATGGGAAGGACACAGAGATTCACTGCACAAAACAAGAAGTCACAGGGGTTCCTCTGCACAGACTACAGTTATTCACTTGAGGAGTTGTGTTGTTTAGAGAGAAAAAGACTGTCCTATGGGCCCTCCAAAGGATTCTGGGTGAAGCCCAATGTGTATTGCCTGTGTTTGGGGACACATATTGACACATGAAGTATGTTTCCTCCCTCTGCATGGCCCTTGCCTCTCCATCAAGTGAAGGGGTCTTTCCCACAGTAAGTAGACATAGTGCTGAATGCCTCTGTCCAAGGGCACAACCGCAACAAGGCAAGGATTCCACCTGACAAGTCTTACGTTTGTGGGTTCACACGAGTGAGACCTGTTCCCTTTATTTCTGTTTCAATCCAACAGAAGGCTCTTTCTTCATTGTGGGCCCAAAAGAAACTGGTGAACATTGTAGTGAGAACTCTATGTGCCCATCCAAACTCTAGGGACTGCTACAGCCTCATCCCATTCCCTTGATTCTGTTTAGAAGAATCAAGAGATGCCTCCCGTTGCCTCCTACACACGCCCTCCTGACACATCCCTTGAGGTGTCCCCAATGACACAGAGGGTAGTGTTTAATGGGCCTAGGTTTATGACTCAGAAAATGAGGGTAATTTTATCTGACTGGTCCCTTAGGATTTCCAAAAATACAATCTTTATATGCTTGCTTGAAATCACTGGGCCCTAACTTCAAGAGCATCTCCATCCAAGAGCAACTACCGAACCCATGGGACTGACTGTGAGGGAAACTGAGAGATTGCTGGTCCAAAACCATTCAGAGTATCTTCAGTCTTGAGACGCCTCAGAACGATGTGTTAAAAATGAGCCATGTGAATATCAACCTGCAAACAAGAAATTAGGATGGTCTATAGAGAATTTGATGGAATATTAAAATAAATGTTTTCCAACTTATAATAAGTAATTGTGATGTCATAATAATAAGTGATGTCATAGGGGTCAAATGGACTTGTATTAATTGCCCTGTAAATTCATTTTTTTTCCTGTGGATTAACTATGGCTTAATTAGCTCCTCACAAAGGAGACAAGATAAAGGGAACTGTTGTCACACATGAGGTCGATTATGTGTTTGTTCTTTGTGTGGAGAAGACCTTGACTGCTACATGTGTATCCACAAAAGTGACTCCTCTGCATTGCAGAGAACCTGGGACATCTTGAAAATTAATTTTAAAATAAGCACAATTGTACATCAACAATATTAATTTTTTCATCCAGTACTTTGTTAGATGTTAGGCAAATAGATGATAGACAGATAAATAGAGAGATGAGAGATAGATCAGTGACAGGTGATGGATAATACATTACTTTTATTAGAATATTATATCATACTATCAGGGAGTTTTCCCACTTATTTTTCACAGGTTCCTATGCTATGATCATTTCCATATCTTCTCAGTGTGTAAAACAAGATTTCTAACAGTTGCACAGTACTTTGTCATGCGGTCTTGCTGCAGAATTGCTGGAATTTATTTAGTAATTTCCCTATTGTTGGAAATCATTTTTCAAACTATCATAAGCAAATGTCAAATGGACAATATCCCTGAAATTCCCTTTGAACACCACAGGTCACTTCTCTGAGCTAACTTCCTAGGCGTGAAATGGCTATTTCAAAGTTGAACATTTTGCACACTTTTAAGTGCTTGTGCTTGAGGTCAGTTTCTAGAAAGTCTAGGCAATTGACATTCCCAGGAGTGTGAGCCTTTCCCCACTGCCCTGTTCACTTCTCAGCTCCTAGGAAGCTGATTATTGCTTGGTTTTTACTGCTTTCTAAGCGCGGAAGTAGCATGGGAACATACCCTAGTGTGGAGGAGACAATGATGAAGAGTCCCCTTGGCTTACTGTCATGCCAGCACACTGCCTTGACAGTCTCACTAAATTATCAGAGATCTCTGTGCTCTATAAATCAGTGCACATGTCTCTACATGTTCTCAGAACAACTATAGTCCATACATATGTGTCAAATATGAATTTTTTACATTTATTTCACGTCTGAGTGCAGCGTGTGTGAACACATACACACACACACACACACACACACACACACACACACACACACACACACCTCAAGGAAACCATGAAAAGGAAGGAGGACAACATGCAAAGGTTGGTGCTCTCCGCCATGTATGTCCCAGGAGTTGAATATGGCTCTTAAGGTAAGCCCACAAGCCCCTTATCCATTGAGATGTCTTACATGCCTGAGACACATATTTTTTATACACTTATGATTGTAATGTCATTTTCTTATTTCACATTTTCTTTGGCATTTTTCATGAGTTTGAGCCACAGAACCCATATTTAAAAGAATAAATAAATAAACCAAGCACTGAAGAAGCAGAGAGAGGTAGATCCCTAGAGCTGACTGGCTCATCTTAGACAACTTGGTGAGTTCTAGACCAATGAGAGACCACATCTAAAGACAAAACAGACAGACAAAAAAGGTGGATGGCTCCTTGAGAGCCACACCCAAACTTGTTCTTTGGCCTCCCGATGCGCACACATGCATACACACAACACACATGGTACAGTACACAGCTCACAATCTCTTCCCTAAGTGGTTTAAAATTTTCAGAACTTGGCCAGCTTGCAAAACCACCGTTTCTTCTTGTTTGGATGCAGAATACAAGCCCTAAGTGGGGTCTGCCAAACAGAGATCCAAATTTTTCTTACACAAAACACACCCTACCTCCAGTTCTTTGAAAATTGTGTAAGACTTGAAGACATCTAATGCAATATGATTTGAGACACCTAGGATTTTTGTGTTCACTTTCAACATCTTAACATCCCTCACACGTAACTTGGCAGCCGTTTTTGGCTAGCTAGCTTCCTAATACATTTTCTTTTCCTCCAAAAGCATTAGACTTTATTCTCGGAGAAGATACTTCTCTTTTCACACTCATAATTTGTTTACATAATAATTAATTAAGTAATTACAATAACGAGCAAAATAACCATTGGGATCTTTAAGCACAACACTAGCATGTGGAAAGGGCATAGGGTAAGCCAAGCGGGCAGGACTAGCACATAGCTTTTGTGCCAAGTGTTTGCTGTGGAGGGGGAACGAGTTGGTATGTTATATTGAGAAACTAGGTAAAGCATTAATCCAGCAGGCTGGTTGACAGTGAATGAATTAATAGGAATCTACCATGCCTTTTAGAGTTGGGTATTCCCCCAACCCCAAAGCAGCAATGTTTCCCCACCAATCACAGTCTCCAACTAATAATGATCTCCAACCCCAAAGCAACAAGGGTCTCTAGCCATCAAACAAATGGTTCCTCAGTGAGCGAAACATAAGAAACATGAATGTGGTATTTCCTCTATCAAGCCCCATTTCAATGTCTCCTCTATTGTAAACATCAGATCCATGGGACTTGAAGACACAGAAGTCACTTTTCCAATCGCATCCTATCAAACCACAAACTCACTGTTTCACTTGATGCTGGCCTAGAAAGGAGACAGCTTCCCACCTTGAGACCCCTGACCTACAGTGAGCCCATTCTGAACAGGATGTTTCCCTAGCCAATTTCCAAAGACAGTGTTCCCTGAAGATGATTTTGGCCTTTGGTACTGACCTTGGTACTTTACCTGAAAGAGCAATAAATATTTTGAAATGTCTTTTGCATCTAAAAGTTGCCAGCATTTTGCAACTTAATCTATGGATGAGACACTAGAAGAATTTCTAAACAGTGTTCAGCATTGGGCATACGCTAGCATTTTCAGAAATTTATCAGTCACCCCTAGTCTCATCTGATCAATAAATTGTCTTCTCATCTCCCCCCAACCTCTACTAAAAACAGCACAGTGCTTATATAATGCTGTTCTAAGGGGGATTTATTACTAAATAATTGAACAGCATTGATCTTAAAACTGAATTACCAGACCCGGGACATTTTCTTCATGCTAACAAAGACTGACTGATTCCCATCGAAAGCCAGGCCATTGCTTTATCAAATACTTTGGGATTCCTGGTTTATTGTGAAGTAAAGAAATAGTTTTTCATATTCATTGAAAACGAAGGCATCACCATTTAGTCCTTTTTTTCTATCTTTGATTTTACGTGAGGTTGTTAACAATGTACCTCAGACAACAGAGTACAGATGTTAGAGAGGCCTTGCCTCTAAAGAAGGCAGCTAGGTCATTTTTCTAGTGAATTAATATCTCTTAAAATATGCCCAAAACTAACCTTTCTGTTTGCAGACAGAGCTGCTGTGGTGAGCTGCTCTGTTCTCTGGAAAGGAAATGTGTTTATGTGGTCCTGAAATATTTGTTGCGGTCCTACTGTGCGCCTGGTCTATCCTAGAAGACAAAGGCACAAAACAGAAAGAGGCTCTATCCCCACATCAATGGGCAGGGAAACACACATGACTGTAGGAAAGTCCCCCATAAAGTAGCATCCAGTATTAGGGACACCTATTCAGTCATGCACCCCCCCCCAAACATGAAGTATATTGAGCAGTTTCACTGAGATGTCCTGAACTTCTGTATCAATGATCCTAAAAACATGAACACCATCTTAGAAACTGAATGCATTTTACATTTTGAATTTTATGTGGCTCTGAAACGCTTTGGTGAAAGGAACTGGTGGATTGTCTCTGCACTGAAAACAAGCAGGTTTTTGGTTTTGTTTCTGTTTTGTTTTGTTTTTCATTTTTGGTCTAGAGCGGGGAGACAATCAACTGCCACCCTCCACGGGCCCAATGTTGACTGTGTTTGCTAATAGCTGAAGGTTGTTTCTGCAGATTTGGGGGGTATTTTGACTGACAAAAAATGATCAAATGCTGCAAACATGAGAGTGGCAGGGATTCCACACTCAGGGTTCTCAGTCCTGCCCTACAGATCAGCTCCACGCGTCCCCCACGCCTCTCAATCCTGCCCTACAGATCAGCTCCACGCGTCCCCCAAGCCTCTCAATCCTGCCCTACAGATCAGCTCCACGCGTCCCCCACGCCTCTCAATCCTGCCCTACAGATCAGCTCCACGCGTCCCCTCACGCCGGGAGTCCCCTTCCACGGCCATGGCACTGCTGAGAAGTGGTGACACAGATGGACCATAGGAGCTGCAAGCCTAAAACATCATCATCGCTCTGAGCCATCTCAGTTCCTCAGGAAGCTGAGGCAGGAGGATCAAAAAAAGTTCAACACTTGCCTAGACTGCAGAGGAATTCAAGTGCAGCCTAGGCAACTTGCTTCAAAATAAAAAATAAAAAATAAAAACAAACAAAAAATATAGTAACACAAAGGCAACAACTACAAACCTCTTGACTATGGGGAGAGGACTAGCAGAGACGAGGGAGGTAATAGCGGTGGAAGAGAGACTGAAGGGGTAAAGCAATGAGAGTGCACCCTAAATAGATATAAACTTGTGGTGAGCACGCAATAACAGTTTTAAGTTTAAAAACAGTGCGCTGGGATGTAGCTCGGGAGTAGAGCATCTTCCTTGTGCATACAAGGCACTGGGTTCAAATCCAACACTTCCTAAAACCTTCAGATCTGGTCCTGCTCTCCAAACTGTTGCTAACTCCTGGCTTCGAGAATATATTGATTTTTGAGCTTGTCATTAAAACAGAACATACTTAGACTCCCAATACTGTCCCATGTGCCCCCAACAGTTGTTCCTCTCTACCTATCCCCTTTATTTTGCTGGTTCTCAGAAAGGGAGACTGTGGCACACAAATCCTGCAATCAGTCCAACCTAAGGCACTGAAGTTCCAGAGTTCCCCAAACACCACACAGACTCCCAGAGGCAGAATTAACCACACTTTCCTTCCCCATTGGCAGCCCTTTGCTCTCCACAAGCTCTCCTTGCTCAGGTGGTCCTCACTCATCGGGAGCAGCTTCTTGTGCATCAGGAAAACTCCAAAACACAATTGTGATGTACTATCGCCATTGGCTGAAACCACACAGAAACATCCATAACGGGAAAAGTATCACAAAGCAGGATGAGTACCACTGACTCCCCTTTGTCTTACATAAGTAGCCATGCTACTCTCAATGACCCAGCCATCTTTAAGTGCATATTATGCAATTTTTGTCAATAATTTTGACTTCTAAGACACATTTCAATACTATGTATTTGGATGACGGAGTGTCTGAAGCAGAGTCTCATTACTATAATAAAATGTCTGAGACAATAAATTTATCAAGAATGTTTATGTGGTTCTCAGTTTTGGAGGAGTTGATCTCAATCAGCTGGATCTGTTGCCTGTGGATGGCAATGACGGTGGTGGGGGTGTGGCAGCAGGGGTGTGGCTGTGGGGGTGTGTGGGCTGTGGGGGTGTGGTGTGGGTGGGGGTGTGGCGGTGGGAGTGTGGCGGTGGGGGTGTGGTTGTGGAGTATGGTGGTGGGGTGTTGTGGCGGGGTGTGGGGTGAGGGTGTGGTGGTGTGGCGGTGGGGCGTGTGGTGGGTGTGGCGGTGGGGTGTGGCGGGGTGTGGCAGTGTGTGGTGGTGGGGGTGTGGCGGGGGGTGTGCGGTGGGGTGTGTGGCGGGGGTGTGGTGGGGTGTGGTGGCGGGGGTGTGGCGGCGGGGTGTGTGTGGCGGCGGGGTGTGGCGGGGGGGTGTGGCGGCGGGGTGTGGCGGTAGGGGGCTGATAGAACAAACACCTTACAACCTGAATCAGGGCCAAAGGAAGAACATCGTGACTTCTTTTTTATTATTAATTTTTATTTACATTAAAAACAATCTTATTTTACATATCAATTCCAGTTCCCTCTCCCTCCAGAACTCTCATCCCCCCCCCATTGACCCTCCCATCCCATCCCCCATCCACTCCTCTGGGAGGGTGAGGCCTTTTGTGGCGGATCATCAAAGTCTGTCACATCATTTGGGGCAGGACCTAGGCCCTCCCCTGTGTGTCTAGGCTGAGAGAGTGTCCTTCAATAGGGAATGGGCTCCCAAAGCCCATTCATGCACTAGGGATAAATACTGGTTCCCCTGCCAGAGGCCCCATAGACTGCCCAGGCCTCCAACTGTCATCCACGTTCAGGGGGCCTGGTTTGGTCCAATGCTGGTTTCCCAGTTGTCAGACTGGGGTCTGTGAGCTCCCACTGAAAGACCCCCGCCCTTAGCTTTCTCTTTTAAGTTTCCCCGTGTGCAGCTGGCGGAGCGTGCAGCTGGCGGAGCGCGTGTGGGGAATACATCCTCCCCTGCACCCCCCGACCCTTGATCCCCACAGCTGCCGGCACTTCCCCGCCGCTGCGCAAGGCCGGCCCTGGCCCCCGCCGGATCGCTCCGTCCCAAGGTCAGCCATCTGGACCTGCAAAAGATAAAGGCCATTTCACCTGACTATTATGGTGCCTTTTTCCCCTATAAAAGGACTCCCCTTCCGGGGCTCAGGGCTTAGCCTAACAAAAAGCTAAGTCCCCGGGTGCCCGGCGCCATCAATAAACCCTCTTGTTCTTGCATCCAGAGTTCGTGGTTTCGCTGATTCCTGGGTGCGGGTCTCCTTCTTCGAAAGTACCTCTTCTGAGGTCTTTCACCACGTGCTCAGGCCAGCTGTTTCTGTGGGTTTCCCCAGCATAGTCTTGACCCCTTTGCTCATCACTTCTCCCTCTCTACAAATGGACTCCCTGAGTGGAGCTTGACTTCTTTAGACCATGTCCCGGTAACCCAAGGGCCTCCCATCAGGCTGCACCTTTTAAAAGCTCCATTGCTTCCCAATAGCATCACCCTAAGAACCGAGCTACCTACAAACAGACGCCTAGGGGACACTTCAGCGGGAACACTGAGATCTGAGGTCCCTGCTCCTGTTTCCTTTCTGTTGCTGTGATAAAGCACCAACCAAAAGTGACTCGGGAAGGAAGGCACTTGTTTGGTTTACAGATTACAGTCCATCCTCAAAGGAACTCCAAGCAGAAACCTGAAGAAGAAACCAATGGGAAAAACTGCTTACTGTTTGCTCAGTGATGTTTCTTATACAGGCCAGGCCCTGATACCTAGGGATGTCACCACCCACAGTGGGCTGGGACTTCCCACACATATTAGCAATCAAACAAAATGCTTCACAGACATGTATATAAGCCAAAGCAATGCAGTTTCTCATTGATGATGTACTAAGGAGTGTCACATTGTTCTGTGAAGCTAACTGTGAGAATAACCCCTAAAATATGATGCCTGCGTTATCCCCTGGGCCCTGCAATCACTAGCCTATGTCTGAAATTTATATGAGAATGAAGAAATTAATTGGCTAGGGATATAGCCCAGAATGCACAAATCCCAGGTTTGTTTTCTGATTTTGTAAGAGCAATGGATGATTGGGGGTTCTAACCATCAATCATGGATGAAGGAGGGTCTCATGAATCCTCATGCCTCCTTGGGGAGCCACAAAGAGTTAATGGTTGCTGGAGGAAGGAGAGGCATCGTCTTCCGTGGTGTAGCCACAGGTAAGTTGGCCTCCATCCCAGACTCATAAAAGCAATCCTCGTCAAATTCATTAGGTGACAAACAGAGGCGTGAAACGAGGAGGACTTGTTGGGTTAGAAGGCAAAGGGGGTTCCCTGGGAGTAGGAGAGGGTAAGTACGATCAAAATATATTATACGGACACGTGAAATTTTCAATGAATAATTGTCTTTCAATGGTGAGCGAAGCATGCCTGCAATAGTCACCTTCAACTGCATAGTAAGTGCCAGGCCACCCTGGGATACATCAGACCTTGTGTCATAAAATAATAATAATAATTTTAAAAAGAATGTATGAATGTCAGGTATAGAGTGAGCAAAGACAGTAGTCCTCAGCATTCAGATTTCCACAGAAGTCTTGCAGTTTATAGCAACCAAAGCCTGGTAATACTTGGCATTTTCATAATGGGAAAGTAAAATTCTCCCAGGGTTAAACATTCACACATTTGACATGGGTGGGAAGACTCTAGCTTCATTTGTTGCAATATAATAGGAACCCAGTGCACCTCTCTCAAGGTTATGGGCAAAGTAAAATTACTATGCTGTGAACCTGTTACAAGGGGGTAACTCCTGGAATGTGTCATTCGGCTGAGCTACTACAAGATCACAAATGGCAGTCTGGGGAAATGCCTCTGGATATTTGTGGGAGGCCAACTACTACCATATTCTGTGATTTCAAAAATTCGTAACAGACTCCAAATCTGTGAAACACCGAAAACAACACTTTCTACAAAAAGTCCCAGAAACAGGGAAAAGTGAGCCTGAAGAAAATACTTCAGCCAATTTAGAGCCTATTGACAACATTCCCAGCATGCCTTGGCAGCCCAGGATTAAACTCTGAGTTAAGTAGTGCCAGGCATCTCGCACATGCTGGGACACACATTCTAAGCACAGAGTTCGTGTGGATTAATTCACTACACACAAGAACTCCATAACGTCTTAGCTGCTATCAGCTCCACCGGACACAGAAAGAAACCCCAGGCCATGGGGTTGATATGAAGCAGCCCCAAGGTCACAGGTCATAAAGCAAATGAGTAGTGTGCCTGTAATTCCAACCCTCACCTTGTGCCTTGAAGACATGACTCTCAGATAAACAAGACACAGCAGAGAGTTGTGTGAATGCGCAGGCTCTCCCAGCTTCCTATAGGGTGTCTTCAGAGTGACCTTATCCATTTATCAGTAGGATTCCCTGCCTGTTAAATCAAGGGACATTCAACTGCAATTACAGCTCCAGAATCCCAAACTCAAAAATGTAGACAGGCTATTAGCATACCTGGTTCAACCTGGTGTCTTCATTTCACAGCCTAAGAGTTTGGGGTGCAGAGGTTACAGCTTGGTAGCGTCTTGAGAATCATTAATCTGCTACTTGCTTTTTAAAAAATGAGGTTCCAGTGGCCAGGACTGTTTCATGATTAATTTAAAAAACAGAAAAGACTGAGGAAGAATTCCATCATTAGGAGAGAAACCTGTTTATGACCAAGAGCTAAAACTGGAAAATGATTAAGGCCTTCTGAGGAAGTAGGGCAAAAATGTGCCCTAGACAGATAGGTACATGGAGCTGTGTGTGCATTTCAGGTGAGCATTTGACCTCAAATTGTCCGTGTTTTCCCGTGACAGCAAAGCAACCCCAATAGACAGGGAATATATCTACTCGAAGGTTCCTCTTAGGGAGATACTGTCTTGTCAGAAGTAAATTCACTCACCTGTTTACTGTTACCAAAACTTCCAGTGAATTTACTATTTTCATATATCGTATAATAATGAGACTAAGGCACCTCTAGCTAAAGAAAATTGACTACTCTCCTTTTTTTTTCTCTCAGTAAATTCCATGTGGCTAATACGTTTAAAGTTCAAGAGAACATTAGAAAAAAGCATAGGTGACTGGGTTAATGTGTCCTCCGATAAGTAGGCATTCATCTCAAGCTGTGTCCATTACTAAGGGCAGGAACTTGGCCTCCTGTTACCACCTGAAGCATTGGAAGAAAGCACATAAATGATAGCCAGCCAGCATGCTTTTGCCCAGAATGAACCTTCATCACTAAATCAAAGAAAGAATAATGCAGCCAAACTCCTTCAGAACAAAGGTGCTCAGTGGGAACAACAGCATCTTCTAGACAGCATGTAGGCAATATAAGGGTCCTGTGGTGTGTGTGTGTGTGTGTGAGAGAGAGAGAGAGAGAGAGAGAGAGAGAGAGAGAGAGAGAGAGACAGAGAGAGACAGAGAGACAGAGAGATAGAGAGAGACAGAGACAGAGACAGAGAGAGACAGAGACAGAGAGATAGAGAGAGACAGAGACAGAGAGACAGAGACAGAGAGACAGAGAGACAGAGCGAGACAGAGACAGAGATAGACACCAAGACAGAGACAGACAGGATGAAAGCCTAACATAGCCTTCATCTCCAGTCTGTCTCCTTCAGACATCCATGTCATCTTTTACAGTGTTCTATTCTCGGGATGATTGCATTAGTTCACTCTAGACAGCATGTTGGCAATATAAGGGTCCTGTGGTGTGTGTGTGTGTGTGTGTGTGTGTGTGAGAGAGAGAGAGAGAGAGAGAGAGAGAGAGACAGAGAGACAGAGAGACAGAGAGACAGAGAGACAGAGAGACAGAGAGAGACAGAGACAGAGAGAGAGAGACAGAGACAGAGAGATAGAGAGAGACAGAGACAGAGAGACAGAGACAGAGAGACAGAGACAGAGAGACAGAGAGTCAGAGCGAGACAGAGACAGAGATAGACACCAAGACAGAGACAGACAGGATGAAAGCCTAACATAGCCTTCATCTCCAGTCTGTCTCCTTCAGACATCCATGTCATCTTTTACAGTGTTCTATTCTTGGGATGATTGCATTAGTTCACTCTCAGTGAAATTTGGAGTCACCTAGGAGACATAGCTCTATGCATGACCACGGGAGCATTTTCAGAGGGGATGAACTGAGGGAAGACCTATTCTGAATGTGGCTAGCAGCTTCCTATGGGAAGAGAAACGAAACTGAATATCACCATTAATCTATCTCCAATTCATGGACTCACGTGACCATCTGCCTCCCACTCCTGACACCACAGTTAGACCTGCCTTCACGGCCATACTTTCTCCACCTTCAAACTCTGAGGTAAATAAAGCCCTCCCTGAGGGTGCTTTGACCGGGTATTTTGTCACAGCACTAAGAGGAATGCTAACATAGTTCTGTGTCATCAAAAGGCACCTGAAGGTTCCTAGTCATTTTTCTTAAACCCGAAGTTACGTCTTATTCCTGAGGGGAAAAGAACTGATCAAGAAAGAGCTTCATTAAAGAGGATGAAACAACCTCCAAGTAAAGGGAAGCATGGGGCAGATCAGGCCACGTGATGGCAAGGTGGCCTTGGAGTAGGAACCCCAGACTTATGGGAGGCATCTACTGCTCCCCACAAGAAGGGCATCAATAAGACAATTTCTTCCAACCACTTTGTAGAATTAGAACTGAGAAAAGGTATGGTCCGCTCCATACCTGACCTGGTATGCTTCATTATACATGCCTCCAGCCTCCTGCCAGGTTCTTTCTTTATAAAAATCAAAGTCATGTCAGTGCCTCAGAGATGGACCCAGAGTCACTTCATATTCCCCACACATGACAACTAAATTCTCTTTCTTTGTCTATTAATGTCAGCCATGTCCTTACTTAGCCTTTGGGATGGGCTGCCAGGCCTAGACAGTTAGAACACTGGAGCAAGGGCCCTAAACTCAAGTAGTAGAACTGCCGGGTGGGGCTATGTTACCATCTGAACTGATGTGGAATGCAATATAGACACCACAGAGTCGGAGACGTGTGAGCCCTCCCCAGCCAGTCCTGGTCACTGTGTATGAACAGTTTCAGGCATACATACTACAACAATCTGGGTGTTTAGTTTGCTTTCTATTCCTGGCATAAAACACCAGGGCAGAAAGCAACTTAGGGAGGAAAGAGCTTATTTCATCTACAACACTCAAGTCCCACTGTCTCACTGAGGGAATTCAGGGCAGGAACTGAAGGCAGGAAACTGGAGACGGGACCTGAAGCAGACACCAGGGAGGAATGTTGATTGTTTGCTCTCTCCCCCTGACTTGATCAGCCTTGTTCCCTTCATCACCCACCCAGGACCACATGCCTAGGAGTGGAACCACCCACAGTGGGCTGGGCCCTTCCACATCAATTGATTAAGAAGATGACCCACCCGCTTGCCTACAGGCCAACCTGATGGGGACAGTTTCTCAACTGAGCTTCCCTCATCTCAGACAGCTCTAGGTGACAACAACTGAGGAACACAGCAAGTGTCCTTTAAGGGCCCCTCTTATTAAAGGTCTGACTGGGAGAAAGATGGTGGAGGCAGGGTCTTTAGGTCAGAGGAGATTGCCTTTGAAAGAGAGTAGGATCACGGTATCCCTCTCCCTCTCACTCCCCAACCCTTTTTCCTTTCTCTTTGGGTGTTTTGCTATCCCACAAACCCCAGTGTTGTCATCTGCATATCTACTAGAGGGCCAGGGCAATGGTTTCAATTGATCTTTGACCATATTCTCTAAAACTATAAGCCAAAATCAATCTATCTTTTATCTTCCTAAGTTAGCTGCAGGGATGGAGAGATGCATCGGCAGTTAAGAGCATTTGCTGCTCCTTACAGAAGACCAGAGTTGGGGTCCCAGTACCTATGTTGACAGCTCATAACCACCCTAACTCCTGCCCCGGGAGACTCAATTCTCTCCTCTGACATCTGTGAGCACTTGAATACATGTGCACATATGTTCACACAGACACACATACAAACACACACAGAGTCACACACACACACACACACACACACACACACACAAAGAGAGAGAGACACACACAGAGAGATAGACACAGAGAGACAATAACATAAATCTTTTAAAACTAATAAGTAAGTTACCTTCAGAATTACAGCGAAGGAAGGCTGACTGACAGGTTCAGGTGAAATATGGATGTGTGTAAGGCTTGGGATGAATATCTGAGCTACACTGTTAGATCGAATCATATGGAGTTGAAAATATTCAATTACTGTTAACTTAAACATTTCAATGGCTTGCTCCACTCTCCTGGATTTGGCATCTAGTATTCAGTTTACACTAAATTAAAATTCTCCAACAAAACCAGGAGTGCTGACCACTCCCTGGTTTACTGATGATGTTGCATTTTTCTTAGTGTATCTAGCACATAACAGAATACCAGAAATACAGTAGGTACTGGATAAAAATTTGACTAATTGAATAATGTCAGGCTTCACAAAACAAATTAGAAGAAGGAGGAGGAAGAGGACTGCTGTTGGTTTCTTTTGTCCTACTAGGTCCCACCACTCTCAAGCCCAAAATAAACACACGGACACTATATTATTAAACTGTTGGCCAATGGCTAGGGCTTCTTATTGGCTAGCTCTGTCTTAATTATTAACCCATTTCTATTAATCTATGTATTTCCACATGGTCTTATCATACTGGAGAACTCCTGGTGCATCCTTTCTTCCTAGTCCTTACATGGCAACTCTCTTGGCTCTCCTGCCTGCCTTTCCCAAATTCTCCTTGTCTCCTGGTCCCTCCTATCTTCCTGCCTCATTGGCCAAACTGTGTTTTATTCATCAACCAATAAGAGAAATATATACAGAAGGACATCACCCATCAATCAGTTGAGCTGTACTTGCTCTGAGGGAGGGCACCTACTACACAACCCAGTGGAGGAGTTAGCTGGTCTCAGTAGGAGGTATCTGTAAGGGAAGTCTCTGGTGGCAGTCATCCTGGAGGAACAAGGGGCAGTTACTAGTTTTTACACATACTACTCTATCATTCATAAACACTTGTGCACGGACCACAGAAAGGCTTTTTCAGGCTCACCCAAGGACAGCTTTGTCACTTTCATTGTTCTGAAGTATTGGGGGTCTCTGGAACATCCAAGGCTATGTCAACAACACACATTCTCAGAACTTCATTGGCTTTCCACAAGCCAAGTAGAAGATTTTTGCTGAAAACTAAAAAAGTCAAGAAGTCCTCAACATGATTATTTTAGAATGTGTAGTTTCGACAAGATCAGGCTGTCCCCAGAGAGTGCCCTGTTTTATAGCCCAGTGGTCTTCCTAATCATTTATTTTTACTATTTTCTTGGCTCATTGTGTGTTTCTTTTTCAGTATTGGAGACTGAATACAGGGTTTCACCCATGGTCGGCAGACATTCTATCACTCAGCTCTATCTTGCCTTAGTTTTGCCTTTTATATTTTAGACAAGTTCTCATTAATTTGCCCTTTTGGGTCTTTAAATTACTCTGTTTCCCAAACAAGCCTTGAACTTGTGGTACTCCAATGTCACCCTCCAAAATAACAGGGATTACAAGCCTACGCCACCAGGTCTGGCCTGGCTCTCATTGCCAACTTAAAAATTAACTCTGTGGTCTGATAACAGGGGGTGACCACCAACAAATCTAAATACCGAAGTGCTTCTATCTACACAGCTTTTTTGAAACATGATTTGAATGTACAGGACAATCTGCGTTTGTTAGTATCACAAGGGCAGACACAAGAAAGCAATGGCCCATCTGTTCTCTTTGTCTTCTGAGCCTAGCACAAAACAATTAGTTGAGACAGGAAATGGGGATGGAATACACCAGACGGACAGAGAATTCTAGGAAAACTAAAGTAATGGCTTGGGGAAAGAACCTGATGAGTTTATTGCAGAAGCAGCTCAAGGCAGAAGGGGCTGGAGCTAAAAGAAGGGTTAGGGTTTGCAAGGCTGGTTGATGGGAAAGAGATAAACAGAAGGAAAAGTAGAAAATGGGCTGGGCAGAGGTTATTGCCACAGAAAGAATCTCAGATATTCCTCCACAGTAGGAAGTCATTGCCTGCAGACTTCATAGTCTGTCTCTTCAGCTGTAAAGTCTGGAAAGCAAAGCCATCATTGAGGAAAAGTCCAAGGAGGGTGAACCAGCAGGGAACAGGACAGAGGAAAACCAGAAGACCCCTTTGGTAACTTCATGGATGAATGGCTTCACCATTCTTCTTTGTTTGCTTCTCTTGCCCAGTAGACCTTCGAGAGCTAATATTTTCAGTGAATTTAATCACATCATCACAGTCAGGTGAATTTAGATGATGGGGGGCACACTGATAAAAATATCACAGAAAGAATGTCAACTATTTTCATCTGACAATGTGGTTCTGTTTTTAGACCCATCCATTTGCAGTAGTTTTGATTATAACTTTTGAATGAAAAGTTAAATACTTTTTAGGGGAAAGGTATGCAACCATGTTAGGAAAAGACAATTTAGGGAAAGGTGCTTTCATTATTTCTACACATGGCCAATATGTGAAATATTTGCAGTTTCTGCCCTCAGCAGTCAATTATTTAACCTTTCAAGGAAGTTTTCATGTAGAAAGAAGTAATTATGTATAATCAGATTTAATTATGTTAAGTGGAAGGCAATACAAGGTCCTTGCCAATTATGCTAGTAAGTTGCTTGTCTGGCCCTTCTGAGTGTGTCAGCAAGAATTCTTCCAGCAGAGAACTCCATCCAAGGCTGTTTCCCAGATAAAAGGAAGATGCAGTTGTCTTCTAAGTTAAGGGCAAATATGGTAAAGAATTGCTCCCATATTCCAGCAAGCTGTTTTCCTCCGAGATTCAAGAAAACTCAATGAGACATTCTTTATAATGTCACATCCAAATTCCAGAGGTAGGAACTCTCTTTTGGAAATGCATATGTCAAGAGCACTTTGACTAATAGAGTACCAACAAGTGTCTTAAGTTGTACAGCCACCGCTGAGATCTCCAGGCTCAAACAGCCAGCTCCAAACCCATAGCCATGCACTGGTAAATCCCAGTGGGTCACAAAACAAAAGGATTTGGCATAAACACAAGGGAAAGATTTGTGGGGATGAAGGGAGGAATGGAGTGTGGCAGAAAGATGGAGGGCTGAGAGGGGTCAGCGTATTGTAAAGTTATCTAAAAACAAGGAAATAAACTTTACTAGAAATAAATAAGTAATTTTTAAAAGATTTGAATAGCACTTTTTTCTTCAATTTTCCCTACCTGTTCATGGGCAAGAGCCTAGGTAGATGGGTGTGAATATAAATACATTAGCCTTATGTTTTGTAGATGGACATTTTCTAAAAGCAAAAGGCATCCTACTACCGCCCTTAACTATAGAAGTAGAATTCTAAGGCTATGCAAATCATTTAATTTACTATTAAAGCAGACGACTACACTAAGATCCATGATCAGTGCATATGACCTAGATACCAAATTGACGTAGGCAGAAGTAGATCCTGTGTGGGGTGGTCCCCTGATGGGAGTAAGTTTAATGTCACTGGGGTAAGCAGGTATCATGGTTATGGGTGTAGGACATGCAAATATCACAAGTATGGCTGACATAAAAAGGAGATCCTTAAATCTACCATATTCCCAGACTCAACTGTTGGATTTTTGTCAGGTTGTTGTTGTTGAAGGTGAATTGGGAAGTCCATTAAAGGGATTTTAATTCAAGCTTAAGTAAAAGGGTAATAAAAAGAGCTTTCCAGGAGGCAGAGTTACCCAGACTTTGTATAGGCTTGTCAAAGAGCAGTCCCCATTTTCGTTTTGCCCCAGAATCCCTCCCAAGAACATCAAATCATGACCACAGGACAAGAGCAGAACCCCAGAATATAGCACTATAAAGACTCCCTGGAGCTGAGCCCTGGGGCTGAATTATCATATGGCATTTATTTATTGTGCCCCTGGGTAGACCAGATGCTCCTCTAAGCAGTGGCTGCTAAGTAGGAGATAGGGATAGACTGAGGTCTATTACTGGGCCTGTCTTCATGGTGTTCACGTGTTCCATCTTTCTCGCTGTGGAGTCATGGTTCTTTGTTTGGAGTGACAAGAAGCTTGATTAGAAAGCAGTTTCTACTTTAAGTAAAAGTCAAGAGTCATAACTACTATTCTTGCTGAGTGTCAGTGTTAATGATGACAGATGGGTTGCCAGGGGTAGGATCCTATGCTAAGCACCAGCTAGGCTACATTTAATTTATTTATGGTACCACCCCATTTTTTAAAATATTTCTTTTGTTTCCTAGTTTCTTTGGTGAAGAGGATTATAGGCTGGTAATCCTTTGCTCTATGTCTAAAATTCATATAGGAGTGAGTACATACCATGTTTGTCTTTTTGTGTCTGGGTTACCTCACTCGGGATGATTTCTTCTAGTTCCATCCACTTGCCTGCGAATTTCAAGATTCCATTGCTTTTTTCTGCTGAGTAGTACTCCATTGTATAAATGTACCACATTTTCTCTATCCACTCTTCAGTTGAAGGACTCTAAGGGATAAATGAATGGACCCTAGGAATGGGAAGGGGCAGGAACTCCTGAGCTAATTGGGAGCATGAGGGTAGGGGAGAGGGAGCTGCCAGAATGAGAGAAGGAGAACAGGAGTGGAGAGGAGGAAATGGAGGAGCAGAAATATTGAGTTGGGGGAAGAATAGAGGAGAGCAGGATGAGAGACACCATATTAGAGGGAGCCATCATAGGTCCAAGGAGAGATCTGGCACTAGGGAGATTTCCAGAGACCTACAAGGATGACACCAACTGACAATCCAGACAATGGTGGAGAGGATAACCTAAACACCCTTCCCCTAAAATGAGATTGATGACTACATTTTATGCCATCCTAGAGCCCTCATCCAGTGGCTGATGGAAGCAGAGACAGACATCCACAGATATACACTGAACTGAACTCTAGAACTTAGTTGAAGAGATGGAGGAATGAAGATCGAAGGGGTTGGTACCAGGTTGGAGAAACCCACAAAAACAGCTGGTCTGAACAAGGGGGAACACAATGACCCCAGATGCTGTCTGGGAGGCCAGTACAGGACTGATCCAGACCCCTGAACATGGATGTCAATAAGGAGGCCTCTGCACTCCAGAGAGCCTCTGGTAGTGGATAAGTATTTTTCCCTGGTGTAAGAAGGGACTTTGAGAGCCCATCCCATGTGAAGGGTTACACTCTGGCCCTGGACACATGGGGAAGGGCCTAGGCCCAGCCCAGGATGATGTGGTGGACTTTGCGGAGCCCCCGTTGAGGGCCCTACCCTGCCTGGGGAGTGGAGAGTGGATGGGGTGGGGGGTAGGTTGGCAGTGGGGTAGGAGGGGTGTGAGTGAGGGGAGGGAGAGGGAGAAGGGATTGACATGTGAAACAAGCTTGTTCCTAATTTGAACTAAAAACAAAAAAGGACCCATATTGTGGTTGCCCTCATGGGATGTCACTGTCACCATCATGGAGAACATGCTTTCTATAATTGAACTACACAGAGAAACCCTATCTAAAAAAAAAAAAAAAAAAAAAAAAAAAAAAGAATTCCCCCATACCAAAGAAAATGCTGTTAGGATCTGCACAAATGCCATTTGAGGTTTTAAATCTACTCAGAAAAAAAAAAGGTTATTATTAAGACAATTCAGTGTTTTCTGGGTCCTGTGAGGCTCCTGTCTCAGAGACATTCTGAGTAAGTGAAGGGACCAGCTCCCCATTTCAGCAGCCATAACAGCCTAGCACCTGCTTGTATGACCTTGCTTAGTCACTAGGAGGTCAGATGCCTGCCTCGTGGCAAGGAACCAATCAGAAGTTAGCTGGTGGTGCTATGCTTTACGGCTCTGGGTGTGCTTTATGGACAAGTGCACAGCAATGATGCACAAAGCATAGCAACCACCCTGGGAGGGCCTATGGGCCATAACAACCAGTTGACCAATCAACACAGGGCAAGTCTGGAGGCACACCAATCCTGAGCCTGTGCATACCCCTAGACACTCCCCTTACACTGCCCTATAAGATCTCTATGCTGTGACTTCGCAGCGTCTTTCCTAGCCATCCGTCATGGTGGATGCATGAAAGACCCGAGCTAACATGGGGTTAGCTGGTTAAACAACTATAATAAAGCCTCTTGCAGTTTGCATCAAGATTTAACCTCTGCATGGTGATTCGGGTGACTGAGGTCCTGGGCTGAGACCCTGGGGGCCTGAGCCTCCAAGGGTCTTTCATAAGCACATGCGATGAGGACAACAGAGATTCTGAAAAATCTATAAACCACCCAACATACAAGGACACAGGCTTATACACTTGAAAAAAATATTTCTTTTGATTTTAATTATGTGTATGTCTGTGTGGATATGTACATACATGAGTGTGTAGTTGCCTCTGGAAGCCAGAGAGGAGGGCAGATCCTGCAGGAGCTGGCCTGACAGGCTGTGGTGAATCACCTAATATGAGTGCTGGGAACTGAACTCAGGTCCTCTGCTAGAGCAGTGTGCTCCCATGCTCGGCTGCAATCTGCTTTAACCATCTTGGCAGCCCCATCCCAAACTATTTCAACAAGAAAGTATACAAATAAGTGGGTGCTTGGTTTTGGTTTCTTTATTTTTTTCATGTTTGTTCTTTGGGCCAATGTAAGTTATGCTTGCTACATGACAAATGGTGTTCTGGGTTTCAGAGATTCTGGGATTTATAAGACCAGAGCACTCCACAAAGACCTTATGTTCTGGAGAAGGAGAAAGGGGGTGAGAAGGGGAAATACAAAAATGGACAAGATGGCTGTACTCGGTGATGAGACCACAGAGGCAGAGAGGGCAACTAAGAAAAGGCTGCAGGCAAGTGAGAGTTTGGACAGACTCAAGGAAAAAGGTGAGTTTCAAGTGGAACCTAGAGAAGTAACTTAACATACAGCAGCCTGGGGCAACCAGAGAGGAGTAGTAATGTTTACAGGAATTCCTTCACAGCAAGCAGGGAAGTGAGGGGAGGGGCTTGAGCTGAGAGAGAGTGTTAGTTGCAAAGAGATTGCAGCAAAGGCTGCAGTGGACCCTCATGAGCAGCCCTGGGCAGAGATGGGCCAGAAGAGCATATATAAAATGATTCTTTTCACACAGAAGTAATTTCCAGTGAGACATCAGTTAAGAGTCATTAGCTACCACCACACCCTGCACTCAGGGAAATGGATTGTGCGTGTGCGCACAAGCACACACGTGCACACAGACACACAGACAGACACACAAACACACTTCAAAGTAAAAGGCATGGGGCTGGCAGTGCTTGCCTTGCTATCACAAGGACGGGAGTCTCATCCACAGAACCCACAGTTGGGGCAATGGCAAGGCATGGTGGCATACATGCGTAATCCCAGTGATGGGTAGGCAAAGACAGGTGGATCCTTGGGGTTCGTTGATCACATAGTCTAGCCTAGACTTTGTGGTGAGTTATAGGACATTGAGAAACCTTGTCTCAAATAATCAAGTTGTACAACTCTTGAGGAACCACACTAAAGATTGACCTCTGACCTCCCCACAAATACACACCCATAGGCATCCATATTCCCACACATGGATGCACACACACACACACACACACACACACACACACACACACACACACGTGTGCCTGCATACACAAAAGAAATTGAAAGGCATTCCTAATGATGGGTAAGCTTAACAGATAGATACCAAATGTGTCCCAAACAAACTAATGTAACTGTAGCTATTCCCTGGAGCCACACTGCAATTCAGAGTCTGCTCTCCTGCGCCTCAAGGCAGGTACAAAAGCCCTATTCTCCTCCCCGGAGAGAGCTCTCTAGAAAGGAGCGTTTCCCATGGAAAGGCAGTGCTGCAGGCAGCTCACTGATCAGCTGCTCTGTCCCAGGGCCCCCCTGGGCATCGCACTTCATCAGCCTCCCACTGCCTTGAAGTCTCTCATATTGAATATCAATACTGCAGTGGATTTTGCAAGCACTAACCTGATTTAGAGATGAAATGGAAACAGTTCCATATCAGCAAAAATGTTAAAATTACAAACACACAGACTCCAAGCAAGGAAAGGAATAAAGGCTTTGAATTCCCAGGAGGAGGCTGAAAGCAAGGCACGGGGGCGGAGGGTGGGAATTGGGAGAAAGAGTCAAAGGACCGAGGAACAGAAGAGGGCAGTTCCATAAAAGCTCAGAATAAACACTCCAGGACAGAATTCAGGCTGAGGATGGCATGGATTTGAAAACAGTGTATCAAACTTTCCCAGATGCTGCCTGTTAACACAGAGATGGCCTGAGCAAGCGATCGAAAGAGCAAGGGGGAAGAGTTCCCTGCAAGAGGAACTTTTAATCACTGATTTGGGTGTCTCCTGGATTGTGTAGGTAGAATTCAGGAGCCTTAAAAGTAAACTTGGATGCAGAAGAGCGTGAAGGTGAGTGCATGCGTTTGTGTATGAGTGCGTGCATGCATGCATGTGTGGTCTCTCTTCAGCTTGCTCCGCTCGTCGCCTCAGCTGTCCTCAGGACTGCGGTTTTATTTCTGGTGCCTCCATCATCCTGGGGTTTCCACTGCAGCTGAGGGCTCACCCTTATAGGCTCTCATATTGCTCCCTCCCTCGGGGGCTTCCAGTACAGCCCCGCTACTTGCTGTCTGGCCTCACACATTTGGCATATTGATGCTCACCTCCACGACCCTGTAACTCTTGTATTCTGTAACCAGCACCATATGGGCAATACCATGTACTAACACCAGTGTAAGCAATATCCAGACACCCTCAAATCATGGCTTCTGTGACCTCTGAGTCCCCAGGCAGCTGAGCCTGGAAAAACACTTCCCCAGGCAGCCCTGAGAAATCAGCAACAACTCTGCTATTGTGCTAGATTGCATGAGGTGTCTCCCACAGTCTCAGGCACTTGAATACCTGGTTCCCAGTTATTGGCACTGTTTGTGGAGGTTTAGGAGGAATGGCTTTCCTGGGGAAAGTTTGTCACTGGGATTGACTTTAAGAGTTTCTTAAATAAATAAATAAACTGGTGCCATTTTGTGTTTATTCTCTCTGCTTCGTTCCTGTACTCTTAACTGTGAATTGTCACTCATGCCAGCCACCATGCCTGCTGGCTGCCACACTTCCCTGGGAGGATGGCGAGGAACTCCTTTGCCTCTGAAGCCAGAAGCCCAAATCAGCCCTTCTTTCTATAGCCTGCCTACCTTGGATGCAAGCAACAGAAAAGCAACCAAGACACTTATGAAGAAAATAATCTTTGAAATGACTTCCAAGTTTTACAAATAGAATGGCATGTTACATAAGTCCTTGTCAATTCTTGAAATGCATCTATCCCATCTTGCCCAAGTAAAGTGTTTAAGGATATTCTAAGAAAGGGTTCTGCTGATTTCACAAGATGACCAGAGGTTCTTTGGGGTACAAACTGACAAGACTCTCTTTCGATGCCCCTGATCTAGGGGTTTATCCCAACATCTTCACTTAGTAGCAGGCACAGTTCTCAGCCCACAAAACATGTCCAAGAATCATCACATTGCATTTGAATCCAATGCTAGTGAAAATTTCTGTACCCCGATAAGCCTCTCCACAAAGGAGCAATCCAAATCAAACCAAACCAAACCAAACCGAATTAGAGAAAGCCCACATTAAATGGAATCAGAGCTTCCAGATGGCCTTCCAGTCCCCCAGAGAGGAGACAGGAAAGAGACTGGAAAACCACGAGTCTGTTTTCTGGGGGGCAGTTTAAATACCCTGTGGGAGTGGTCATGAGCATCTCTGGGGGAGGGTCAACATATGGCAGGCTTTCTGAGATGCAACGGGGGGGGGGGGTTGAAGAGAGACAGGGGGAGTGGGGCTTGGGTGGAAACTCCACCATATCACCCCAGACTCTTTGGGTATATGGATGCCAGGGACTGGGGTGAAGCTTCCACCCTAACAGTTTGAGTTGGTCGTGTTACAGTCTCAGTCTGTAGGTGGACTTTCATATTCCTCCTTCCTCAGACTTTCCCACTAGAGGTGGACCAAGGAATCTACAGTATCTGGCAACACAGTAATGCCTATACGTGGTTTAGTTTTAACAGCCCTAGATTTTAGCGTTTTTCCTGGGGCAGGGGTGTGGAGAGTGATTACAAGAGGATAATTAAAAACTGAGCAACAAAGCAGTCCTTTGCATGACTTGGATGGCAAGCGTCAGAGAACATGAACTTGTCTCCAAGGAGCTCAGAAAGCAGTATCTCTCAGAAGTGTGGTATCAAGGAAACTGCCATCGTGCACATGCTTCAGGGGCTGCCCTGATCTGCAGTTGTTCTTTACTGGGCCTTTGATCATCACCTGAGACCTTCCTTCTTCAGTGACAGGCACTGCTGCCGGGGTCACAGAGAACCTTTCAAATTGGCTCCCTCTCTACCGAGGCAACCAGACACTTCAGCCATTTAGAAAGTTCTTCATGCCCACTTCAGACAGCACAGCCTCCCTATCCTGTGATAATTGTATTGCTAAAAAGCCACTCACTCAGTGTCAATTTAACACATTTCTCCTAAGTGTCCAAATCATGTCATTATATAGCCCCAAACATCCCTCTGAAACCATTGCCTTATGACTACCGTGTCGGCTGGTAGTCTTCTAATCTTAAGGGTGACAAAATAAAATCCCCTTTCAAGGAAGGGAGCCTGTCCAGTACTGTCCCTCGGAAATTCATGTAAGCGTGAAGTAACTGTCACTCCCCTGGGACCTTCCGAAAGCTAAACCTCGGTATCATTGTTAGTGGGACTCACCCCGGTTCATGCTGGTGAGCTGACTCGGTAACCCCTTTCATCTTCAAACACAGGCTGGTCCAGATGATGAACTTCTCATTGCCACGGGCCCCAGCCCCTATCAGTTAAAGACTTACTCACCCATCTTCCTTAAACTTCCAGGTATGGAGCCCCAAGCTTGGGGAAACTAACCACTCACAGGCCTGACACCTTTTCACACACCTCTGCCACCAAGATGTAAAGGTTCCCTGTTGTTTTAGCTACCTTCAAAAGTTCCTTCTTGCTCTCCTCTGCCTCTAGCCTGGAAGAAGGACCTCTTTGAAGGGTTAATTTCTTTCATCCTCAGAAGAAAGGAAGAACATGACAGATGAAGGACAGCTTTGAGCCTGTGAAACAAACATTCTTAGGGGCAAATGGCATACAAGGGTCCCCCGGAAAGAAAATTTTAAGGCTTTGAAATGTTCAAGAGAGATGACAAAACACCTTTCGATGGGAGAGGATTGCTCTCTGCTGCAGAGGCACACACCATTGTTTTGGCTGTTTTACAACTCTGTGGATTCAGGTTGACTGGTAGAAGATGGAGAAAGAGGCAACTGGTCCCTCTCTAGATCCACACACAATCTGTCCAGAGCCATGAAAATTGATTCTTTACCTTACTCACGATATAAATTCCAAAATGAGCCTATTTGTAAGTCTGTGTCAACATCCCTAATCTATAAAAGAATTACGGCTTGAATTTTCCTTCAAAAAGTGGATATAGGACCTTTACTGCTTCCCTAGTCCATGAGATAAGCAAAACCTTCCGCAGGTATTTATTTTATATCTGTATGAAAAGCGGAATTTTGCCCTATTTTTGGAGAAAATTACCATTTAGAACCCTGAATTCTTGTTTGAAACAAGTCAGCAAGCAAAGACAGGAAAACAAAGGGAAGGCTGACACAAAGACTCAATAAAATATTGTCACCCTGGCCTCTTCCTGGAACTTCCAGATCCAGTCACGACATAGAGATGATGTTCCTGTCTGCAGCACCACTCTCATCTGGCAACTTTGGTTCTATCTCCTTGATTCTGGATTTTTCTGTCTGATTCTCCAGAACAGTTCTGCTACTTTAAATAGTGAATGCAGCTCTCCACACAGCCAAGGATCCCTCCCTTGGTGGTCTGCCTTAGCATTTTCCCCAGGGAGTAAAACTGAAAAGCACTTATGTGCGTTTTGCATAAAAATGGCAGGATTGAGTGGAATTTGCACATTCATTCATCTGCCAGACTTAGACTAAAATATAACCCTTCAAAATCCCAATTCAACTAATTTTGAGTGGCCGCCCAAAATTGGAGTCTGTCACCGATTTTCTCAAATGACATCCATGGTTTTCCTACCTCCCAAGGAGTGGGCTCCAAACAGCTTTCTGATGTATTGAGAATCTCCTGGCATCTGATTTACTTTATGCTATGACAGCACCCACTGGTGACGGCCAGAAATTATACAAAGGTCCCATCATTTCCAAGCCTAGCAGGCAATTTTGCTCCTTGTTCATTGTTCCCATAGCCCTTCACTGTAGGAATTTGTCCTCTGCCTTCTGAGTTCTTACTCATTCTCCTCTTCTGGTCTCAAATGCACCTAACCAACTTTACCTTTATCCAAGACAAAGCTAACAGACCTATTACCACCTCTATAACCATAATAATATAACAATTTTAAGGATGCAAAATCGAGTCATAGGATAGCCTACACCCTTTGCAGGGTTCAATGAAAAAAATGGGGGGTGTGTGAGCTTTTAGCTCACGTGGATCAAAAGTGGAACAATGACTCAGGGTTTAAGGGTCCATGTTGCTCTTGAGGAAGACCTAGGTTGAGCTCCCAGTACCTACATCATAACTGCCTCTAACCCCAGTTCCAGGGGATCCAGTGCCTCTCCTGGCCTCTGTGGGCACTGAATGTATGTGAGGTACATACACACACTCAGACCCACACACGTACACATAGAATGAAGAATTTACTCTTTAAAATGATCAAGACTGAGACCACCCAGAGACTGCCAGCCAGTACCATAGTCCCTTGCTCTGCCCATGGGACAAGGTAAGTTTGAGCTGGTTTCTAGCAGGCCCTCCAGTACTCTGCTTGGAGCCACCTGAGGACTGGGGACTGTGAACTGCGGATCCCATCCCTATGGGATTCAGACCACCCAGAGACTACCAGCCACTACCATAGTCCCTTTCTCTGCCCACAGGATGAGGAAGAGGAGAGCTATCTAGAGTATTGGACCTGTTTGCAACCACTGGAAACACCCCACTCTCTACTAGACAGAAACTTAACAAAAACAAAGGAACTAATAGAAGTTATGACACAAGTGGGATTAACAGATATCTATAGAACAATCCATTCAAACATAAAAGAATATACCTTCTTCTCAGTGCTTCATGGAACCTTCCTAAAATTGACCACATACTTGGCAGCATAGCAAACCTCAACAGGTACAAAAACGTTAACATAATCCCCTGTATCTTATCAGACCACCATGCTTTATAGTTAGAATTCAACAACAACACAAATGGCAGAAAACCTACAAACTCATGGACATTGAACAATGCACAATTGCACCATTCCTGAGTCAAGGAAGAAATAAAAAAAGAAATTAAAGACTTCCTAGAATTCAATGAGAGTGAAGACACAACATACGAAAATTTATGAGATTTTTGAAAGCAGTGCCAAGAGGACAGTTCATAGCAATAAGTGCCCACATGGAGAAACTGGAGAATAGTCACACTAGAGAATAAACAGCACAACTGAAAGCGCTTGAACAAAAAGAAGCAAACTCACCCAGGAGGAGTAGACACCAGGAAATAATCAAATTGAGAGCAGAAATCAATAAAGTAGAAACTAGGAAAACAATCCAAAGAATCAATGTAATGAAGAGTTGGTTCTTCAAGAAACTCAACAAGATAGTCAAAACTTTATCCAAACTTACCAAATGGCAAAGAAAGAATATGCAAATTAACAAAATCAGAAATGAAAAGGGTAAAATAACAACAAACACTGAGGAAATCCAGAGAATCATCAGGTAATATTTTGAAAACCTATACTCCCAAAACTCGAAAATCTAAAGGAAATGGAAAATTTTCTGGATAGATATCATTACCAAAATTAAATCAAGAACAGATAAGCAATTTAAATAGACCTAAAAACTCTAATGAAATAGACGAAGTCATGAAAAGTCTTCCAACCAACCAAAAAAAGCCCAGGGCCAGATGGCTTCAGTGTAGAATTCCACTAGAAATTCAAAGAACAGCTAATAACAATTCTCCTCAAAGTGTTCCACACAATAGAAGCAGAAGGATCATTGCCAAACTCTTTTTACAAGGGCTCAATAACCTTGGTAACCAAGCCACAAAAAGACACAACTAAGAAAGAGAACTACAGAACAATATCCCTTATGAACACTGACACTAAAATACTGGCAAATAGAATCCATAATACATCAGAGAAATCATCCACTATGATCAAGTAGACTTCATGCTACAGATGCAGGCATGGTTCAACATATGAAAATCCATCAATGTAATCCACCATATAAACAAACTGAAAAAGAAAAATCACATGATCATCTCACTAGATGCTGAAAAACCTTTGACGAAATTCAACATGCCTTCATGATAAAGGACTTGGAGAGATCAGGAATAACAGGAACATACAAAAATGTAATAAAAGCAATATATACAGGCATGGAACTAAATGGAGAGAAACTCGATACAATTACTCTAAAATCAGGAACAAGACAAGGCTGTCCACTCTCTCCATATCTCTTCAATATTGTACTTGAAGTTCTAGCTAGAGCAATAAGACAACAAAAGGAGATCGAGGGGATACATATCAGAAAAGAAGAAATCAAACATTTACTATTTGCAGATGATATGATAGTATACAAAAGTGACCCCGAAAACTCTACCATAGAACTCTTACAGCTGATAAACACCTTCAGCAAAGTGGCAGGATACAAGATTAACTCAAAAAAATTAGTAGCCCTACTATATACAGACAATAAAACCTGTATAGCAATAACTTTGAGTCTTTAAAGAAAGAAATTGAAGAAGATACCAGAAAATGGAAAGATCTCCCGTACTCTTGGATCGGTAGGATCAACATAGTAAAAAGGCCAATCTTGCCAAAAGCAATCTACAGATTCAATGTAATTCCCACCAAAATTCCAACACAATTCTTCACAGACCTTGAAAGAACAACTCTCAACTTAATATAAAAAAACAAAAAAACCCAGGATAGCCAAAAGAACTCTGTACAATAAACAAACTTCCGGAGGCATCACCATGCCTGACTTCAAGGTCTACTATAGAGCTATAGTCCTGAAAACAGGTTGGTATTGGCACAAAAATAAGTAGACTAATGAAATTGAATTGAAAAAAACCCTGATATGGACCCACATACCTATGAACAACTGATTTTTGACAAAGAAGCTAAAGTTATACAATGTAATATAGAAAGCATCTTCAACAAATGGTGCCAGCATAACTGGATGCTGGCATGTAGAAGACTGAAGATAGATCCATATGTATCGCCATGCACAAAACTTAAGTCCAAATGGAACAAAGAGCTCAACAGAAATCCAGCCACACTGAAACTATTAGAAGACAAAGTAGTGCTATCCTCAAATGAATCGGCACAGGAGTCTGCTTCCTGAGCATCACACTAGTAGCACAGACACTGAGATCAACAATTAATACATGGGACCTCCTGAAACTGAGAAGCTTCTGTAAGGCAAAGGAGACAGTCAGCAAGACAAAACAGCAGCCCACAGAATGGGAAAAGAGATTCACCAACCCCACATCTGACAGAGGGCTGATTTTCAAAATACACAAAGAACTCAAGAAACTAGTCACCAAAATACCAACTAAGCCAATTAAAAAGTGGGGTACAGAACTAAATAGAGAATTATCAATGGAGGAATCTAAAATGGCTGAAAGACACATAATAAAGTGCTCAACATCCTTAGCCATTAGGGAAATGCAGCTCAAAACATCTCTGAGACAATATCATACTCTTGTCAGAATGGCTAAAATAGAAAATACCAGCTTATGCTGGAGAGGATATGGAGAAAGGGAGCACTCCTCCAGTGCTAGTGGGAGTGCCAACTTATAAAGACACTTTGGAAATCAGTATGGTGATTCCTCAGGAAAATGGGAATCAATCTACCACAAGATCCAGCAATTCTACTCTTAGGAATATATGCAAGAGTTGCAGATTCATATAACAAGGACATCTGCTCAACCATGTTCATAGCAGCATTATTTATAATAGCCAGAACCTGGAAGCAACCTAGAGGTCCCTCAGCTGTAGAATGGATGTTACATTTACACAATTCAGAAAAAAATGGGGAAAAAAAGCAGAAAAAATGGAATCTTGAAATTCGCAGGAAAATGGATGGAACTAGAAGAAACCATCCTGAGTGAGGTAACCTAGTCACAAAAAGACAAAAATGGTATGTTCTCACTCATAGATGGATTTTAGACATAGAGCAATAGAGTACCAGCCTGCAATCCCCATCACCAGAAAAGCTAGAAAGGAGGACATAGAAGGTTCTTCAGAGAAGGGGAAAGGGACAGGCTCTCCTGAGCTAATTGGGAGCATGGGGGAGGGGAAAGAAGAAAGAGAAGGGAAGAAGAGAAGGGGAAAAGAGGACATGAGAGAGCAGGAAGATTTAGTCAGGGGAAGAATTGAGGAGAGCAAGAAAAGAGAAACACAATAGAGGGAGCCATTATAGGTTTAAAGAGAAATCTGGCACTAGGGAAATGTCCAGAGATCTACAGAGTTTGACTCCAACTAACAATCTAAGCAGTCATTGAGAGGCTACCTTAAATGCCCTTCTCTGATAATGAGGTTGATGACTACCTTATATGCCATCCTAGAGCCTTCATTCCATAGCTGATGGAAGCAGAGTAGACACAGCTAAACACTGAGCTTATCTCTGGAATCCAGTTGCAGAGAGGAGGAGTCATGAGCAAAGGGGTCAGGACCAGACTGGAGAAACCCACAGAAACAGCTGACCTAAACAAGGGGTTGCTCATGGACCCCAGACTGATAGCTGGGAAACCAGCATAGGACTCTTCCAGACCCCCCTGAGCAAGGATGTCAGTTTGGAGGTCTAGGCAATCTATGGGACCTCTGGTAGGGGATCAGTATTTATCCTTAGTACATGAATGAACTTTGGGAGCTCTCTCCACATAGAGGGATACTCTTTCAGCTTAGGCAAATGGGGGAGGGTCTAGGCCCTGCTCCAAATGATATGACAGACTTTTGAGATCCCCAATGGAAGGTCTCCCCTCCCTGGGGAGCTTAAAGGGGTTGAGTTGAGGGATGGGGGGAGCAGGAGAGGAGGAGGGGCAGAGGGAACTTGGGTTGACATAGAAAAGAAGCTTGTTTCTAATAATAATAAAAAATCTATTTCCAAAAATAAAAAATGATCAAGACAAGACAGCAGTAGCATATCAGTGTAGGGGCTTGGAACTCGATGTCCCAAAAGAAAACCTTGGAAATTCCTCTCAGATCTGTCACTGGCCACTGCTTTCCTTTTCCCCACCAAGGTGAATCCCAGAAACTGAGAGTCCATCACCAAGGCAGATATCAGGCCTTAGAAGCCCTTCTCTCTAAAATGGAAAGGACAACTGAAAAAATATATTCTAAACTCTGTTCTCTAGTCTTCTCCTATCTTTCCCTCTTAGACCCGGCCCTAAGGAAAGTCTCTAACCAAACGTGTCTGTTAGAAGATCACAAAATCTCATTATGGTTTGAATAGGAACTGTCACTCACAGCTTTGTGTGTTCAGCCCTTGGCTCCCACCAGGCAAGTGGTGCTGTTTGGAGCGGTGGAACCTCATTGAAAAAAAAAAGGCTATTGGGAGCATTACTTAAGTCAAAGTCTCCTTGAGCCTCTCTGCTTCCTGTCTACCTTGAGGTGAGCTGTCTCCTCTGCACACTCCCAGTGTGCAGCTATTCTGAACAGCTTCTTCTTGGACATAAAGTAATGGAGCAACTGCAATGAAGCAATCTTTTCTTGCAGTGTGAGTATGTAAAACTCTCATTGCCCAGCCAATAGCTAGGCAGGATTTTGGGGGCAGAGGAATTCTGGGAAGAAGGGCAGAGTCTCAAGTGTCACGAGCCAAACAGGGAAGAAGCAACAAGGAAAGTTTATAGATGAGGTGAAGGATCCTAAGGGCAGCACATAGATTAATAGAATTTGGGTAATTTGAGTTGTAAGAGCTGGCTGGAGACAAGCCTAAGCTGGCAACCAAGCATTTATAATTAAGTCTCTGTGTGGTTACTAGGGGAGTGGCTGGTGGGACAGAAAAATCCACCTAGAGTCAACCATGACTCAAACTTCTGAAACTGTGAGCCAGAACAAATCCTGACTCCTTTAATTTGCTCTGCCAGGCATTTTGCCTCACAGTGATGAAAAATCTGACTAGTATAGCCATATTCAGAAAGAGTTCCACCCCAAATATGGGAACAAAGAAGAAATTCTCTACTACAGTGATACCATGATAACCTGAATGGTTAGGCCACCCACCCTCTGCCTCTTTGTCAATCACCAAGCATTGCATCATCCCCCTTTGTTCAATCCCACCTCTACATGCCCATGCTTTCTGGAAAGTAAGTCTAATGAAGCACAGTTGAACCCAAGTCTTTGGCTCCGCACTCTTCCTCATATATAAAACTTGGAAGAAATTTCTTATGGAATTAAGTTCCTGTGTCCTGTTGCCTGTTGCCTGATGTTGTTGGGCCTGACCCTTGT